>NC_086452.1:333762595-334077595 GCF_028390025.1 Pseudophryne corroboree | reverse complement strand
TAGCTTACTGTAGCAGTCTGCGGTGCTGCTGAGCTGACAGTGTCCAGCAGGTCCGTCATCAGTCATTACATAATAAATATAAATACCTGTCCGGCTGCAGTACTAGTGATATTATATATATATATATATTAATTTCATCTCATTATCATCCAGTCTATATTAGCAGCAGACACAGTACGGTAGTCCACAGCTGTAGCTACCTCTGTGTCGGCAGTCGCTCGTCCATCCATAATTGTATACCACCTACCCGTGGTTTTTTTTTTTTCTTTCTTCTTGATACATACTACTATAGTAGCTTACTGTAGCAGTCTGCGGTGCTGCTGAGCTGACAGTGTCCAGCAGGTCCGTCATCAGTCATTACATAATAAATATATATACCTGTCCGGCTGCAGTACTAGTGATATTATATATATATATATATATATATATATATATATATTAATTTCATCTCATTATCATCCAGTCTATATGAGCAGCAGACACAGTACGGTAGTCCACGGCTGTAGTTACCTCTGTGTCGGCAGTCGCTCGTCCATCCATAATTGTATACCACCTACCCGTGTTTTTTTTTTTTTTCTTTCTTCTTGATACATACTACTATAGTAGCTTACTGTAGCAGTCTCGGTGCTGCTGAGCTGACAGTGTCCAGCAGGTCCATCATCAGTCATTACATAATAAATATATATACCTGTCCGGCTGCAGTACTAGTGATATTATATATATATATATATATATATATATATATTTCATCTCATTATCATCCAGTCTATATTAGCAGCAGACACAGTACGGTAGTCCACGGCTGTAGCTACCTCTGTGTCGGCAGTCGCTCGTCCATCCATAATTGTATACCACCTACCCGTGTTTTTTTTTTTTCTTTCTTCTTGATACATACTACTATAGTAGCTTACTGTAGCAGTCTGCGGTGCTGCTGAGCTGACAGTGTCCAGCAGGTCCGTCATCAGTCATTACATAATAAATATATATACCTATCCGGCTGCAGTACTAGTGATATTATATATATATATATATATATATATATTAATTTCATCTCATTATCATTCAGTCTATATTAGCAGCAGACACAGTACGGTAGTCCACGGCTGTAGCTACCTCTGTGTCGGCAGTCGCTCGCCCATCCATAATTGTATACCACCTACCCGTGGTTTTTTTTTTCTTTCTTCTTGATACATACTACTATAGTAGCTTACTGTAGCAGTCTGCGGTGCTTGCTGAGCTGACAGTGTCCAGCAGGTCCGTCATCAGTCATTACATAATAAATATATATACCTGTCCGGCTGCAGTACTAGTGATATTATATATATATATATTAATTTCATCTCATTATCATCCAGTCTATATTAGCAGCAGACACAGTACGGTAGTCCACGGCTGTAGCTACCTCTGTGTCGGCAGTCGCTCGTCCATCCATAATTGTATACCACCTACCCATGGTTTTTTTTTTTCTTTCTTCTTGATACATACTACTATAGTAGCTTACTGTAGCAGTCTGCGGTGCTGCTGAGCCGACAGTGTCCAGCAGGTCCGTCATCAGTCATTACATAATAAATATATATACCTGTCCGGCTGCAGTACTAGTGATATTATATATATATATTAATTTCATCTCATTATCATCCAGTCTATATTAGCAGCAGACACAGTACGGTAGTCCACGGCTGTAGCTACCTCTGTGTCGGCAGTCGCTCGTCCATCCATAATTGTATACCACCTACCCATGGTTTATTTTTTTTTCTTTCTTCTTGATACATACTACTATAGTAGCTTACTGTAGCAGTCTGCGGTGCTGCTGAGCTGACAGTGTCCAGCAGGTCCGTCATCAGTCATTACATAACAAATATATATACCTGTCCGGCTGCAGTACTAGTGATATTATATATATATTAATTTCATCTCATTATCATCCAGTCTATATTAGCAGCAGACACAGTACGGTAGTCCATGGCTGTAGCTACCTCTGTGTCGGCAGTCGCTCGTCCATCCATAATTGTATACCACCTACCCGTGGTTTATTTTTTTTTCTTTCTTCTTGATACATACTACTATAGTAGCTTACTGTAGCAGTCTGCGGTGCTGCTGAGCTGACAGTGTCCAGCAGGTCCGTCATCAGTCATTACATAATAAATATATATACCTGTCCGGCTGCAGTACTAGTGATATTATATATATATATATATTAATTTCATCTCATTATCATCCAGTCTATATTAGCAGCAGACACAGTACGGTAGTCCACGGCTGTAGCTACCTCTGTGTTGGCAGTCGCTCGTCCATTCATAATTGTATACCACCTACCCGTGGTTTTTTTTTTTTCTTTCTTCTTGATACATACTACTATAGTAGCTTACTGTAGCAGTCTGCGGTGCTGCTGAGCTGACAGTGTCCAGCAGGTCCATCATCAGTCATTACATAATAAATATATATACCACTCCGGCTGCAGTACTAGTGATATTATATATATATATATATATATATTTCATCTCATTATCATCCAGTCTATATTAGCAGCAGACACAGTACGGTAGTCCACGGCTGTAGCTACCTCTGTGTCGGCAGTCGCTCGTCCATCCATAATTGTATACCACCTACCCGTGGTTTTTTTTTTTCTTTCTTCTTGATACATACTACTATAGTAGCTTACTGTAGCAGTCTGCGGTGCTGCTGAGCTGACAGTGTCCAGCAGGTCCGTCATCAGTCATTACATAATAAATATATATACCTGTCCGGCTGCAGTACTAGTGATATTATATATATATATATATATATTAATTTCATCTCATTATCATCCAGTCTATATTAGCAGCAGACACAGTACGGTAGTCCACGGCTGTAGCTACCTCTGTGTCGGCAGTCGCTCGTCCATCCATAATTGTATACCACCTACCCGTGGTTTTTTTTTTTCTTTCTTCTTGATACATACTACTATAGTAGCTTACTGTAGCAGTCTGCGGTGCTGCTGAGCTGACAGTGTCCAGCAGGTCCGTCATCAGTCATTACATAATAAATATATATACCTGTCCGGCTGCAGTACTAGTGATATTATATCTATATATTAATTTCATCTCATTATCATCCAGTCTATATTAGCAGCAGACAGTACGGTAGTCCACGGCTGTAGCTACCTCTGTGTCGGCAGTCGCTCGTCCATCCATAATTGTATACCACCTACCCATGGTTTATTTTTTTTTATTTCTTCTTGATACATTCTACTATAGTAGCTTACTGTAGCAGTCTGCGGTGCTGCTGAGCTGACAGTGTCCAGCAGGTCCGTCATCAGTCATTACATAACAAATATATATATACCTGTCCGGCTGCAGTACTAGTGATATTATATATATATATATATTAATTTCATCTCATTATCATCCAGTCTATATTAGCAGCAGACACAGTATGGTAGTCCATGGCTGTAGCTACCTCTGTGTCGGCAGTCGCTCGTCCATCCATAATTGTATACCACCTACCCGTGGGTTTTTTTTTTCTTTCTTTTTGATACATACTACTATAGTAGCTTACTGTAGCAGTCTGCGGTGCTGCTGAGCTGACAGTGTCCAGCAGGTCCGTCATCAGTCATTACATAATAAATATATATACCTGTCCGGCTGCAGTACTAGTGATATTATATATATATATATATATATATATATATTAATTTCATCTCATTATCATCCAGTCTATATTAGCAGCAGACACAGTACGGTAGTCCACGGCTGTAGCTACCTCTGTGTCGGCAATCGCTCGTCCATCCATAATTGTATACCACCTACCCGTGGTTTTTTTTTTCTTTCTTCTTGATACATACTACTATAGTAGCTTACTGTAGCAGTCTGCGGTGCTGCTGAGCTGACAGTGTCCAGCAGGTCCGTCATCAGTCATTACATAATAAATATATATACCTGTCCGGCTGCAGTACTAGTGATATTATATATATATATATATATATATATATTAATTTCATCTCATTATCATCCAGTCTATATTAGCAGCAGAAACAGTACGGTAGTCCACGGCTGTAGCTACCTCTGTGTCGGCAGTCGCTCGTCCATCCATAAGTATACTAGTATCCATCCATCTTCATTGTTTACCTGAGGTGCCTTTTAGTTGTGCCTATTAAAATATGGAGAACAAAAATGTTGAGGTTCCAAAATTAGGGAAAGATCAAGATCCACTTCCACCTCGTGCTGAAGCTGCTGCCACTAGTCATGGCCGAGACGATGAAATGCCAGCAACGTCGTCTGCCAAGGCCGATGCCCAATGTCATAGTACAGAGCATGTAAAATCCAAAACACCAAATATCAGTAAAAAAAGGACTCCAAAATCTAAAATAAAATTGTTGGAGGAGAAGCGTAAACTTGCCAATATGCCATTTACCACATGGAGTGGCAAGGAACGGCTGAGGCCCTGGCCTATGTTCATGGCTAGTGGTTCAGCTTCACATGAGGATGGAAGCACTCAGCCTCTCGCTAGAAAAATGAAAAGGACTCAAGCTGGCAAAAGCACCGCAAAGAACTGTGCGTTCTTCGAAATCCCAAATCCACAAGGAGAGTCCAATTGTGTCGGTTGCGATGCCTGACCTTCCCAACACTGGACGTGAAGAGCATGCGCCTTCCACCATTTGCACGCCCCCTGCAAGTGCTGGAAGGAGCACCCGCAGTCCAGTTCCTGATAGTCAGATTGAAGATGTCAGTGTTGAAGTACACCAGGATGAGGAGGATATGGGTGTTGCTGGCGCTGGGGAGGAAATTGACAAGGAGGATTCTGATGGTGAGGTGGTTTGTTTAAGTCAGGCACCCGGGGAGACACCTGTTGTCCGTGGGAGGAATATGGCCGTTGACATGCCTGGTGAAAATACCAAAAAAATCAGCTCTTCGGTGTGGAAGTATTTCAACAGAAATGCGGACAACATTTGTCAAGCCGTGTGTTGCCTTTGTCAAGCTGTAATAAGTAGGGGTAAGGACGTTAACCACCTCGGAACATCCTCCCTTATATGTCACCTGCAGCGCATTCATAATAAGTCAGTGACAAGTTCAAAAACTTTGGGCGACAGCGGAAGCAGTCCACTGACCAGTAAATCCCTTCCTCTTGTAACCAAGCTCACGCAAACCACCCCACCAACTCCCTCAGTGTCAATTTCCTCCTTCCCCAGGAATGCCAATAGTCCTGCAGGCCATGTCACTGGCAATTCTGACGAATCCTCTCCTGCCTGGGATTCCTCCGATGCATCCTTGCATGTAACGCCTACTGCTGCTGGCGCTGCTGTTGTTGCTGCTGGGAGTCGATGGTCATCCCAGAGGGGAAATCGTAAGACCACTTTTACTACTTCCACCAAGCAATTGACTGTCCAACAGTCCTTTGCGAGGTAGATGAAATATCACAGCAGTCATCCTGCTGCAAAGCGGATAACTGAGGCCTTGACAACTATGTTGGTGTTAGACGTGCGTCCGGTATCCGCCGTTAGTTCACAGGGAACTAGACAATTTCTTGAGGTAGTGTGCCCCCGTTACCAAATACCATCTAGGTTCCACTTCTCTAGGCAGGCGATACCGAGAATGAACACGGACGTCAGAAAAAGACTCACCAGTGTCCTAAAAAATGCAGTTGTACCCAATGTCCACTTAACCACGGACATGTGGACAAGTGGAGCAGGGCAGGGTCAGGACTATATGACTGTGACAGCCCACTGGGTAGATGTATGGACTCCCGCCGCAAGAACAGCAGCGGCGGCACCAGTAGCAGCATCTCGCAAACGCCAACTCTTTCCTAGGCAGGCTACGCTTTGTATCACCGCTTTCCAGAATACGCACACAGCTGAAAACCTCTTACGGCAACTGAGGAAGATCATCGCGGAATGGCTTACCCCAATTGGACTCTCCTGTGGATTTGTGGCATCGGACAACGCCAGCAATATTGTGTGTGCATTAAATATGGGCAAATTCCAGCACGTCCCATGTTTTGCACATACCTTGAATTTGGTGGTGCAGAATTTTTTAAAAAACGACAGGGGCGTGCAAGAGATGCTGTCGGTGGCCAGAAGAATTGCGGGACACTTTCGGCGTACAGGCACCACGTACAGAAGACTGGAGCAACACCAAAAACGCCTGAACCTGCCCTGCCATCATCTGAAGCAAGAAGTGGTAACGAGGTGGAATTCAACCCTATATATGCTTCAGAGGTTGGAGGAGCAGCAAAAGGCCATTCAAGCCTATACAATTCAGCACGATATAGGAGGTGGAATGCACCTGTCTCAAGCGCAGTGGAGAAGGATTTCAACGTTGTGCAAGGTTCTGCTGCCCTTTGAACTTGCCACACGTGAAGTCAGTTCAGACACTGCCAGCCTGAGTCAGGTCATTCCCCTCATCAGGCTTTTGCAGAAGAAGCTGGAGACATTGAAGGAGGAGCTAACACGGAGCGATTCCGCTAGGCATGTGGGACTTGTGGATGGAGCCCTTAATTCGCTTAACAAGGATTCACGGGTGGTCAATCTGTTGAAATCAGAGCACTACATTTTGGCCACCGTGCTCGATCCTAGATTTAAAACCTACCTTGGATCTCTCTTTCCGGCAGACACAAGTCTGCTGGGGTTCAAAGACCTGCTGGTGAGAAAATTGTCAAGTCAAGCGGAACGCGACCTGTCAACATCTCCTCCTTCACATTCTCCCGCAACTGGGGGTGCGAGGAAAAGGCTCAGAATTCCGAGCCCACCCGCTGGCGGTGATGCAGGGCAGTCTGGAGCGACTGCTGATGCTGACATCTGGTCCGGACTGAAGGACCTGACAACGATTACGGACATGTCGTCTACTGTCACTGCATATGATTCTCTCCCCATTGAAAGAATGGTGGAGAATTATATGAGTGACCGCATCCAAGTAGGCACGTCACACAGTCCGTACTTATACTGGCAGGAAAAAGAGGCAATTTGGAGGCCCTTGCACAAACTGGCTTTATTCTACCTAAGTTGCCCTCCCACAAGTGTGTACTCCGAAAGAGTGTTTAGTGCCGCCGCTCACCTTGTCAGCAATCGGCGTACGAGGTTACTTCCAGAAAATGTGGAGAAGATGATGTTCATTAAAATGAATTATAATCAATTCCTCCGTGGAGACATTGACCAGCAGCAATTGCCTCCACAAAGTACACAGGGAGCTGAGATGGTGGATTCCAGTGGGGACGTACGAATTGATAATCTGTGAGGAGGGGGATGTACACGGTGATATATCGGAGGATGATGATGAGGTGGACATCTTGCCTCTGTAGAGCCAGTTTGTGCAAGGAGAGATTAATTGCTTCTTTTTTGGTGGGGGTCCAAACCAACCCGTCATTTCAGTCACAGTCGTGTGGCAGACCCTGTCACTGAAATGATGGGTTGGTTAAAGTGTGCATGTCCTGTTTATACAACATAAGGGTGGGTGGGAGGGCCCAAGGACAATTCCATCTTGCACCTCTTTTTTCTTTTTTTCTTCTTTGCGTCATGTGCTGTTTGGGGAGTGTTTTTTGGAAGGGCCATCCTGCGTGACACTGCAGTGCCACTCCTAGATGGGCCAGGTGTTTGTGTCGGCCACTAGGGTCGCTTATCTTACTCACACAGCTACCTCATTGCGCCTCTTTTTTTCTTTGCGTCATGTGCTGTTTGGGGAGTGTTTTTTGGAAGGGCCATCCTGCGTGACACTGCAGTGCCACTCCTAGATGGGCCAGGTGTTTGTGTCGGCCACTAGGGTCGCTTATCTTACTCACACAGCTACCTCATTGCGCCTCTTTTTTTCTTTGCGTCATGTGCTGTTTGGGGAGTGTTTTTTGGAAGGGCCATCCTGCGTGACACTGCAGTGCCAATCCTAGATGGGCCAGGTGTTTGTGTCGGCCACTAGGGTCGCTTATCTTACTCACACAGCTACCTCATTGCGCCTCTTTTTTTCTTTGCGTCATGTGCTGTTTGGGGAGTGTTTTTTGGAAGGGCCATCCTGCATGACACTGCAGTGCCACTCCTAGATGGGCCAGGTGTTTGTGTCGGCCACTAGGGTCGCTTATCTTACTCACACAGCTACCTCATTGCTCCTCTTTTTTTCTTTGCGCCATGTGCTGTTTGGGGAGTGTTTTTTGGAAGGGCCATCCTGCGTGACACTGCAGTGCCACTCCTAGATGGGCCAGGTGTTTGTGTCGGCCACTAGGGTCGCTTAGCTTAGTCATCCAGCGACCTCGGTGCAAATTTTAGGACTAAAAATAATATTGTGAGGTGTGAGGTATTCAGAATAGACTGAAAATGAGTGGAAATTATGGTTTTTGAGGTTAATAATACTTTGGGGTCAAAATGACCCCCAAATTCTATGATTTAAGCTGTTTTTTAGTGTTTTTTGAAAAAAACACCCGAATCCAAAACACACCCGAATCCGACAAAAAAAATTCGGTGAGATTTTGCCAAAACGCGGTCGAACCCAAAACACGGCCGCGGAACCGAACCCAAAACCAAAACACAAAACCCGAAAAATTTCAAGTGCACATCTAGTTTTTAGTAAAGGAAACATGCAATTTTTAGTAATAAATACATGAGGATTTTAGGTCATGTTTTTATTACCTAGTCAGAAGCATGCACAGATCAGTGAGATCCGTGCATGCTTCTGTATGGAACAGTAAAGAAAGTGTTAAAAGTAAAAAAAAAAATATGTGCAGGTCCCCCCCAAAAGCATAACCAGGCTCAGGCTCTTTGAGCCGGTCCTGGTTACAAAAATACGGGGAAAAAATTGACTGGGGTTCCCCGTATTTAAGCAACCAGCACCGAGCCCTTGGACCGGTCCTGGTTCCAAAAATACGGGGGACAAAAGACGTAGGGGTCCCCTTTATTTTTAAAACCAGCACTGGGCTCCACTAGCCAGGGAGGTGATGCCGCAGCCGGGGGTAGGGGGGGGGACACTTTAATATAGGTCCCTGCTCCCCCCAACTAGTCACCCCTGGCCGGGGTTCCCTGGGGGAGAGGGTACCCCTTAAATCAAGGATGACTCTTGTGGGTGACCTAATTTAACCTCGCAGTTAGCCGCAGACAGCAATTTTCCCACCATTGACTATAATGGAGGACCACGATCCTCTATTATAGCCACTCCACCTGATTGACAGGCCAGGAGTGCACAGCCAATCAGGAGAGCGCTATGACATGGTGCTCCCTGATTGGCTGCCGGGACCTCTAGTGACAGGAGTCACGGGGAGTCACGGCATTCAGGGAAAGGGGTTCCATGTGTAAACATGGAACCCCTTTAGTTCGTTGGACCGGGTTTTTCTTTTTTTTTCTTTGTTTAACCCCTGGGATGCTATATGGAAGGAAGAGGACTGATCTTCACTGGATTGTTTGTAAGTATATATATATATATATATATATATATATATATAGGTACACAATTGGATTCTACTGGAGAAGGGGATGTGAATAGCGGCGTGGGATGTAGGTAAGTATGTATGAGTGTGTATGTGTGCATGTATGTGAATTAAAGTTGTACTTTTACGGTGTGTGTCATGTGTTTTTATTTGGGTATTTCTTTTGTTGTGGAACTACAGGTACCAGCGGGCCCGTTATTTCCCCGCATGCTGGTACTTGTGGTTCTTCAAGTACCAGCAAGTGGGGGAGGCTTGCTGGGACTTGTAGTTTCACAACAAAGGACAATATTATTGATTTAAGGGGTCCCCACATCCCCAGGGAACCACGACCAGAGGTGACTAGTTGGGGGGAGTGATGCTGTGGCCACAGGGACCTATATAAAAGTGTCCCCCGGCTGCGGCATCACCTCCCTGGCTAGTGGAGCCCGGTGCTGGTTTTAAAAATACGAGGGACCCCTGCATCTTTTTTGGAACCAGGACTGTCCAGCAGCCCGGTGCTGGTTGCTTAAATACCGGGAACCCCAGTCAATTTTTCCCCGTATTTTTGTAACCAGGACCAGGTCAAAGAAAAACATCTAGATGCAATTTTTCACTTGCGATTTTTGGTATATGTTCAAAACTTGCGATTTTCGACAAAATTGCAAGCTATTACATTTGCGATTTTCGGAAAACATGCAAATTTGCTGTAAAAATCACACGTTTTCCGAAATCGCACCCTATTACATTTAGCCTCATGCCTGAAGTTGTACAGCCAACACTGTTAAAATGCTGTAAATCCCATTATTAGCAATCCAGCATTCCGTGTTCAACCTAATAGTATCTGCTTTGTCAGTGTTAACCTTTTAAGTATTGAAATGGGAACTGCATACTGGCGCCTTGTGTTGTTCCATCGTTAGTGTATGTCAGATTACATTTGCTGTACATTTGATATTTCTAATTTCACTGTTATCTGTATATTGGCCCTCATTCCGAGTTGTTCGCTCGCTAGCTGCTTTAAGTAGCCATGCAAACGCTAAGCCGCCACCCCCTGGGAGTGTATCTTAGCTTAGCAGAAGTGCAAACAAAAGGATCGCAGTGCTGCTACAAAAAAGATTGTGCAGTTTCAGAGTAGCTCGAGACCTACTCCTAGCTTGCGATCACTTTAGACTATTTAGTTCCTGTTTTGATGTCACAAACACGCCCTGCGTTCGCCCAGCCACGCCTATGTTTTTCCAGCCACTACCGTGTTTTTATCAGGCACGCCTGCGTTTTTTCACACACTCCCCGAAAACAGTCAGTTACCACCCAGAAACACCCACTTTCTGTCAATCACTCTGCGGCCAGCAGTGCGACTGAAAAGCGTCGCTAGAGCTTGTGTAAAACTGCATCGGCTTTTGTGAAAGTACAATGCGCATGCACAGTGCGTCCCAAACGCATGCGCAGAATTGACATTTTTGTCTGTACAGCACTGTGGAAATTGTGTGGCATCATCAAGATAAATAATAATAATAATAATAATAATTGAATAAAGTATATTACTTAATATTCACACATTTTGTTAATAAAAAATAATGAACAAATAAGATGGGAAGACACAATAAATACAACTGTCTTGGCAAGCTTATCAGAACCTAGGAATGTAATGTGTTTATTCGCAAAAGCTAGTACAGGTTGAGTATCCCATATCCAAATATTCCGAAATACGGAATATTCCGAAATACGGAATTTTTTGAGTGAGAGTGAAATAGTGATACTTTTGTTTTATGATGGCTCAATGTACACAAACTTTGTGTAATACACAAAGTTATTAAAAATATTGTATTAAATGACCTTCAGGCTGTGTGTATAAGGGCCCTCATTCCGAGTTGATCGGTCGCAAGGCGAATTTAGCAGAGTTACACACGCTAAGCCGCCGCCTACTGGGAGTGAATCTTAGCTTCTTAAAATTGCGACCGATGTATTCGCAATATTGCGATTACTAACTACTTAGCAGTTTCAGAGTAGCTCCAGACTTACTCTGCCTGTGCGATCAGTTCAGTGCTTGTCGTTCCTGGTTGACGTCACAAACACACCCAGCGTTCGCCCAGGCACTCCCACCGTTTCTCCGGCCACTCCTGCGTTTTTTCCGGAAACGGTAGCGTTTTCAGCCACACGCCCCTGAAACGCCGTGTTTCCGCCCAGTAACACCCATTTCCTGTCAATCACATTACGATCGCCGGAGCGAAGAAAAAGCCGTGAGTAAAAATACTTTCTTCATAGTAAAGTTACTTGGCGCAGTCGCAGTGCGAACATTGCGCATGCGTACTAAGCGGATTTTCACTGCGATGCGATGAAAAAGAACGAGCGAACAACTCGGAATGAGGGCCAAGGTGTATATGAAACATAAATGAATTGTGTGAATGTACACACACTTTGTTTAATGCACAAAGTTATAAAAAATATTGGCTAAAATTACCTTCAGGCTGTTTTTATAAGGTGTATATGTAACATAAATGCATTTTGTGCTTAGACTTGGGTCCCATCACCATGATATCTCATTATATTATGCAATTATTCCAAAATACGGAATAATCCGATATCCAAAATACTCCTGGTCCCAAGCATTTTGGATAAGGGATACTCAACCTGTACTTGTAACCAGGCCATAGAGAGCAGTGATGGGCCCAGGTACTATTTGGGGGTGCTGCTTAATCTAAGGAGGTGTGGTCACACCGCCTTACAAAAAATGGGCTGCAAAGGGGGACAAAGAGTATTCCCCTCAACATCAGCTCACTATACACCCTCTACTGTACAGCACTATTGAAGGGGAACAAAATTCCCCCTCAGCAGCTGACTCAGGCTCAGCTCCCAAGTGATGCTCCTGGTTGAACCTACTTTAAACTTTGAAAATTTGTCATAAATTCTCAAACCCCATCAATATGAACAAATGTAAACATAATTATGCTTACAAGGGTTGTGCAATTAGTTTCCGGATGTGCAGTGCATAAGTAGAGTAGACACATTGGTGCTTCTATAATGGGTGCTATGTGTGCGGTGCACATGGGCCCCTGGGTCCAGGGAGGGCCCATATTGCACACACTGCACCTGTATTTTAATACTTACCTTTTTCGGAGTCCAGCGTCGGCTGCTGCAGTCAATGCGAGAATTGCAGCCAAAATGGCCGCAGTGCGTGCGCAGTAGTCATATTGGTCTTGGAACATGCAGAGGAGGGGGCCCACCGAGAGGTGCACACGGGCCCCCTCCTCTGTTAAAATGCCCCTGAGAAGACACAAACCGTCTGGTTGTGAACTGTAATCTCTAAATAAAGTTCTTGTGAAATGTCAAGGCACAGAACCTTATATAAGCATAACTGCACACTGTAGAAGTCTGCATGTTCTCTTCCTTCACAATCCCATTTTAGAGATCCATGATCTTCTACAACTACAAGAGAGGCCTAAGACAGCAGGAGAGTTTTGAGCTGCTTTGGGGGAGAATAAAACGTCCCGAGCAACTGTGTTTGAGTGGTATGTAGAATTTTGGCGCTGGAGATGATCCCTGGAAGATGAGAAGCACTGCGTCCGGCCTGTGTCCACCACCGAGGACAACGTTGCTGCCGTGTGGACCATAGCTGAGGTGAACATCAGGATGACCATAGCTATATTATGTATTATTTTTAATGGTTTTCTGTGCAAAGATTGAACTCAAACTTTAAACCTGATCGATCACAGTTTGTTGTCTGTTATCCCTTAAAGCATGAAAAACACTATAAAATTCAGTACTTTGGGGCCCAATTCAGAAGTACCTGCATTTGCACCTGAGTTTTCACATGCAGCGGATCTGTGAAAGTATGTGAATAATGCTGCTGCAGGGATCTGTACAGAGACGCCCACTAATGGAGTTTCTAATCCAATCATACAAAGGCGCATCGTAAAACAATAAAGAAAACAGGTTACACTGGTGCCAATAGTACTATGATCCCAATAGACAATTGTGAAAATTGCTTCTGCACACCTCTTGAGAGTATTGACAATTCTCTCAAACATAGGAAAAGAGAAAAAAAGTAAGTGGCGCGGCACACAAAAGTACAATATATATATAATGGGATGGAGATGCGGCACTCACGGCTTCCAATAACGGACACAACGCGGTCACGTCTATGTAGTAACGTTTCAGTGCCCCAGCACTGTCGTCAGACTTTATTAAAGAATAAAAGCAAAATGTACATACCTTTATAGCAAGTGAATTAAAACAGTGAAACCACGCCGGACGCCGGGACCAGGACAAAGCACCCGCCCAGCGGCAGCAGATGATGACATCATAAATCTAAACACCAATGAACGAACACCATTACAACCACATCACCATGGTGATATTAAAAACAGGAAATAAGCGGAAGTAATACAGAAGCATGATACAAAATGGATATAATAGCATAGATGACACATTGAAAAGTCAATATAATAGATCAGCATTGTTACACAAGCTAATAAATCAATGTATAACATACAAATAGAGCAGCATGTTGAGCCAGGGCCAAATGCATAATCAATAGAAACAAGCATATGAAATACCGTCATTCAGACCCTTAGGAGCTAGAACACCCAAACGCATGATCCATCGGGTCTCACATTGTAATAGTTTGCGTGAACGATCACCCCCTCTAATAGAGGGGGGGACATGGTCGATCATACGATAACGCAAACTATTAAGGGGATGACGAAGCTCGACAAAGTGCCTAGCAACTGGTTGATCAGAACAACCACTTTTCAGAGCATTCCTAGTTACTGAACGGTGTGCAGACATCCGTTCTTTAAATTTACGTTCGGTCTTTCCCACGTAGCTAAGGCCACATGGGCAAATAAGTTGATAGACAACAAAAGTAGAATTACATGTTAACAGATGTTTAATAAAAATAGTCTTTCCCGTATGAGGATGTGCAAAACTGTTACCAGCCAAAAGAAATTGGCAGGTAACGCATGTGCAACGTACACAGCCAGTCTGTTGTAAAGTGGGAGGGTTTTTAGCAACATCAGATTTCACAAGGAAATCACGTAAATTACGACCACGGGAATAACAGGGCATAAGCCGGGTATGATTAAGTGGTAAAAGATGATCAGACTCAATCAAAGGCCAATGTTTTTTAGTAATATTATTAATTAAAGGGGAAGATACATTATATCTGTTAACCCAAGGGAATCTATCGGATTTATTAGAGCTTCTTGAACTAGATGCCAATAGGGAATTGCGATCTATTTTTAATACTCTAGCCTTAGTAACAAGCAGATCATCAACTGAGTACCCCCTTTGGACAAATTTAGTAATTAATGTATCAATTTGTTTAGCAGCAACCTCAATATTGGAATTGATTCTGTGCAATCGAATCATTTGCGAATAAGGCAAACCACGAATCAGGCTTTTAGGATGGCAACTAGTGGCTTGTAAAAGCATATTACGGTCAGTTGGTTTCGTAAATAATGATGTGTTAATTTGCCCATCATTCACAGAAATCATGACATCAAGAAAATAGATCTGATCTCTACTATAAGTATAAGTAAATTTGATAGGAGATAGCCCATCATTATGGGTTTCAATGATCTTAATGAAATCACCAATATCACCTTGCCAGACAATCAACAGATCGTCGATAAAACGTGAAAAAAATAACAATCTATTAGAAATTGCAGGATCAATGAAAAATAAATCATGCTCAACAACAAACATTACTGTATTTGCATAACCAGGGGCTGCGCTAGAGCCCATAGAGCAACCTTTGACCTGCAAGAAAAATTGGTTATCATATAAAAAGAAATTTTTAGTCAAAATCAATTCAAATAGTGTCAGAAAAAATTCAATATACAAAGCAGAAAATAATCCACTTTGTAACATGAATTTCCTGACTGCATGAAGACCAAAACAATGCAGAATAGAGGTGTATAAAGTAATTACATCCACACTAATAAGCCAACAATTCTCAAAGTCAATAGAACAATTAGACAGCTTGTTCAACAATGTAGTAGTGTCCAAAAGGAAAGTAGGTTCTTTTTGAACCAATGGCTGCAATACAGAATCAATATAGGATGCCACAGGTTGAAACAAAGACCCACGTGCTCCAATAATGGGGCGTCCAGGAGGGGGGTCCAGTTTTTTATGTATCTTAGGTAGTGTATAAAACAAAGGGGTAATAGGGAATGAAGGAATAAGAATATCCTTCTATTCTTGTGTAATCAAACTTGCATCTACACCTTGTTGAAGGATTTCACAAAGATCCCTCTTAAATTTCTCGGTAGGATCATGATGTAATTTTTGATAAACTGAGGAATCAGATAATTGACGTTCGGCTTCAAGGCGGTAATCAGAAAGATCTTGTAATACGATCGCACCGCCCTTGTCCGCAGGACGGATAATGAGATTATGGTTATTGGACAAAGTATGAAGTGCTTCACATTCAAGTTTGGTTAAATTGGGATGTGGGCTTTCAAAAGATACAATAGATGTAGAAACCTGTTGATCCACCATACGCATGTAGGTCTTGATTGATGAATTATTAGAGAGGGGATCAAAATTTGATGGTGATCGGAACTTCAATAATTGCTTGGGAACAGTGCTGGTGAGTGCAGAGTCTTTGTTATTAAAAAATTCCTTGAGTTTAAGTTTCCTTTGAAGCAAATGTTTCTCAATGTTCCATTGAAGCTCGTTAAAGGGTACAGTTGGAACAAACGAGAGCCCTTTACCCAACAAACTATATTCAGATGCACTGAGATCATAAGAAGAAAGATTGAAAATTAACTCCTTTTGTAAGGTGGTCTTCCTACACGCCCCCGACCTTTTGCTTTGGCCTCCGCGCCTCGTGAAGTTCCTGCCTTTGGGTTTGCAATAGCTCTTGTAGCTACTCCTAAAGGGCCCTTACTGTGTCCATTAGCATCAAAATGACTGTTAGAGCTACCGGAATCTTTAGATGTATCCGTATCAAACCGAGAGAAAGGTTTTCTAAATCTCCTAAAGAAAGGACGGGAATCACTCCTAGGATTATCACCACTAAGCCATTTATATACGGTGTGTTTTTCATAGTCAAGTTCCACTTTAGCAAGTTTATCTTTCTTAAAGCGGATCAGATCACGCTTATACTGGGAAACCTGCGTCTGTAATTTATTAATCCAGTCATTGTCTTTATCCGTAGATAACACAGGCAAATGAATGGTTTCAAAAGCTAGTATTTTTTGTTTGATCTTCTCAAGCTCTTTGGTGGATTGTTCGATTACTAAAAGAAGTAAATCAAAACTACACTTATTTAAAATAGCTATCCAGCGCTTGCAAAAAGCCGGATCATAGCGGCCAATAGTGGGACAATTCCTAACGCGGAATCCACGTGGAATCTTTTTTGCTTTAAAATAATCACTAAGTGAAAGTCCGTGCAAATAAAAATCAGTTTCCTTCTTTTTTAATTTTAACAGGTCACGAAAAATCACTTCAGGTGATGTAGCCTCAGCTTCATCATTAATACCAGTAGCATATAAGCGAGAATCGGCATCAGATTCAGAGAAGGTTAATGTATCACCAATGGGGTAATTAAGGTAGGAAAGTTGGTCATGGTTATCAGCTGCCATATTTGTATGAAAAAAAGACCAAATAGTATTATCTTTTCACTAAAGTCCTGTGCAAAAACAAATGTCCAAAACAGTGCAAAAAATAGTGATAAAGTGCAAAAAATAGTTTTTACAATAATAAATGTCGTGACCGCGTTGTGTCCGTTATTGGAAGCCGTGAGTGCCGCACCTCCATCCCATTATATGCTTATACTGTGAGGGCACCGGCTGCTTTACTTGCTATTACTTTGGGAGTGCCATTCCTTCTTCTATATATATTGGTCCATGCTGTTGGTCGCTGCATTGATCTGTTTGGGCACCCAGTACCATACACTTGGATTCGGAAGAACCAGGTGTTCTATTTACCGTTCACTGCTATGTGAATCTTTGGAACGTGAGACATTTATTATTGTAAAAACTATTTTTTGCACTTTATCACTATTTTTTGCACTTTTTTGGGCATTTGTTTTTGCACAGGACTTTAGTGAAAAGATAATACTGTTTGGTCTTTTTTTCATACAAATATGGCAGCTGATAACCATGACCAACTTTCCTACCTTAATTACCCCATTGGTGATACATTAACCTTCTCTGAATCTGATGCCGATTCTCGCTTATATGCTACTGGTATTAATGAATAAGCTGAGGCTACATCACCTGAAGTGATTTTTCGTGACCTGTTAAAATTAAAAAAGAAGGAAACTGATTTTTATTTGCACGGACTTTCACTTAGTGATTATTTTAAAGCAAAAAAGATTCCACGTGGATTCCGCGTTAGGAATTGTCCCACTATTGGCCGCTATGATCCGGCTTTTTGCAAGCGCTGGATAGCTATTTTAAATAAGTGTAGTTTTGATTTACTTCTTTTAGTAATCGAACAATCCACCAAAGAGCTTGAGAAGATCAAACAAAAAATACTAGCTTTTGAAACCATTCATTTGCCTGTGTTATCTACGGATAAAGACAATGACTGGATTAATAAATTACAGACGCAGGTTTCCCAGTATAAGCGTGATCTGATCCGCTTTAAGAAAGATAAACTTGCTAAAGTGGAACTTGACTATGAAAAACACACCGTATATAAATGGCTTAGTGGTGATAATCCTAGGAGTGATTCCCGTCCTTTCTTTAGGAGATTTAGAAAACCTTTCTCTCGGTTTGATACGGATACATCTAAAGATTCCGGTAGCTCTAACAGTGATTTTGATGCTAATGGACACAGTAAGGGCCCTTTAGGAGTAGCTACAAGAGCTATTGCAAACCCAAAGGCAGGAACTTCACGAGGCGCGGAGGCCAAAGCAAAAGGTCGGGGGCGTGTAGGAAGACCACCTTACAAAAGGAGTTAATTTTCAATCTTTCTTCTTATGATCTCAGTGCATCTGAATATAGTTTGTTGGGTAAAGGGCTCTCGTTTGTTCCAACTGTACCCTTTAACGAGCTTCAATGGAACATTGAGAAAAATTCGCTTCAAAGGAAACTTAAACTCA
The DNA here is from genome assembly GCF_028390025.1 of Pseudophryne corroboree. Lineage (NCBI taxonomy): Eukaryota > Metazoa > Chordata > Amphibia > Anura > Myobatrachidae > Pseudophryne > Pseudophryne corroboree. The sequence continues at coordinate 334,059,192 of NC_086452.1, read as the reverse complement.
AGGAATTTTTTAATAACAAAGACTCTGCACTCACCAGCACTGTTCCCAAGCAATTATTGAAGTTCCGATCACCATCAAATTTTGATCCCCTCTCTAATAATTCATCAATCAAGACCTACATGCGTATGGTGGATCAACAGGTTTCTACATCTATTGTATCTTTTGAAAGCCCACATCCCAATTTAACCAAACTTGAACGTTAAGCACTCCATACTTTGTCCAATAACCATAATCTCATTATCCGTCCTGCGGACAAGGGCGGTGCGATCGTATTACAAGATCTTTCTGATTACCGCCTTGAAGCCGAACGTCAATTATCTGATTCCTCAGTTTATCAAAAATTACATCATGATCCTACCGAGAAATTTAAGAGGGATCTTTGTGAAATCCTTCAACAAGGTGTAGATGCAAGTTTGATTACACAAGAATTGAAGGATATTCTTATTCCTTCATTCCCTATTACCCCTTTGTTTTATACACTACCTAAGATACATAAAAAACTGGACCCCCCTCCTGGACGCCCCATTATTGGAGCACGTGGGTCTTTGTTTCAACCTGTGGCATCCTATATTGATTCTGTATTGCAGCCATTGGTTCAAAAAGAACCTACTTTCCTTTTGGACACTACTACATTGTTGAACAAGCTGTCTAATTGTTCTATTGACTTTGAGAATTGTTGGCTTATTAGTGTGGATGTAATTAATTTATACACCTCTATTCCGCATTGTTTTTGGTCTTCATGCAGTCAGGAAATTCATGTTACAAAGTGGATTATTTTCTGCTTTGTATATTGAATTTTTTCTGACACTATTTGAATTGATTTTGACTAAAAATTTCTTTTTATATGATAACCAATTTTTCTTGCGGGTCAAAGGTTGCTCTATGGGCTCTAGCGCAGCCCCTGCTTATGCAAATACAGTAATGTTTGTTGTTGAGCATGATTTATTTTTCATTGATCCTGCAATTTCTAATAGATTGTTATTTTTTTCACGTTTTATCGACGATCTGTTGATTGTCTGGCAAGGTGATATTGGTGATTTCATTAAGATCATTGAAACCCATAATGATGGGCTATCTCCTATCAAATTTACTTATACTTATAGTAGAGATCAGATCTCTTTTCTTGATGTCATGATTTCTGTGAATGATGGGCAAATTAACACATCATTATTTACGAAACCAACTGACCGTAATATGCTTTTACAAGCCACTAGTTGCCATCCTAAAAGCCTGATTCGTGGTTTGCCTTATTCGCAAATGATTCGATTGCACAGAATCAATTCCAATATTGAGGTTGCTGCTAAACAAATTGATACATTAATTACTAAATTTGTCCAAAGGGGGTACTCAGTTGATGATCTGCTTGTTACTAAGGCTAGAGTATTAAAAATAGATCGCAATTCCCTATTGGCATCTAGTTCAAGAAGCTCTAATAAATCCGATAGATTCCCTTGGGTTAACAGATATAATGTGTCTTCCCCTTTAATTAATAATATTACTAAAAAACATTGGCCTTTGATTGAGTCTGATCATCTTTTACCACTTAATCATACCCGGCTTATGCCCTGTTATTCCCGTGGTCGTAATTTACGTGATTTCCTTGTGAAATCTGATGTTGCTAAAAACCCTCCCACTTTACAACAGACTGGCTGTGTACGTTGCACATGCGTTACCTGCCAATTTCTTTTGGCTGGTAACAGTTTTGCACATCCTCATACGGGAAAGACTATTTTTATTAAACATCTGTTAACATGTAATTCTACTTTTGTTGTCTATCAACTTATTTGCCCATGTGGCCTTAGCTACGTGGGAAAGACCGAACGTAAATTTAAAGAACGGATGTCTGCACACCGTTCAGTAATTAGGAATGCTCTGAAAAGTGGTTGTTCCGATCAACCAGTTGCTAGGCACTTTGTCGAGCTTCGTCATCCCCTTAATAGTTTGCGTTATCGTATGATCGACCATGTCCCCCCCTCTATTAGAGGGGGTGATCGTTCACGCAAACTATTACAATGTGAGACCCGATGGATCATGCGTTTGGGTGTTCTAGCTCCTAAGGGTCTGAATGACGGTATTTCATATGCTTGTTTCTATTGATTATGCATTTGGCCCTGGCTCAACATGCTGCTCTATTTGTATGTTATACATTGATTTATTAGCTTGTGTAACAATGCTGATCTATTATATTGACTTCTCAATGTGTCATCTATGCTATTATATCCATTTTGTATCATGCTTCTGTATTACTTCCGCTTATTTCCTGTTTTTAATATCACCATGGTGATGTGGTTGTAATGGTGTTCGTTCATTGGTGTTTAGATTTATGATGTCATCATCTGCTGCCGCTGGGCGGGTGCTTTGTCCCGGTCCCAGCGTCCGGCGTGGTTTCACTGTTTTAATTCACTTGCTATAAAGGTATGTACATTTTGCTTTTATTCTTTAATAAAGTCTGACGACAATGCTGGGGCACTGAAACGTTACTACATAGACGTGACCGCGTTGTGTCCGTTATTGGAAGCCGTGAGTGCCGCACCTCCATCCCATTATATGCTTATATTGTGAGGGCACCGGCTGCTTTACTTGCTATTACTTTGGGAGTGCCATTCCTTCTTCTATATATATATATATATATATATATAAAAGTGAGAAAGAATCTGAAACGTAACATAGGTATTCTTCAGGTGGGAAATAGGAGAACTAGGTCATTAGAATTATTATAAATCTCCCCTAAGGTGATGAAAAGGGGGTTGACATAATGACATCATTACCGATGCATGGCTTGCGTTACGTGAATGATAACACCCTAACGGACAATCGGATCAAAATTTGGATTGCACCTTCAGTGTGTAGAATATAATAAACTTCAAAAATGGACCTGTCACTTTTTACCATATCTGCTACAGGTGCTCCTTGGGTAACGCCAAGAGCCATGGATTCATATTTATTTACATTAAGACATCTCAAATTTACATCTCTATAGATTTACCACATTTTTAACACTCATTTATATTTACAACCATGAAAATCAGAAACTCCCGTGCCAAGAACGGGTAGAACAGCTAGTAACCAATAAATATCAAATATCTTATTTATTAAGAAGCACATATACAGTATATGTCAATTTAAATATCAAAATACAATTACATAAAATCTAAGAACACTCTCGGGAATGTTGCAGATTGCATATAAATTGTATGTAATAATACACAGCAATAAAAAAGTCCTATGTCTAATAGATAAAGTAGACTGAATCTCAACCAATAAGCAGTTCAAAGTCACACAATAGTAATTACCGCTCTATGGAGAATCCTTCTAATCAATGCTGCTCCGTCCCAGATATGTTTATGGATTATACTTGCCTCTGAGACAGCTCAGTGTCAGTGCAATGGGAACAGAGCAGGATGTAGAGCTCGTGGACCCTAGGCAATATAACGATTTGGGGCCCCCCTCTCTCAAACAATCCACAGCACTATATTTTAACATAACCAGTAAACTGTTCTTTTGTTATATTTTATCAGATGGATAAAAATTGTTCCTATGTAAATGTCAATATGTACATTCTTCTCTCTAATGTGTCTGGTTTCTCTTATCCATACAGTTATGGAATGAGATTTCATGAAACCTTTAGTAAGAGTCACTTTTATTATCAGAGTGGATTTATAATTTGTATAGAGTAACATATATTTTATTCATATCATGGGATGATCTCCTGATACATTTTGAAGTATATATCACATATGCAATAGTGAAAGAAATTTAATTCAGTCATAGGGAAACGCTATCTTCCGTATACTGCTATTACTATTGTGTCACCCCAAAATAAATACTTCATTTTTATTTTTAAAATCAATTCCCACAGATATGTTATTAGTACAAGTAAAGTCCCAGAGGATATCATTAATCCTGAAATCTAGTGACTTAATACATCTACAAGGCAATGCACTAAGGCCCTCATTCCGAGATGATCTTAGCTGTGCTAAGTTTAGCACAGCTACGATCATTCACACTGACATGCGGGGCTACGATCATTCACACTGACATGCGGGGGGACGCCCAGCACAGGGCTAGTCCGCCCCACATGTCAGTGCTGGCCCCTCGCAGAAGTGCAAAGGCATCGCACAGCGGCGATGCCTTTGCACTTCAAGAGTAGCTCCCGACCAGCACAGCTTTAGCGTGCTGGCCGGGAGCTACTTGTCGCACCCCGGCCCGCAGCGGCTGCGTATGATGTCACGCAGCCGCTGCAGGCCACTCCCCGCATGGACCGGCCACGCCTGCGTTGGCCAAACCACGCCCATGAAACGGCGGCCAAACGCCGCTGTTTCATCCCCCCCACCCAGCGACCGCCTTTGCTTGTCAATCAGGCAGAGGCAATCGCAGCCCAGCTACGGCATTCGGCTGTCTGGCATGTGCCGGTGCACTACGGCGCCAGCGCATGCGCAGTGGAAACCCGTTCACTCGGCTGTGATAAAAAGCAGCGAGCGAATGACCCCCTATATCTGCACGGGTACAAGCGGGGAAATAGCCATTGTGGTTAAAACGCAGTGACGATGTGTACTCCCAGTGTCTATAGCTCATTGTCGAAAGCCTGGTTGTTAACGGCACTCTTTGAAGGTGTATAAATGAAGGTGTGTAATTGAATCATGTGGATATAAATCGAGAAATGCTGTGATAGTGTGTACTCCCAGCAAGGGGCGTTTTAAGAGAGGAGGGGGCCCTTGTGCAGACTCCAGGTGGGCCCCCTCTACTCCATGGTGGTGGAGTCTACTGCGCATGCGCAGATCTCCGGAAACATGGCACCCGCCATGGTCCAGAGACAAATTTCGTACTGTGCATGCGGGGAGTGGCCATTTTGTGTGTGTTTTATGCTGCGGCTGCAGCACCTGTCGTGGGACCCTGGAAAGGTGAGTATTAAAGCATCATGGGTGCAGTTTTTGTGGTGTGAGCCCCCCTGAACCCAGGGGCCTGGCTGTGTGTACCACACACATTGCACCCATGATAGAAATGCTAATGCTCCCAGCGTGTATAGCTTACTGCTGCGGGTCCCAGCTATGTCTGCACTCAGTAAACAGAGCCAGCGGGCACATCACACAGTCCGCTTTGGCTTGGCCCTCTTAACAACAGTGTAAGCCCCTGGGAAAAGCAATGCAGTGGGGCTCCTACCCATCCATTCACGGGAATAAACAGCCAATAAAAAATAAAAAAGGCTAATGTGCTGCACAACCAGTATGTATAATAAATGAGGGCTAGAGTGTTTTTAATATGAATTTGGTAATAGGGAGAATTTGGTAATAGGGAGAATAGTTAAATAGAAGGAAGCACAAAATGATACAGCGCACTCAAAGTTAACATGTATCCATTAGCCAATGTGATTATAATAAAATAAAGACATAAAGGATTCACCCTTATTTTTGGCTGAAGTCAATATAGTATGTTGTTATAGATCTCAACTTGATATATTCCAAAGTCCAATGGGGTATATCTGGGAAAAAAGTGTTTCTCTTGCCCCACAGTTTCTCACAGTGTTAATGGGTTAGAAAGACACAATATTGAACAAATATATAGTGTAGTAATCCTTTTGAAACCAAGCAATTAGGATATCAAATTGCACTTACAAGATATAGGAATAATAAATGTGTGTTGTAACATCCCAATAAGGCAAACTGCTTCCAGTTAATATCCTCCTCTTGATTCCTCTATATAGCCAGGATAAACCTAAGAGGATATAAACCTCTATTACCTGGACACTCCTCAGTGTACCAGAGTTTGAGAGGTATGAAGGAAAAATAATAGTGCAGTAGTTCTTAAAAACATAACATGCTTTACTAACAATTGCACTTACAAGAAAACAGAAAACAACTGAATGACAAAATACTCCATCAATGGCACAACAGCAGACAAATAGGACTTTGTCACCTTCACAGATGGAACAAAGTGAGAGCAGAGGGGGTAAAGTCCAGAATTTCAGCCCCTGAAACAGGATCCCCTGATGTCCGCTTATCACTTGGAGTCAACATTTCAGACCATTGTGGTCCTTCATCAGAAGCATGCAGGACATTGTAAAGAAGTCTCTATATATACCCCACACAGAGAAATAACACAGCTGCCTTCAATCGCCGCTGACCAGAGTTTCCGATGTGCCGCACATACGCAGATCGACCGGAAACCGAAAACCACATGCATTCCAAACAACAGAGAAACCGGAAGTGGAAAGTTTCTCTTGATCCTTTCATGTATATCGTCCTTAAGACAACTTTTTCCTTGTTTTATGGTTCCGGAATTCAATATAGCGTGTTCGTCACATGAATTATAGGTAAATAGAGTCCTCATAAAGCAGGTCCAAGATAGAGTCCATATAGTCATAAAAAATAAAAACAAACCAAAATAAAATCACAAAATAGAAATACATAAATACAGTACTAATCAGAATATATATACGTTATGGTATGAACTTACCATTGATAATGGTATTTCTCCTAAGTCCACAGGTTCCACAGGATAACAATGGGATATAATGGAGAGACAGCGGATTAGCACCAATTGATCAAAGCTTTCTGGCCTCCCAGGATGCAACGGGCCCGTCCATATATCCTCGCCCACTGGCTCAGGCAAATCAGTTGTATTTCAAAGCACAAGGCAGGATCATCATGTAGAACTAGAGATGAGCGCCGGAAATTTTTCGGGTTTTGGTTTTGGGTTCGGTTCCGCGGCCGTGTTTTGGGTTCGACCGCGTTTTGGCAAAACCTCACCGAATTTTTTTTGTCGGATTCGGGTGTGTTTTGGATTCGGGTGTTTTTTTCAAAAAACACTAAAAAACAGCTTAAATCATAGAATTTGGGGGTCATTTTGATCCCAAAGTATTATTAACCTCAAAAACCATAATTTACACTCATTTTCAGTCTATTCTGAATACCTCACACCTCACAATATTATTTTTAGTCCTAAAATTTGCACCTAGGTCGCTGGATGACTAAGCTAAGCGACCCTAGTGGCCGACACAAACACCGGGCCCATCTAGGAGTGTCACTGCAGTGTCACGCAGGATGTCCCTTCCAAAAAACCCTCCCCAAACAGCACATGACGCAAAGAAAAAAAGAGGCGCAATGAGGTAGCTGTGTGAGTAAGATAAGCGACCCTAGTGGCCGACACAAACACCGGGCCCATCTAGGAGTGTCACTGCAGTGTCACGCAGGATGTCCCTTCCAAAAAACCCTCCCCAAACAGCACATGACGCAAAGAAAAAAAGAGGCGCAATGAGGTAGCTGTGTGAGTAAGATAAGCGACCCTAGTGGCCGACACAAACACCGGGCCCATCTAGGAGTGTCACTGCAGTGTCACGCAGGATGTCCCTTCCAAAAAACCCTCCCCAAACAGCACATGACGCAAAGAAAAAAAGAGGCGCAATGAGGTAGCTGTGTGAGTAAGATAAGCGACCCTAGTTGCCGACACAAACACCGGGCCCATCTAGGAGTGTCACTGCAGTGTCACGCAGGATGTCCCTTCCAAAAAACCCTCCCCAAACAGCACATGACGCAAAGAAAAAAAGAGGCGCAATGAGGTAGCTGTGTGAGTAAGATAAGCGACCCTAGTGGCCGACACAAACACCGGGCCCATCTAGGAGTGTCACTGCAGTGTCACGCAGGATGTCCCTTCCAAAAAACCCTCCCCAAACAGCACATGACGCAAAGAAAAATTAAAGAAAAAAGAGGTGCAAGATGGAATTGTCCTTGGGCCCTCCCACCCACCCTTATGTTGTATAAACAGGACATGCACACTTTAACCAACCCATCATTTCAGTGACAGGGTCTGCCACACGACTGTGACTGAAATGACGGGTTGGTTTGGACCCCCACCAAAAAAGAAGCAATTAATCTCTCCTTGCACAAACTGGCTCTACAGAGGCAAGATGTCCACCTCATCATCATCCTCCGATATATCACTGTGTACATCCCCCTCCTCACAGATTATCAATTCGTCCCCACTGGAATCCACCATCTCAGCTCCCTGTGTACTTTGTGGAGGCAATTGCTGCTGGTCAATGTCTCCACGGAGGAATTGATTATAATTCATTTTAATGAACATCATCTTCTCCACATTTTCTGGATGTAACCTCGTACGCCGATTGCTGACAAGGTGAGCGGCGGCACTAAACACTCTTTCGGAGTACACACTTGTGGGAGGGCAACTTAGGTAGAATAAAGCCAGTTTGTGCAAGGGCCTCCAAATTGCCTCTTTTTCCTGCCAGTATAAGTACGGACTGTGTGACGTGCCTACTTGGATGCGGTCACTCATATAATCCTCCACCATTCTTTCAATGGTGAGAGAATCATATGCAGTGACAGTAGACGACATGTCTGTAATCGTTGTCAGGTCCTTCAGTCCGGACCAGATGTCAGCATCAGCAGTCGCTTCAGACTGCCCTGCATCACCGCCAGCGGGTGGGCTCGGAATTCTGAGCCTTTTCCTCGCACCCCCAGTTGCGGGAGAATGTGAAGGAGGAGATGTTGACAGGTCGCGTTCCGCTTGACTTGACAATTTTCTCACCAGCAGGTCTTTCAACCCCAGCAGACTTGTGTCTGCCGGAAAGAGAGATCCAAGGTAGGCTTTAAATCTAGGATCGAGCACGGTGGCCAAAATGTAGTGCTCTGATTTCAACAGATTGACCACCCGTGAATCCTTGTTAAGCGAATTAAGGGCTCCATCCACAAGTCCCACATGCCTAGCGGAATCGCTCCGTGTTAGCTCCTCCTTCAATGTCTCCAGCTTCTTCTGCAAAAGCCTGATGAGGGGAATGACCTGACTCAGGCTGGCAGTGTCTGAACTGACTTCACGTGTGGCAAGTTCAAAGGGCATCAGAACCTTGCACAACGTTGAAATCATTCTCCACTGCACTTGAGACAGGTGCATTCCACCTCCTATATCGTGCTCAATTGTATAGGCTTGAATGGCCTTTTGCTGCTCCTCCAACCTCTGAAGCATATAGAGGGTTGAATTCCACCTCGTTACCACTTCTTGCTTCAGATGATGGCAGGGCAGGTTCAGTAGTTTTTGGTGGTGCTCCAGTCTTCTGTACGTGGTGCCTGTACGCCGAAAGTGTCCCGCAATTCTTCTGGCCACCGACAGCATCTCTTGCACGCCCCTGTCGTTTTTTAAAAAATTCTGCACCACCAAATTCAAGGTATGTGCAAAACATGGGACGTGCTGGAATTTGCCCATATTTAATGCACACACAATATTGCTGGCGTTGTCCGATGCCACAAATCCACAGGAGAGTCCAATTGGGGTAAGCCATTCTGCGATGATCTTCCTCAGTTGCCGTAAGAGGTTTTTAGCTGTGTGCGTATTCTGGAAAGCGGTGATACAAAGCGTAGCCTGCCTAGGAAAGAGTTGGCGTTTGCGAGATGCTGCTACTGGTGCCGCCGCTGCTGTTCTTGCGGCGGGAGTCCATACATCTACCCAGTGGGCTGTCACAGTCATATAGTCCTGACCCTGCCCTGCTCCACTTGTCCACATGTCCGTGGTTAAGTGGACATTGGGTACAACTGCATTTTTTAGGACACTGGTGAGTCTTTTTCTGACGTCCGTGTACATTCTCGGTATCGCCTGCCTAGAGAAGTGGAACCTAGATGGTATTTGGTAACGGGGGCACACTGCCTCAATAAATTGTCTAGTTCCCTGTGAACTAACGGCGGATACCGGACGCACGTCTAACACCAACATAGTTGTCAAGGCCTCAGTTATCCGCTTTGCAGCAGGATGACTGCTGTGATATTTCATCTTCCTCGCAAAGGACTGTTGGACAGTCAATTGCTTACTGGAAGTAGTACAAGTGGGCTTACGACTTCCCCTCTGGGATGACCATCGACTCCCAGCAGCAACAACAGCAGCGCCAGCAGCAGTAGGCGTTACACGCAAGGATGCATCGGAGGAATCCCAGGCAGGAGAGGACTCGTCAGAATTGCCAGTGACATGGCCTGCAGGACTATTGGCATTCCTGGGGAAGGAGGAAATTGACACTGAGGGAGTTGGTGGGGTGGTTTGCGTGAGCTTGGTTACAAGAGGAAGGGATTTACTGGTCAGTGGACTGCTTCCACTGTCGCCCAAAGTTTTTGAACTTGTCACTGACTTATTATGAATGCGCTGCAGGTGACGTATAAGGGAGGATGTTCCGAGGTGGTTAACGTCCTTACCCCTACTTATTACAGCTTGACAAAGGCAACACACGGCTTGACACCTGTTGTCCGCTTTTCTGTTGAAATACCTCCACACTGAAGAGCTGATTTTTTTGGTATTTTCACCAGGCATGTCAACGGCCATATTCCTCCCACGGACAACAGGTGTCTCCCCGGGTGCCTGACTTAAACAAACCACCTCACCATCAGAATCCTCCTGGTCAATTTCCTCCCCAGCGCCAGCAACACCCATATCCTCCTCATCCTGGTGTACTTCAACACTGACATCTTCAATCTGACTATCAGGAACTGGACTGCGGGTGCTCCTTCCAGCACTTGCAGGGGGCGTGCAAATGGTGGAAGGCGCATGCTTTTCACGTCCAGTGTTGGGAAGGTCAGGCATCGCAACCGACACAATTGGACTCTCCTTGTGGATTTGGGATTTCGAAGAACACACAGTTCTTTGCGGTGCTTTTGCCAGCTTAAGTCTTTTCAGTTTTCTAGCGAGAGGCTGAGTGCTTCCATCCTCATGTGAAGCTGAACCACTAGCCATGAACATAGGCCAGGGCCTCAGCCGTTCCTTGCCACTCCGTGTGGTAAATGGCATATTGGCAAGTTTACGCTTCTCCTCCGACAATTTTATTTTAGGTTTTGGAGTCCTTTTTTTACTGATATTTGGTGTTTTGGATTTGACATGCTCTGTACTATGACATTGGGCATCGGCCTTGGCAGACGACGTTGCTGGCATTTCATCGTCTCGGCCATGACTAGTGGCAGCAGCTTCAGCACGAGGTGGAAGTGGATCTTGATCTTTCCCTAATTTTGGAACCTCAACATTTTTGTTCTCCATATTTTAATAGGCACAACTAAAAGGCACCTCAGGTAAACAATGGAGATGGATGGATACTAGTATACTTATGGATGGACTGCCGAGTGCCGACACAGAGGTAGCTACAGCCGTGGACTAACGTACTGTGTCTGCTGCTAATATAGACTGGATGATTGATAATGAGATGAAATCAATATATATATGTATGTATATATAATATCACTAGTACTGCAGCCGGACAGGTAGATAATATATTTATTAGGTAATGATGACTGATGACGGACCTGCTGGACACTGTCAGCTCAGCAGCACCGCAGACTGCTACAGTAAGCTACTATACTATAGTAGTATGTACAAAGAAGAAAGAAAAGAAAAAAACACGGGTAGGTGGTATACAATTATGGATGGACTGCCGAGTGCCGACACAGAGGTAGCTACAGCCGTGGACTAACGTACTGTGTCTGCTGCTAATATAGAGTCTAGACTGGATGATAAATTATTGATAATGAGATGAAATCAATATAATATCACTAGTACTGCAGCCGGACAGGTACTATATATATTTATTATGTAATGACTGATGACGGACCTGCTGGACACTGTCAGGTCAGCACAGCACCGCAGACTGCTACAGTAAGCTACTATAGTAGTATGTATAAAGAAGAATGAAAAAAAAAAAAAACACGGGTAGGTGGTATACAATATTATATATATATATATATATATATATATTATATACAATTATATATATATATATATATATTAAACTGGTGGTGATTGATTATTAAACTGGTGGTCACTTCAGGACAGGTCACGTTGCAACTTGCAACTAGTACTCCGAGGCCTAAGCAGACAATCACAAAATATATTATTATACTGGTGGTCAGTGTGGTCACAACAATGGCAGTGTGGCACTGACTCTGGCAGCAAATTGAGCAAAAATGTGCACTGTACGTTATATGTACTCCTGAGTCCTGCTCTCAGACTCTAACTGCTCCCCACTGTCAGTGTCTCCCCCACAAGTCAGATAATACACTTACAGTCACACTATCTAATCTATAAATATCACTTCAGCAAGTAGTATAGTAGTACTCCTCCTAATAATGCTCCCCGAAAATACTGTGTCTCTCTCTTCTCTAAACGGAGAGGACGCCAGCCACGTCCTCTCCCTATGACTCTCAATGCACGTGTGAAAATGGCGGCGACGCGCGGCTCCTTATATAGAATCCGAGTCTCGCGATAGAATCCGAGCCTCGCAAGAATCCGACAGCGTGATGATGACGTTCGGGCGCGCTCGGGTTAGCCGAGCAAGGCGGGAAGATCCGAGCCTGCTCGGACCCGTGTAAAAAACCTGAAGTTCGGGCGGGTTCGGATTCAGAGGAACCGAACCCGCTCATCTCTATGTAGAACCCTAATCAGGTGATAAGAACACACATGTACACCCTTCCGTACAAGAAGGAAGTATTTAGGTTAGGTTAGGGAGATCATCAAATCAGGTGCGTCAGGGTGGGATCCCTGTGAAACCTGTGGACTTAGGAGAAATACCGTTATCAACGGTAAGTTCTTACCATAACGTATATTTCTCCAGCTGGGTCCACAGGTTATCCACAGCATAACAATGGGATTTCCCAAAGCAATTTAGTGGTGGGGATGATCCTGATTGGACAGGAGAACCTTATGCCCGAATTCAGCATCATGAGAGGCAAAGGTATCCAAGGCATAATGTCTAATGAATGTGTTAATGGAAGACCATGTGGCTGCCTTACATATCTGTTCTGCTGAAGCACCATGTTGTGCTGCCCATGAAGGACCTACCTTACGAGTAGAGTGAGTAGAGACATTAGCCAGAACAGGGAGATCAGCTTGAAAATATGCTTCTGAAATCGTCATTTGCAGCCATCTTGCCAGCGTCTGTTTAGTAGCAGGCCATCCTCTCTTGTGAAATCCATAGAGAATGAAGAGAGAATCTGTCTTTCTGATGGCACTGGTACGATCCACGTAGACCTAGTTCTGAGAACTGCTTTATCTGGATAAAAAAATCAGAAATGGAGAATGACATGACAGCGCCCCTAAATCTGATACTCTTCTAGCTGATGCCATAGTCAGTAGAAAGAGCACTTTAGCTGTCAACCATTTAAGATCCACTTTATTAAGTGGCTCAAATGGGGCAACTTGAAGTGCTTTCAGGACTAAACATAAGTCCCACAGTACTGTAGGCGGAACAAAAGGAGGTTGAAAGCACAGCATTCCCTTGAAAAAAGTACACACATCCTGTAAATTGGCAATTTTCTTTTGGAACCATACAGTTAATGCCGATATTTGCACTCTCAAGGAAGCCACCTTCAAACCTTTATCCATTCCTGCCTGAAGGAATGCTAAGACTGTGGAAATGCTGAAAGATTTAGGATCCACCTTTCTTTCACTACACGAATGAATATAGGTTTGCCATATTCAGTGATAAATACGAGCTGAGGATGGTTTCCTTGCTCTGAGCATTGTTTGAATTACCTGTTGTGAGAATCCCCTTGACTTCAGGATAGAGGTTTCAAGAGCCACACCGTCAAAGACAGACGATTCAGATGTTCGTGATAACATGGACCCTGCAACAGTAGGTCTGGACATTGAGGGAGCAGAAATGGAGCATCCATCGACATTCTCTGAAGATCTGTGTACCAATGTCTTCTGGGCCAAGCCGGAGCTCACGACACCCTTTGCTTGCTTTATTTTCCTCACCACCCTGGGTAATAGGGTGATCGGAGGAAACATATAAGCCAGATGAAAGTCCCATCTCACCGACAAGGTGTCCACAAAGATTGCTCTGGGATCCTTTGTTCTTGACCCGTATGCAGGCAATTTGTTGTTCAGACTGGATGCCATGAGATCTATCTCTGGCAACCCCCACTTGTCTACTAGAGTCTGAAAGACCTCCGGTTGTAAAGCCCATTTGCTTGCTTGAATGGTGTGTCGGCTGAGAAAGTCCGCTTCCCAGTTTAGGACACGAACACTGCAAACAAGGCTGGATGATCGAGTTCTGCCCACTTTAGTATGTGACTTACCGCCTTCATTGCTTTTTGACTGCGAGTTCCTCCCTGATGGTTGAGGTACGCTACTGCTGTCGCATTGTCCGAACGGATCTAGACTGGTTTTCCTTGAAGAATGTCCTTTGCCTGAATCAGTGCCATGTATGTGGCCCGAAGTTCCAACAGATTTATTGGCAGGCAACTTTCTTCTTTGGTCCATTGTCCCTGGAACCACAATTTTCCGGACACTGGTCCCCAGACCTGAAGACTGGCATCTGTTGTCAGGATCTCCCAATCTGATATCAAAAAGGGTCTCCCCTTGTCTAGATAGAATGTTTGCAGCCACCAGGCTAATTACTTTCTTACCTTTACCGAAAGTACCATAGTCTGTTTCTTTATCGTCTGATGTACTCCATTCCATTTGGCAAGAATCAGACGCTGCAGAAGTCTTGAGTGGAATTGTGCATACTCCACTATGTCGAATGTTGACACCATCAAACCCATCACTCGCATTGCTGCATGAATGGATACCATTTGACTGTGTAACAAATCCTGAATCCTTGACTGTACCTTGGATATCTTGTCCCGAGGTAAAAATACTCTCTGCACACCTGAATCCAGTACAGGCCCCAAGGCCTGTAGGTAAGCATCCTGAATATCCAGCGATACCATATAATCCCCTGGCTCCATGACCAAAACGATGGAACGTAACATCTCCATGTGAAACCGTGGTACCCAAATGTATTTGTTTAGCATTTTGAGATTGAGAATGGGCCGAAATGACCCATTTGGCTTCTGAACCAAAAACAGGTTGGAGTAAAAACCATGTCCTCGTTGTTCAGGGGCTACTGGAATGACTACTCCTGACCGAAGCAATTTCTGAACTGCTTCTTGCAAAGCCCTGGCCTTCGTCTCTACCCGAGACGAGCTGGTGCAGAAGAATCTTCGAAGAGGATGCTTCTTGAAGGGAAAAACATAACCTAGAGATACCGTTTCCTGCACCCAGGCATCTGTTGTAGGCTGCTGCCAGATCTGTGCAAACTGAAGAAGTCGGCCCCCTACCCTGGGGTCCCCCAAGTGGAGGCCCGCATCATCAGGCTGATGGCTTGTCTTCTGGTTTGGAAGCTGGCCCTCTGGTAGCCCAATACTTTTTTAAATTACCAAACTTATTGTATTGGGGCTGCTTACGATCAGTTTTTCCCTTTGCTTTTCCTTGAGACCGAAAGGGCCAAAAAGCTGGACCCTTAGGTTTGGAGTTATATGTGGAAGTAAACTTGATGTTTTTTGGAGTCTGCTTCTGACTCCAGAATATCTGTCAATTCTTTACCAAAAAGAATATTTCCAGAAAAAGGCAGATTCCAAAACCTTCTTAGATTCTGAATCAGCTTTCCACGTACGTAACCAAACTGCTCTGCAAGCAGCTATTGTTGAGGCTGATGCCCTAGAAGCAATAGTACCCATATCTAATGCTGCTTCTTCCAAGAATATTGCAGCCTGTTTAATATGAGCTATATGGGATTTTTGTTCTCTAGAAGCTATAGAAAAATCCCCCTCCAATGCATCAGCCCAGGCAGCCACTGCCTTAGCCATCCAAGCTGAAGCCATGGCTGGCCTTATGACTGCCCCAGACAGGGAAAAAATGGTTTTGAGAAAACCATCCACTCTCCTATCTGTGACATCATTTAATGATGTTGACGGCAAAGGCAATATAGATTTTCGCACTATTCGAATCACATGCGTATCTACTTTAGGAGCCACCTCCCTTTTTAAACAACCCCTAGCTGGAAAAGGATAATTGTAATCCCATTTTTGGTGAATTCTATATTTTTTATTGGATGTAGCCCAAGCCTCTTCCATGATTTCCGTCAGCTGATCTGACCCTGGAAACTCAGTCTTAACTGTTTTGGGACATTTAAACACAGGTGCCTTGGTTTTTAACACATGAGTTGCTGAATCTTCTAAGGATAGAATGGCTTTCATTGCTCTAATTAACTCAGCTATATCCACTGAGCTGAGACCTTCTTCCTCCTCTTCGTATGCCAAAGTAGAGTAAATTGAGCTTTCATCTTCCGATGAATCCTCATGTGTAGCCTGTGAAGGTGAATATTTACTGGGGAAAATGATATACCGGAGGTAGGTAGCTGCATGTATGGGTTAATAATAGTGTACCCCATTCCTGGTATAGAAGCTGTAGGAATTATCCGTTCATATATACTGGACAAGGTCTGTGCAAACATAGCCCAAGGTGGATCCATCTGTACCTGACCTTGTACTGGGATCTGCCTTGTCTTTTGCTGAAAAGTAAACAATTTGCACATAAACCATCATGAACCAGATCCTGAGAGGATAATATAGTTTTGCAAGACAAACATGATATGAGTGTTGGTATTTCTGTAAGTGTACCTTTGTCACCTTTTCTGCTCTTAGACATGATAAATAATCAGTACTTTCACAGTGTACTACAAAATTTGTGACTGTAACCACTTTAAACCTTCTAAAGTGATATACAATCTGACCCTACCCATGCACCAGCATTGAGGATCAGAAAAAACAGCTGACAAACATATAGTAAAGTCAGCAATCAAACTAGCAGTCACATGTTATATATTAGCCATATGAGCACATCATCAACTACAAACACATTTTTAAGTATGTAGAGGAACATATTGCTGAATCATGTTTAAACAGAGATAACGTATTCAAAAGCAATGCGAAAGAAACCACAGTAAATGTATACAGACTCATATGCAATAGGCACTTATCTAACTATTCGTACTCAAAAAAGTAGATAGAGATTTAGTGCTGTATAGCCCATACTCAGTAGAGTGGGATACAGATGCTACTAGTGTACACTGCGCTCCATGAACCTATAGTGAACACAGATGCTCAGTGAACAGAGATGTACCGGTCACACAGCCGCCTATGCTGCGACCGGGTTCCCCTCGTGGTAGCGCTCAGTGAACACAGATGCACCGGTCACACAGCCGCCTATGCTGCGACCGAGTCCCCTCGTGGTAGCGTCTGGGACGGAAGCGAGGAAACAGTTCATGGCAGGAGACTCGGCAGAAACTGGTCATGAACCGGGGGAGGGGCAACCAGGAGAGCGTCTGACTCCCCCTGCTGACATCAGCCATAGGGATCGCAGCCTCATGCTATACCTGGTGCCTATGATCCCTAAGGCCTGGCGTTGGTGCACCCACGGTGGCAGCCGCGTCAGCTACTGTTTGGTAGTCTCTCCCAATACAGTGCAGCTGTGTTCGTATTCCATCTACTAAGTGGAACCGATGCCTTGCCTTTTCCTCGTGCTCCGGCTACAGCCTGGTAACATCTGCTGGACCTGCTAGTATATCCGACACAGACGCCCGCCGAAACAGTACTGTACTCGTGGGTAAGCGTTGTCGCGACCCAGCGGAGAGTTGTTGGAGCTACTCTTTCTAAACGTATAAGACGCTGTTTAGAAAGATCACTCAAAAAACTAGTAAGACTATAAAAATAACATATGAAAGCTTAGGGCTGCTAATAAAACAGCAGCCCTCTGACCATGGTCCGGCTCCTGCCGCACCAAACAAAAAACTGATTTGCCTGAGCCAGTGGGTGGGGATATATGGACGAGCCCGTTGCATCCTGGGAGGCCAGAAAGCTTTGATCGATTGGTGCCAATCCGCTGTCGCTCCATCATATCCCATTGTTATCCTGTGGATAACCTGTGGACCCTGCCAAAACATAAAGTGCAGCTGTGCATGAACAGTGAATAAAGTGCCAAAAGTGGCAAAAACTTTTTTTTAAAAAGCGGATATGGGGTTCATTATGTTAAAACAACATTTTAACTCTAAGTTTCCATTGAGTCCATTGGGAACAAAGGTTCTCAATTCATATATCCACTTCATTTCGGATTGTGACAAACATTTGTCAATGTCCCTGGTACAACATTTTGCTGGATTCCCCAGAAATTTGTAATATACTGTAGCACTCTTTTCACTTCTGCATTTTTTTTAAATGAGCAGACACTGTATATGTCTCAAGGCCTTTACGGATTTTGTATACATGCTCCACAAGTCGGATCTTAAGACACCTCAAAGTTTTTCCCACGTACATAAGACCACATGCACACTCCAGAACATAAACCACATTTCTGGAGTTGCATGTGATTGATTCCCTAATTGGGTATGTCTTATTATATTAGCCTCGAAGTGTTTATAACTACTCGTATTTGATTTCACTGTTATACATAAAAGGCACATGCCACATCTGTGGAACTCTTTGGTTTGTACACTTTGCCTAAGTTCTCCATCTAAAGTGCTTGATACCAGTTTGTCCTTAAGGGCAGGTGCCCTTCTATAAATAAATACCGGTCGTTCAGGGATTACATCTCCTATTATAGGATTTTTCCTCAACAGATTCCAATTGTTTTTAAACACTCTTTCAACTGCTTTATGGCAAATATTATATTGGCTGATAAAAGCCCAATCCAATTTATTATTTTTGCTTTTTTCAGGTAACTTTTCCTTTTGTTTAATTAGATCCTCTCTCTTAATGATATTAACCCTATTTCTTGCTATATCTAAAACATTAGGCATATAGCCTCTAGCTAAAAATTCTGTTGTTGAGATCATCTAACTGTTGTTCACAGACAATGGGGTACATTTACTAAGGTCCCGATTTTGACCGAGATGCCGTTTTTTCTTCAAAGTGTCATCTCGGTAATTTACTAAGCAAAAATCACGGCAGAGATGAGGGCATTCGTAATATTTTGGAAGTCCTAGGAAAAAATCACGAATCAATACACCATCGGTCAAATACGCCTGCAATTTGGTAGAAATCGGTCATTTACTAAAAAGTGCAAAACACAAACACTGCCGACAATAGCCAAACACTGCCGTGCTAAAATACAAATCGTGAAAAAGTGCTAAAAAAAACAGACCTGCTTTTTTATCCCGTGTTTGTATAGGCATGCACGGATCCATGAGATCCGTGCATGTTTTTCAGTGGGAAGGGGTGGGAAATGTTATAATTTAAAAAAAAAAATTGCGTGGGGTCCCCCCTCCTAAACCAAACCAGCCTCGGGCTCTTTGAGCCGGCCCTTGTTGCAAAAATATGGGGAAAAAATTGACAGGGGTTCCCCCATATTTAAGCAACCAGCACCGGGCTCTGCGCCTGGTCCTGGTTCCAAAAATACGGGGGACAAAAAGCGTAGGGGTCCCCCGTATTTTTGAAACCAGCACCGGGCTCCACTAGCTGGACAGATAATGCCACAGCCGGGGGTCACTTTCATACAGTGCCTTGCAGCCGTGGCATCAAATATCCAACTAGTCACCCCTGGCCGGGGTACCATGGGGGAGTGGGGACCCCTTCAATCAAGGGGTCCCCCCCCAGCCACCCAAGGGCCAGGGGTGAAGCCCGAGGCTGTCCCCCCCATCCAATGGGCTGCGGATGGGGGGCTGATAGCCTTTGTTGAAAGTAATGAATATTGTTTTTAGTAGCAGTACTACAAGTCCCAGCAAGCCTCCCCCGCAAGCTGGTACTTGGAGAGCCACAAGTACCAGCATGCGGCGGAAAACCGGGCCCGCTGGTACCTGTAGTACTACTACTAGAAAAATACCCCAATAAAGACATTACACACACACCTTGAAAGTATAACTTTAATGCATACATACACACCACCATATACACATACTTACCTTATGTTCACACGAGGGTCGGTCCCCTTCTCCAGTAGAATCCATGGTGTACCTGTTGAAAAAATCCTACTCACCAAATCCAGTGTAGAGGGCTCCTCGGATAATCCATTTGTAATCCACGTACTTGTAAAAATAAAAAAACGGGACACCCGACCACGAACTGAAAGGGGCCCCATGTTTTCACATGGGACCCCTTTCCCCGAATGCCAGAAACCCCCTCTGACTGATGTCTAAGTGGGTTTCTTCAGCCAATCAGGGAGCGCCACGTTGTGGCACCCTCCTGATCGGCTGTGTGCTCCTGTACTGTCTGACAGGCAGCACACGGCAGTGTTACAATGTAGCGCCTATGCGCTCCATTGTAACCAATGGTGGGAACTTTGTAGTCAACGGTTGACCGAAAGTGACCTCACCGCTGACCACAAAGATCCTTCAAGTGGTATCTCAGGGGTACAAGCTGGAATTCGAGACGTCTCCCCCCCCCCGCCGTTTCCTCAAATCTGCCTTGCCAACAACTCCATCAGGCAGGGAGGCAGTGTTAGAGGCAATTCACAAGCTGTATTCCCAGCAGGTGATAGTAAAGGTGCCCCTACTTCAACAAGGACGGGGTTACTATTCCACAATGTTTGTGGTACCGAAACCGGATGGTTCGGTGAGACCCATTTTAAATTTGAAATCCTTGAACACATATATAAAAAAATTCAAGTTCAAGATGGAATCGCTCAGGGCGGTTATTGCAAACCTGGACGAGGGGGATTACATGGTATCACGGGACATCAAGGATGCTTACCTGCATGTCCCCATTTACCATCCTCACCAGGAGTACCTCAGATTTGGGGTACAGAATTGTCATTACCAATTCCAGACGTTGCCGTTTGGTCTATCCACGGCTCCGAGGGTATTTACCAAGGTAATGGCCGAAATGATCGTACTCCTTCGAAAGAAGGGAGTTTTAATTATCCCGTACTTGTACGATCTCCTGATAAAGGCGAGGTCCAGGGAGCAGTTGTTGGTCGGGGTAGCACTATCTCGGGAGGTGCTACAACAGCGCGGCTGGATTCTAAATATTCCAAAGTCACAGCTGGTCCCTACGACACGTCTACTGTTCCTGGGGATGGTTCTGGAAACAGAACAGAAAAAAGTGTTTCTCCCGGAGGAGAAGGCCAAGGAGCTGTCATCTCTAGTCAGAAAGATGGTAGCTTCCTACGAAGCAATTCCATTCGGCAGGTTCCATGCGAGAACCTTTCAGTGGGACCTGTTGGACAAGTGGTCAGGATCGCATCTTCAGATGCATCGTCTGATAACCCTGTCTCCGAGGACCAGGGTGTCTCTGCTGTGGTGGCTGCAAAGTGCTCATCTTCAAAAGGGCCGAAGATTCGGCATACAGGACTGGGTCCTGGTGACCACGGATGCCAGCCTTCGGGGCTGGGGGGCAGTCACACAGGGAAGAAACTTCCAAGGACTATGGTCAAGTCAGGAGACTTCCCTACACATAAATATTCTGGAACTGAGGGCCAT
Organism: Pseudophryne corroboree; assembly: GCF_028390025.1. Taxonomy (NCBI): domain Eukaryota; kingdom Metazoa; phylum Chordata; class Amphibia; order Anura; family Myobatrachidae; genus Pseudophryne; species Pseudophryne corroboree. The sequence continues at coordinate 334,037,981 of NC_086452.1, read as the reverse complement.
TTACAATGCCCTAAGTCAGGCAAAACCCCTGCTTCAAAATCAGCCGGTACTGATCCAGTTAGACAACATCACGGCAGTCGCCCATGTAAACCGACAGGGCGGCACGAGAAGCAGGACGGCGATGGCAGAAGCCACAAGGATTCTCCGATGGGCGGAAAATCACGTGTTAGCACTGTCAGCAGTGTTCATTCCGGGAGTGGACAACTGGGAAGCAGACTTCCTCAGCAGGCACGACCTCCACCCGGGAGAGTGGGGACTTCATCCAGAAGTCTTCCAACTGATTGTAAACCGTTGGGAAAGGCCACAGGTGGACATGATGGCGTCCCGCCTAAACAAAAAGCTAGAAAGATATTGCGCCAGGTCAAGAGACCCGCAGGCGATAGCTGTGGACGCTCTAGTGACACTGTGGGTGTACCGGTCGGTTTATGTGTTCCCTCCTCTTCCTCTCATACCAAAGGTACTGAGGATAATAAGGAGAAGAGGAGTAAGAACTATACTCATTGTTCCGGATTGGCCAAGAAGAGCTTGGTACCCGGAACTTCAAGAAATGATGTCAGAGGACTCATGGCCTCTGCCGCTCAGACAGGACCTGCTGCAGCAGGGGCCCTGTCTGTTCCCCGACTTACCGCGGCTGCGTTTGACGGCATGGCGGTTGAACACCGGATCCTGAAGGAAAAGGGCATTCTGGAGGAAGTCATTCCTACGCTGATTAAAGCTAGGAAAGAAGTAACCGCAAACCATTATCACTGCATATGGTGAAAATATGTTGCATGGTGTGAGGCCAGGAAGGCCCCAACGGAGGAATTTCAGCTGGGCCGTTTCCTGCACTTCCTACAGTCAGGGGTGACTATGGGCCTAAAATTGGGTTCCATTAAGGTCAAGATTTCGGCTCTATCGATTTTCTTCCAGAGAGAACTGGCTTCACTACCTGAAGTTCAAACTTTTGTTAAGGGAGTGCTGCATATTCAGTCCCCTTTTGTGCCTCCAGTGGCACCTTGGGATCTCAACGTGGTGTTGGATTTCCTAAAGTCACATTGGTTTGAGCCACTTAAAACCGTGGAATTGAAGTATCTCACGTGGAAAGTGGTCATGTTGTTGGCCTTGGCTTCGGCAAGGCGTGTATCAGAATTGGCGGCTTTGTCATGTAAAAGCCCTTATCTAATTTTCCATGTGGATAGGGCAAAATTGAGGACTCGTCCCCAATTTCTCCCTAAGGTGGTATCAGCCTTTCATCTGAACCAACCTATCGTGGTGCCTGCGGCTACTAAAGACTTGGAGGCTTCCAAGTTGTTGGACGTAGTCAGGGCCCTGAAAATTTATGTTTCCAGGACAGCGGGAGTCAGAAAGACTGACTCGCTATTTATCCTGTATGCGCCCAACAAGTTGGGTGCACCTGCTTCAAAGCAGACTATTGCTCGCTGGATCTGTAGTATGATTCAGCTTGCACATTCTGCGGCTGGACTGCCGCATCCTAAATCAGTGAAAGCCCATTCCACGAGGAAGGTGGGCTCTTCTTGGGCGGCTGCCCGAGGGGTCTCGGCTCTACAACTTTGCCGAGCAGCTACTTGGTCGGGGTCAAACACATTTGCTAAATTCTACAAGTTTGACACCCTGGCTAAGGAGGACCTAGAGTTTGCCCATTCGGTGCTGCAGAGTCATCCGCACTCTCCCACCCGTTTGGGAGCTTTGGTATAATCCCCATGGTCCTTACGGAGTCCCAGCATCCACTTAGGACGTCAGAGAAAATAAGAATTTACTCACCGTTAATTCTATTTCTCGTAGTCCGTAGTGGATGCTGGGCGCCCATCCCAAGTGCGGACTGTCTGCAATACTTGTATATAGTTATTGCCTAACTAAAGGGTTATTGTTGAGCCATCTGTTGAGAGGCTCAGTTGTTATCATACTGTTAACTGGGTATTGTATCACGAGTTATACGGTGTGATTGGTGTGGCTGGTATGAGTCTTACCCGGGATTCAAAATCCTTCCTTATTGTGTCAGCTCTTCCGGGAACAGTATCCTAACTGAAGTCTGGAGGAGGGTCATAGTGGGAGGAGCCAGTGCACACCAGTTAGTCTAAAGCTTTCTTTTAGTTGTGCCCAGTCTCCTGCGGAGCCGCTATTCCCCATGGTCCTTACGGAGTCCCAGCATCCACTACGGACTACGAGAAATAGAATTACCGGTGAGTAAATTCTTATTTTTAGCATTTATTTCATATACATGTTTTAATTATATTGTTTAAATAAGCTTTTTATTCATACACGTTGGCTCTCGGTTTTCATACTTTTCCCTGCTATTTTGCGCAGCCGGTTTTTATTTTTTCCTTTCCCTGACTTTTAATGCCTCTCTGAGTCCGTCCATTAACACCAAGACAGCCACCTCCCTATGATTCGCCTCGTTTTTTATATTCTCGATCCCAGTGTACTTAACCATTTCTGGTATTGCCCTGTGGAAATAGTCTGCTGCCGTTTCACTTTCCTTTTGTTCGATGGTAAATATTTTAGCCCAATTCATCACTACTGGAAAATATAATCCCAATTGAACATTACTTTATTTAGCGTTCTCTTGGTTATATTCATCAGTTAGAGGTTCATCTTTCTCTATTTTGCAATCATTTATGAATTTTTGGTGGTCAATATTTGGGGGAAGGCACGCTTGCAACACAGCCCGCCAATCTCTGTTTGTGGGTTCATGGGCGTTACCCAGATCCCTAATGAATTTTTGACATTTGGCTAAGTCCTTTCTAGAATCAGGGAATTCTGTAGTGATTGACCGTAGTTCAGACCTGGTCCACGGGCAATACATTGCAATATTCCTCATGGGGGCTACCCCGTCCCTTTCAGTTCTCCCATTGGGGACAGCTATTATGCGAACGGGTGTAGCCCAGCTATATCATTCCTTTCTGAATCAACGTGGGGATACGCTGTCTCTTCATAATGGACAACCCATATTTACCGGTAGCTCTGATCCCGGACGTCTCACCTGAAGAGGAAGCAGTTGTCGCTCTCACCGGTGTGGCTTGCCCCACCTGGGTTTCCTGCATGGTTACTGTCAGAGAGGGCTGAGATCAGGCTAGGTTCGTCATCCTCCTCTGAACTATGATCCTTGAAAGAACTTAGGACAGGGTACAATTTGCAAGGGTTAGTGTTAATACATGTTGAAATTGCATTTCTACCATTTTCTAGTATGCTATTGGTTGCCATCTCTCCATCGACATATGGCGATGGTGGTGTACTCGCATTCACATTCCTGTCTGGTTTTGACCTCGCTGTGCAAGCAAGTTCCCGTTTGCGTTTCTCCGTCCTGTTGCCATATTTTGAAACAGTCGTTATGTCTGATCATCCGTTTCCTGGATTTGATCATGCATATTCTATTTCTAATGTTTTGCAGCACCTCTGGGTCAAAACTACCAACCCTAGGAAATTATGCCCTATCTTCAACAGTCATTTACACCTATTCATCAAAAAAAGCCTCTGTGTAAGGACCATACTTCCTACACATAATATAACCAGCGGACCCTTTCGGCCCCTGTCCTCCAGTCTGAGCCCTGGCTACCGAACGTTTCTCACTTGTGCATTTGGCTCCCGTTGTGGGCCTTTTAACATGATCACCAAATGGACAACACGAGCAAACGGTGAAAGTCCTCCGAGTTCTTTCACCAACTCCTTCTCTACCGAGTATGCCACGCCCCACTGACTGATGACGCGCGTATATCAGAGGGGACCCTATCAGACCCCTCAGGCACTGGCAGAACTAAATGTATTAACAGTGTAATACCACGCCTTTTCAGTGGAGGTTACAGGCCTGCTACTTTTGGGTTTCTATCCACTGGAATTCCATGTGGGAAGTGTCACCACACCATCCAATGAATGTCCACCAAGAATCTTCCTGGGAGAGCAGCTAAGTTTCTTAACTCTTTACTCAATCACCTCTGCGTATGCTAACACAGCGCGTATGATGACGCTATTTGCGCAAAATGACGCAAAAACCGTATCACGTTACGATGCGTATCACATAAGCAGAGATGTGGTCAAATCGCACGACTCACAAATACTTGTTATTTGTGTGCCTTACGATTATGAAGACAATTTAACTTTTTACAGTAGGCTTTGTCTCCATCATCTGGAGTGTTTTATAAATGGGCTAACTCCACACCTGGACGGTTTACCATACCTCGTCCGAACGGAACCTTACATTGTTCTATACTAATGTGTGGCTGTGAGCTGCCACACCACTCGAGCATCTCATAGCTGAGTGTCACTCTACGAGATCCCGCTTTCCGGGGTTCAATCCACTCACACTTACTTTTCAACAACGCACACTTTTATATTTTCTGTACAGAAAAAAAATCATTCCCTTTGATTGATAACTTGCCCCAGAGGTAGTACACTTATAATAGGATTTTCAGTAATCTGTCTAAAATCGGATAGTTACTTGTTAATGTATAACTATAAATCTTTTATCCCGCCTTAAAATTAAATTCTATTGTGTGGCAAACTTGCGCTCGCTAATTTACGCACAAAAAATGTTTTCCCGTAATTACGCAACCATGCACACGTGCGCGTCCCTGTATGCACGCTTCATGTACCTTTGTACTGTGCTACGTGTGTACCGTGCGTTCGCAATTGCGTGTTCCTGTATATATGAATATACGCAACAACCACACTTATATCAATCAATGTAAGCAATAAAACAACACTTGTGCTTCTATTGCTATTGACTAATACACACTAATTCCTTTGTTCAGGCAGGAACCGATTTTTGTATGTGCTTTACAAGTAACCACTAAACAAATTCAACAAATATATAACAAATAACTTATCCGATTCTATGCAAATCTATAATGACTACTACAATCTATGGCAACAATGTATGAGAATATACGCAAAATATCTGTATGCTTATGTATTTATTTTCACGCCAACAGACCCAAAGAAAAATGTTTTTTCTTTGTTGTCCCTCGGTTCGCACCAGCCCCTATGAGACTATACAAGACAGATGTGGTTTAACAACATTAGGTAGTTTTAACACAAAACAAAATTGTTTTACTTTAGACGCGTCCTCCATCCTTTGTTGTTAGACCAACGTCTGTAAGGCCCTGCAAGTCCGCGAGTGTGAGATGAACCAGACAGAGCCCCCAATTGTTAAGTTCGTTTAAATTATAAGGAAAAGCAACACATACGTACACTGTGGTTTGAGCCGCTACGGCCGCTAATCATATACATATAACCACTAAGTTGTGCATATACATTGCGTATACACGCCAACACGTTATGCGCACAATATAGCGATGCATGTGGCTGTATACACTTTACCCCAAACAGGAAGGAATGCGACACCAGTAGTTAAATGTAATGTTGTGGTCCAACGCATCAACAGTATTTACTTGAGAATATACAGATAAAAGGTACAACAATATACAGAGAAGAGCTCAACTAATAATACATACGTTTACGCGAGCGCTCCTGGATTCAGGTCTCAGTCAGTCTTGGCAAGATGACCTCAGAGTATAGGGACTGAAGCCTGGATCAGGAAACCTCTCTTTTATACAGTTTGTCCAAATACAGTAAATGGGAAATGTAAGCTCTTCTTTCATAGGTCAGAGGGCAAGTTATTTACAGTACGAGGGGTCATAGGTTAGTTTGAATCAGTGGGCGATGCTTGGTCCAGGGTGCACTTGCAGATGTTCGCCTCTGGTTTCCCACCGAATATCATGAGTACAGTATAATAGCAGTCTGTGACTATTCCCATTCTGCGTATATATATACGCAGAAGTATGTGATATCACTGATATACTTGAAACTGCCACCGGAATGTAGATCATAAAATACTGCACATCTGGATACCAAACACCAAGTCCTAACATTGCTCCATCCCCTCACACTATGTAGAGCTGAATAGCTCCGTTGCTTTACCTTTAAAATGTATGCAAGTTGCTGACAATGTATATGGAGACCATGTGTAAATTATGCACTATATGAATAAGATATTACATATGTCTTTGTGGCTTTTCTGTGCGAATGCGTATGCTACCGTATATACTCTTGCCATGCGTTAATACCAAAGGCGCGTGAACCTGTGTACGTAACTTGCGTGTATGCGTACACACGGAGAACAGGGGCCACGCTGTTTGGAGTTTGTATGTTGTGTGTACTGTATGTAATATTTCTCTTACGTCCTAGAGGATGCTGGGGTCCACATTAGTACCATGGGGTATAGAAGGGTCCACCACGAGCCATTGGCACTTTAAGAGTTTGGGAGTGTGGGCTGGCTCCTCCCTCTATCCTCCTCCTACCAGACTCAGTTTGGAAAATGTGCCCGGAGGAGCCGGTCACAGCTAGGGGAGCTCTACAGAACTTTTCTAGTAAAAAGTTATTTTAGAGTTTTTTATTTTACAGGGATGCTGCTGGCAACACCCTCCCTGCAGCGTAGGACTAAGGGGAGGAGTAGTGTCCACCCTGTGGGGTCTGAGCTACTTACTCCGCTGACAGGACACTGAGCTCCTGAGGGGATACATTGCTCCCCGCCACAGGGGATCGCTCACCCCAGCAGCATGCTGCCACCCCCTTACAGAGCTGAAGATTGTGGCTAGTAAGACACCGACCCCTCTTGCAAGCGGGGGGCCAGTGTGAAGATGGTGGCAGCAGGGTAGGAGCGCAGTATTAACTGCGCTCCGGGATGGCTCAGCGGTACATAGTGCGGCACGTTGAGGGGCGCCATGGGCCAGCGCTTACACCCTACACTGGTCACAAAGCCTGTCGGGGTCCCAGGATCTCAGCCAGCATAAATCCTCTGGCCAGTATAATCAGATGGGGGGAAGACAGCACCATTTTGGGGGCGGAGTGTCTCCTCAGAGCGGACCCAGCAGCGTTCAGCGCCATTTTCCTGCCTGCACAGCACTGATCAGGAGAAAGAAGGTCCCTCCACAGCAGCTCTAGCTATCTCTCACGGTACCAGGGGGTTGTAGAAGGGGGGGAGGCTGCAATACGACTGTGTATCCTATTAAGGTGCGCAGTCAGCACCGACAAGGGGTCTCCCTTTGGTTAAAAGCGCTGTGTGTGGGTTGGGTTCAATCTCTGTGTCTCTCTTGCCATTCTCGGGGGTGAAATTCTGTCTGCCCTCCCCTGTGTGTGTGTGGGGTGTTTTTGTGGTCTCCTTTACCTATGTCCAGGGACACTGTGCCATATGCTGCTGGAGGATATGTCCTCCCAGAATGAACCCATTCCATGTAATCAGGATAGCACTGGTTTAGCACAGATTCCAGCAAGGGAACCGGAGTGGTTTTCCACTATCAAATCTTGGATTTCTCAGATTTCAGATAGGGTTGCAAGTAATGAATCCACAACCCAGGTATTACAGAACTCTATGACAGTATGGCCCGATTCTGGTACCTCAGGACGCTCTGCTATATACAAACGTGCGCTTGTTCATGTCATGCAAGATGACACGGATACTGATTCTGATACCACAGACGGTACTGGGGATGTGTTGCAGTGGTCTGTCTCTCTTGCAAAGGGGGTGCAATTGATGATAGAGGCTATCAGGGATGTATTGAATATTAATGTTACAACACCTGAGCAGGTTGAGGAGGCTTTTTTCACTGAAAATAAGAAAGCCTCGCTAACCTTTCCTGCGTCAAAGGAATTAAATGCTATATTTGAGAAAGCATGGGAAAACCCTGAGAAAAAATTCCAGATCCCTAAAAGGGTGCAGGTGGCGTTTCCTTTCCCTGAGGAGGATAGGAAAAAATGGGAAAGCCCGCCAATTGTTGACGCATCTGTGCCCAGACTCTCCAAAAAGGTGGGAGTATCATCACACCGAGCACTGTGAGTTGGGGTACGCCTGAGTGGACCCATTTCACTCCTTTCCATACTAAAGATACCTTGATGTGTTTAACACCCACCATGCGAGTGTGAGTTCTTGGGTACGCTTCATTTATATATATTTCCATCCTAAAACATCACGCCGGGCGTAGTTCAAGTGGGTGAGGCCACGGCATTGGGCAAAGAAACCTTGATGGGCTTATAGCTTCTTAATCAAAGTGTGAGTGAGGTACGCTCCTAGAACTGTGGATACATAAAAGGAAACTACTACACATTGGTCCTTATTTTTATTCCCTTACATGTTACTATACTCTGGAGAAATTCCATCAGAACATTCAGTTTGAGGACTCCGTCACAGGAACCTTCATTAAGGGACGTTATGGTGATTTTTATTTGTCTATAATTTTGTGTTAAAGCGCTGTGGTTATAAACACAGATCTCTGATTTTGTGGTAGTATTTGTTGTTTTGGAGATGTGGTGACATCTCATGAGGTCTGCTATACCATAGCTGCTGAGCGCCTGCTCTGGAACACACCCTAACCATACTGTTTTCCTTTTCTGAAGGAGTTCAAGTTCAAAATGGAGTCTTCAGGGCGGTGATATCAGGTCTGGAAGAGGAGGAATTCCTAGTATCCCTGGATATCAAGGATGCATACCTCCACATTCCGATTTGGCTACCGCATCAGGCTTATCACCGTTTTGCATTACTGGACTGTCATTTCCAGTTCCAGGCCCTGCCATTTGGCCTCTCTACAGCACCAAGGGTGTTCACCAAGGTGATGGCGGAGATGATGGTTCTACTCCAAAAACAAGGGGTAAACATCATTCCATATCTGGACGATCTACTGATAAGGCATCGTCCAAGGAGGAGCTGTTGCAGTCCATTGTGCTCACAACCCACCTACTCAGAGTCCACGGTTGGATTCTAAACCTTCCAAAATCTCAGTTGGAACCAACCCGGAGGTTGTCCTCGACACGGAAGTGCAGAGGGTGTTTCTTCCACAGGAAAAGGCGTTAGTGATACAAACAATGGTCCGGGATGTCCTGAAGCCAGCCCGGATGTCGGTTCATCAATGCATTCGCCTTTAGGGGAAGATGGTGGCCTCTTACGAGGCTCTTCAGTATGGGAGGTTCCATGCTCTGGCCTTCCAACTGGATCTCCTGGACAAGTGGTCAGGATCTCATCTACACATGCACCAGAAAATTTGTCTCTCGCCATAGGCCAGGATTTCACTCCTCTGGTGGCTCCAACTGCCTCACCTTCTGGAGGGCCGCAGGTTCAGGATTCAGGACTGGGTCCTTCTAATCAAGGATGCGAGCCTCCGGGGCTGGGGGTGCAGTGACTCAAGGTGAAACCTTCAAGATAGGTGGTCAAGTCTGGAAGCCGGCATGCCGATCAACATCCTGGAACTAAGAGCCGTCTACAACGGTCTTCTTCAGGTGGCCCATCTTCTAAGAAATCGGGCCATTCAAGTGCAGTCGGACAATGTAACGATGGTGGCTTACATAAACCGACAGGGCAGAACGAAAAGCAGAGCTGCGATGTCAGAGGTGACAAGAATCATCCTCTTGGCAGAAAAACACGCATTGGCGCTCTCTGCAATCTTCATTCCGGGAGTGGACAACTGGGAAGCAGACTTCTCCAGCAGACACAATCTCCATCCAGGGGAGTGAGATCTCCATCTGGAGGTGTTCAAGGAAATAACAGACCTTTGGGGGTTACCCCAAATAAACATGATGGCCTCTCGTCTCAACAAGAAGCTTCGACACTACTGTTCCAGGTCGAGGGACCCACAAGCAGTGGCAGTGGACGCCCTGGTGTCTCCGTGGGTGTTCCAGTTGGTGTACATGTTTCCACCACTCCCACTCATTCCAAGAGTTCTAAAGCTCGTAAGGAGAACAAAAGTTCAGGCGATCCTCATTGCTCCAGACTGGCCAAGGCGGGCTTGGTACGTGTACCTTCTTAATCTCTTGCTGGCCTCTTCCTCTTCGGGAGGACCTGCTGCAGCAGGGGCCGTTCGCCTATCAAGACTTACCACGGCTACGTTTGACGGCATGGAGGTTGAACGCCTGATACTAACTCAGAAAGGCATTCTGAAGGTCATTCCTACCCTGGAACAGGCTAGGAAAGGGGTAACGTCTAAACATTACCATCGTATTTGGAAGAAATATGTCTCTTGGTGTGAGTCCAAGAAGTTTCCTGTGGTGGAGTTTCAACTGGGCCGTTTTCTCCTCTTCCTGCAAGCAGGTGTGGATATGGGCCTAAGGTTGGGATCTGTGAAGGTCCAGATTTCATCCCTGTCCACTTTCTTCCAGAAACAATTGGCTGCCCTCCCTGAGGTTCAGACCTTTTTGAAGGGAGTTCTGCACATCCAACCTCCCTTTGTACTGCCTACGGCGCCTTGGGACCTTAACGTGGTATTGCAGTTTCTCCAGTCGGACTGGTTTGGGCCTCTACAGGAGGTTGAGGTCAAATTTCTTACATGGAAGGTTGTCACGTTGTTGGCCTTAGCTTCTGCTAGACTTGTTTTAGAATTGGGGGCTTTGTCCTGTAAAAGCCCTTACTTGATCTTCTACGAAGATAGAGCTGAGCTCCGGACACGTCAGCAGTTTCTTCCAAAGGTTGTGTCGGCATTTCATATCAACCAACCTATTGTGGTGTCAGTGGCTACTGACTCCTCAATTTCGTCAAAGTCCTTGGATGTTGTGAGGGCTTTGAGAATCTATGCGAAGAGGACTGCTTGTCACAGGAAATCAGACACTTTGTCCTGTATGATCCCAAGAAAATTGTGTGTCCTGCTTCAAAGCAGACTATTTCTCACTGGATTAGGTTCACTATCCAGCATGCTTATTCTACGGCAGGATTGCCATGTCCAAAATCTGTTAAGGCCCACTCTACTCGTATGGTAGTGTCTTCCTGGGCAGCTGCCCGGGGTGTCTCGGCGTTACAACTTTGCAGAGCGGCAACTTGGTCTGGGTCGAACATGATTGCGAAATTCTACAAGTTCGATACTTTGGCCTCTGATGATTTGAAGTTCAGTCAATCAGTTCTGCGGGAGCCTCCGCGCTCTCCCTCCCGTTCTGGGAGCTTTGGTACATCCCCATGTTACTAATGTGGACCCCAGCATCCTCTAGGACGTAAGAGAAAATAGGATTTTGGTTACCTACTGGTAAATCCTTTCTCATAGTCCGTAGAAGATGCTGAGCGCCCGCCCAGTGCTTCATTTTTCTGCAACCATTATCTGGTTCAGTACAACTTTGTTTAGTTATGTACTGCATTGTTACTTGGTAAGTAATGTTTCAGCAGTTGCTGGGTTTTTCAAGCTAGTTAGCTTGATGTGCCTTGTATGTGTGAGTTGGTATGAATCTTGCCACTGTTTGTGTTAAATCCTTCTCTCGAAGATGTCCGTCTCCTCGGGCACAGTTTCTAGACTGATTCTGGTAGGAGGGACATAGAGGGAGAAGTCAGCCCACACTCTCAAATCCTTCAAGTGCCAATGGCTCCTGGTGGACCCATCTATACCCCATGGTACTAATGTGGACCCCAGCATCCTCAACGGACTACGAGAAAAGGATTTACTGGTAGGTAACCAAAATCCTAATTTTTTACTCTGACAGGTAAAATGTGTATATATATATATATATATATATATATATATATATATATATATTATGTGCAAAAAAAACTTCTTTTGTATCACCATATATCAGAAAACCCGGATAATTAAATAATAGTAATTTAAGCACAGTCTCTTGTTTATATAGGGTTAATACGCCTTTAAGCCACAAACCAAGCACAGCCAATTTATATCATTCCGTAGCTGTTTTGATTTAATGTGTGGAGGCAGATCCAGAAAAACTCTCATAAGTTAGTCAGCCAGTGTATTGTTAGAGACCCCTGCTCCTGTAGCTGTATCACGCAATTATTCAGGTGCAGCCGAGGGCATCAACCTATGTAACAATAATGTAAAGAGAGTGTTAGAGCTGTTATATGGAGATACAAAAGAAGTTTTTTTGCACATAACATATATATATATATATATATATATATATATATACACAGGTTGAGTCTCCCTTATCCAAAATGCTTGGGACCAGAGGTACTTTGGATATGGGATTTTTCCGTATTTTGGAATAATTGCATACCATAGTGAGATATCATGGTGATGGGACCTAAATCTAAGCACAGAATGCATTTATGTTACATATACACCTTATACACACAGCCTGAAGGTAATTTTAGCCAATATTTTTTATAACTTTGTGCATTAAGCAAAGTGTGTCTACATTCACACAATTCATTTATGTTTCATATACACCTTATACACACAGCCTGAAGGTCATTTAATACATTATTTTTAATAACTTTGTGTATTAAACAAAGTTTGTGTACATTGAGACATCAAAAAACAAAGGTTTCACTATCTCACTCTCACTCAAAAAAGTCCGTATTTCGGAATATTCCGTATTTCGGAATATATGGATATGGGATACTCAACCTGTATATACATTTATTTATTATTATTTTTACTGCTGGAGGAATCAGAACATTGCTAACTTTTTTAAATCATTATATTTCATCTGTGTATGTAATTTATTGATACATGTTATTTTATTTAAATTGTAATAAATTTTAGACTATATATGCACTCCCTGATAATTCTTTTATCTTGTGCTATTGTTTATTGGTGGGCATATCAGTACTGCCCAGTTGGGAGCTGCATTTATTTTAGGTAATTTAACTGAAGACCAATTAGTATATTAAGCTTGGTGGTTTAATTAGCGCTGGAATTTTTTATTTTTTCTTGGTTTCCTGAATGTCTTTGTATTAAGCTTCCCCTGCTTTATATATAAATTTAAGTCCAAAAAAGTTACTTCATCTTTACTATGAGTAAAAGACAGGTGCATAGACAAGTCATTACAATTTAAAGTAGTACAAAACTTTAAAAAGGAGGTCTCGTCACCATGCCAAATGAATAAAATGTCATCAATGAAGCACTGCCAGGACACCAAGTTTGCCACCAGACCATCATCTTTCCATATTTGGTGGTCTTTCCAGTACGCAATAAATACATTTGCATAAATTGTCCTGGCAGCACTTCATTGATGACATTTTATTCATTTTGCATGGTGACGAGACCTGCTTTTTAAAGTTTTGTACTAATTTAAAATATAATGACTTGTCTATACACCTGTCTTTTCATAGTAAAGATGAAGTAACTTTTTTGGACTTAAATTTATATATAAAGCAGGGTAAGCTTAATACAAAGACATTCACGAAACCAACTGACTCAAATGGTTTTATAGAGAGGACTAGTCATCACTTAAAACCTTTTTGACAATTCTCTAGAATAAAAGGAACTGCTCTGAACCCATTTTCTGTGAACAACAGTGATGATCTCAACAACAGATTTTTAGCTAGAGGCTATGGCCCTCATTCCGAGTTGTTCGCTCGTTAGCTGCTTTTAGCAGCATTGCACACGCTAAGCCGCCGCCTACTGGGAGTGAATCTTAGCATAGCAGAATTGCGAGCGCAAGATTAGCAGAATTGCGAATAGAAATTTCTTTGCAGTTTCTGAGTAGCTCGAGACTTACTCTGCCACTGCGATCAGTTCAGTCAGTTTCGTTCCTGGTTTGACGTCACAAACACACCCAGCGTTCACCCAGACACTCCCCTGTTTCTTCAGACACTCCCGCGTTTTTCCCAGAAACGCAAGTGTTTTTTCGCACACACCCATTAAACAGCCAGTTTCCGCCCAGAAACACCCACTTCCTGTCAATCACACTACGATCACCAGAACGAAGAAATTTCTTCGTTAAGCCGTGAGTAAAATACCAAACTTTTTAGCAAATTTACTTGGCGCAGGCGCACTGCGAACTTTGCGCATGTGCAGTTTGCGACTAATCGCACCGATGCAAAGAAAAATAACGAGCAAACAACTCGGAATGAGGGCCTATATGCCTAATGTTTTAGAAAAAGCAAGAAATAGAGTTAATATCAAGAGAGAGTATCTAATTAAACAAAAGGAAAAGTTACCTGAAAAAAGCAATAATAATAAATTGGATTGGGCTTTTATCAGCCAATATAATATTTGCCATAAAGCAGTTGAAAGAGTGTTTAAAAACAATTGGAATCTGTTGAGGAAAAATCCTATAATAGGAGATGTAATCCCTGAACGACCTGTGTTTATTTATAGAAGGGCACCTGCCCTTAAGGACAAACTGGTATCAAGGCCCTCATTCCGAGTCGTTCGCTCGGTATTTTTCATTGCATCGCAGTGAAATTCCGCTTAGTGCGCATGCGCAATATTCGCACTGCGACTGCGCCAAGTATCTTTGCTATGAAGATAGTATTTTTACTCACGGCTTTTTCATCGCTCCGGCGATCGTAATGTGATTGACAGGAAATGGGTGTTACTGGGCGGAAACAGGCCGTTTTATGGGAGTGTGGCTGAAAACGCTACCGTTTCCGGAAAAAATGCAGGAGTGGCCGGAGAAACGGGGGAGTGGTTGGGCGAACGCTGGGTGTGTTTGTGACGTCAAACCAGGAACGACAAGCACTGAACTGATCGCACAGGCAGAGTAAGTCTGGAGCTACTCTAAAACTGCTAAGTAGTTTGTGAGCGCAATATTGCGAATACATCGGTCGCAATTTTAAGATGCTAAGATACACTCCCAGTAGGCGGCGGCTTAGCGTGTGTAACTCTGCTAAATTCGCCTTGCGACCGATCAACTCGGAATGAGGGCCCAAGCACTTTAGATGGAGAACTTAGGCAAAGAGTGCGAACTAAAGGGTTCCACAGATGTGGCATGTGCCTTTTATATATAACAGTGAAATCAAATACGAGTAGTTATAAACACTTCAAGGTTAATAATGACACACCCAATTAGGGAATTCATCACATGCAACTCCAGAAATGTGGTTTATGTTCTGGAGTGTGCATGTGGCCTTATGTATGTGGGCCTTGAGACACATACAGTGCCGGCTCATTTTAAAAAAATGCAGAAGTGTGAAGAGTGCTATATAAAAAAATTTCTGGGGAATCCAGCAAATCTTACCAAAATGTTGTACCAGGGACATTGACAAATGTTTGTCACAATCCGAAATGAAGTGGATATATGAATTGAGAACCCTTGTTCCCAGGAAACTTTTTAACATAATGAACCCCATATCCACTTTTTTTTAATAGGTTTTTGGCACTTTTGGCACTTTGGCCCTCATTCCGAGTTGTTCGCTCGTTCTTTTTCATCGCATCGCAGTGAAAATCCGCTTAGTACGCATGCGCAAAGTTCGCACTGCGACTGCGCCAAGTAACTTTACTATGAAGAAAGTATTTTTACTCACGGCTTTTTCTTCGCTCCGGCGATCGTAATGTGATTGACAGGAAATGGGTGTTACTGGGCGGAAACACGGCGTTTCAGGGGCGTGTGGCTGAAAACGCTACCGTTTCCGGAAAAAACGCAGGAGTGGCCGGGGAAACGGTGGGAGTGCCTGGGCGAACGCTGGGTGTGTTTGTGACGTCAACCAGGAACGACAAGCACTGAACTGATCGCACAGGCAGAGTAAGTCTGGAGCTACTCTGAAACTGCTAAGTAGTTAGTAATCGCAATATTGCGAATACATCGGTCGCAATTTTAAGAAGCTAAGATTCACTCCCAGTAGGCGGCGGCTTAGCGTGAGCAACTCTGCTAAATTCGCCTTGCGACCGACCAACTCGGAATGAGGGCCTTTATTCGCTGTTCATGCACATCTGCACTTGGTAGTCTGATTAGTACTATATTTATGTATTTCTCTTTTGCAATTTTATTTTGGTTTGTTTTTATTCTTTATGACTATATGAACTTTATCTTGGACCTGCTTTATGAGGACTCTATTTACCTATAATTAATGTTAGGATCACGCTATATTGAATTCTGGAACCATAAAACATGGAAAAAGTTGTCTTAAGGACGATATACATGAAAGGATCAAGGGAGACTTTCCACTTCCGGTTTCTCCGACGTTTGGAACGCAGATGGAATGCATGTGGTTTCCGGTTTTGGGTTTCGGACGATCTGCGCATGTGCGGCTCATCGGAAACTCTGGTCAGTGGCGATTGAAGGCAGCTGTATTATTTCTCTGTGTAGGGTATGTATAGAGACATCTTCACAATGTCCTGCATGCTTCTGATGAAGGACCACAATGGTCTGAAATGCGTCAAGTGGGACTACGTATCGTGTTGACTCCAGGTGATAAGCGGGCATCAGGGGATCCTGTTTTAGGGGCTGAAATTCCGGACTTTACCCCCTCTTCGCTCACTTCGGTCCATCTGTGAAGGTTACAGATGTCCTGTTTGTCTGCTATAGTGCCACTGACGGAGTATTTTATCAAGCTGTTTTCTGTTTTCTTGTAAGTGCAATTGTTATTAAAGCCTGTTATGTGTTTAAGAACTACTACACTATTATTTTTCCTTCATACCTCTCAAACTCTGGTACACTGAGGAGTGTCCAGGTAATAGAGGTTTATATCCTCTTAGGTTTATCCTGGCTATATAGAGGAATCAAAAGGAGGATATTAACTGAAAGCAGTTTGCCTAATTGGGATGATACAACACATGTTTATTATTCCCTATACTATTTTGTAAGTGCAATTTGATATTCTAATTGCTAGGTTTCAAAAGGACTACTACACTATATATTTGTTCAATATTGTGTCTCTCTAACCCATTAACACTGTGGGAAACTATGGGGCAAGAGAAACACTTACTTTTTTTCAGATATACCCAATTGGACTTTGGAGTATGTCAAGTTGAGATCTATAACAACATATTGGGGGTAATTCCGAGTTGATCACAGCATCAAATTTGTTAGCAGTTGGGCAAAACCATTTGCACTGCAGGTGTGGCAGATATAACATTTGCAGAGAGAGTTAGATTTGGGTGGGGTGTGTTCAAACTGAAATCTAAATTGCAGTGTAAAAATAAAGCAGCCAGTATTTACCCTGCACAGAAACAAAATAACCCACCCAAATCTTACTCTCTCTGCACATGTTATATCTGCCCCCCCCCCCCCCTGCAGTGCACATGGTTTTACCCAACTGCTAACAAATTTGATGCTGCGATCAACTCGGAATTGCCCCCATTGACTCAGGGGGTAGTTCTGAGTTGATCGCAGCAGCAAGTTTGTTAGCTATTGGGCAAAACCATGTGCACTGCAGGGGAGGCAGATATAACATTTGCAGAGAGAGTTAGATTTGGGTGGGTTATTTTGTTTCTGTGCAGGGTAAATACTGGCTGCTTTATTTTTACACTGCAATTTAGATTGCAGATTAAACACACCACACCCAAATCTAACTCTCTCTGCACATGTTATATCTGCCTCCCCTGCAGTGCACATGGTTTTGCCCAACTGCTAACAAAGATCCTGCTGCGATCAACTCAGAATTACCCCCATGGTTTTGCCCAACTGCTAACAAATTTGCTGCTGCGATCAACTCAGAATTAGGCCCTCAAGCCAAAAATAAGGGTGAATCCTTTATGTCTTTATTTTATTATAATCACATTGGCTAATGGATACATGTTAACTTTGAGTGCGCTGTATCATTTTGTGCTTCCTTCTATTTGTCTGTATTTGTCTTTGAGTGGTTGAGGATATCCTCTCCTGCACAGAGTGTAACTTACTGCACTTAAGTGTTTTATTGCGCATATTCTCAAAATCCTTTTATATTTTAATAGGGAGAATAGTGAATGGCTGCTGGATGACAAGGGGAGACAGTGGATGGCAGAATGTGACAGGGAAATGCAGTGGGTGACACTAGGGCAGTGGGCAGCAGGAGGAGGCAGAGAGTGACAGCAGGAGACCATGGGTGACAACAAGAGAGGCAGTAGGTGACAGCAGGAGGCAATGGGTTATAGAGAGTGAGAAGTAAAGGAATGGCTTACAAGGAGAGGCAGTAGGTTACAGCAGGAGGCAGTGGATGACAGGGTGATCAAGAGGGTGGTAGTGAATGAGAGGGCAGAGGCAGTGGGTGACAACAAGAGGCAGTGGTTCACAGAGAGAGCCAGCGGGTGACAGCAGGAGGCAATGGTGGCAGGGAGAGGCAGAGGGAAAGGTTAGTGTTTAAATGTTCCAATCTAAAAAAAAAAAAAAAAAAATAGAAAAAAAATAAAGGCTAGTACTGTGGCTGGAGAAACTCTGTACTTGCCAGTATGGATTCAACTTTTATACAACTGCAGTGATATCAAAATACTCCAGCCGGGTCTGCAGCAGAAGGAGAGGGGAAGCCGGCCACTGTTATGATCATCACTGCGGGGGTCTATGCAGATGAGCTCGCAAAGTGAGCAGCACAGCAACACCAGAAGACCTTATCCTTCTCCTGCCAGGGTCCCTGTAACTGACCCTACACCCGAGTGCTGCATTCACTGCCCCCCAGGCACTTACCAAGAGCTGGAGATGCATGCCTAGGGATGCC
This sequence comes from Pseudophryne corroboree, assembly GCF_028390025.1. NCBI lineage: Eukaryota > Metazoa > Chordata > Amphibia > Anura > Myobatrachidae > Pseudophryne > Pseudophryne corroboree. Next base: position 334,019,710 of record NC_086452.1, on the reverse strand, counting down.
CTCCAGCCATCAATGATTCCTAATCATTGATGGTTTGTGGTCAATGTTGAATGCTTTTGCCATCGATGGGAGAGAACCAGATGGTTTCCCTCCATCGATGGCAGAGCATAAACAAATATTATTTTTTATTTTGCAAGGTGTTGGGACACAAAACATAGCTCTGCCCCCAACACTGCTAAGCTCCGTCCCCATTTTTTAATTGGTCCGCGGCCCAGCCAGCGCATTTCAGTGGTGGCCATCGAGTGGTGCTAACTATTGATGGTTTGCCATAGATGGTTTATGTACCATCGTCAGTTATCACCGATGGTGTCATCGATAGCAAACCTTGATGGACAGCCCACAATCGCCATCCCTATGCATGCCTCTTCAACAGCGCAGGCAGCGTCAGTCCCCTCTTAGCGTCAGCCCTCCTCCCCTGATTCGGCACACGGAGGAGCAAGGTAATGTGCTCCCTCATTGCTGCTATGATGGCAGTGGATGAATTATACAGCATGGGGAGGGGACAGGGAAAGCGGGGCTATTGGTGCGGCTGTCCAGAGTGTCAGGGGGAGAGGATCAGCCCTTAGGTAACTGGGGCCCTAACACTGATGCATTATACTGGGACTCCGGGAGTGTGGGAATGGACAGGCCGGATTTTGAAGGACCCGTCGGGCCCTAGGCAGGCACCTAGGTTGCTTGCTCGTAAATCCGGCACTGAGTGAGAACGCTGCTCCTGCGATCAGGTAAATTGACAGCTTGTGCAAAGAAATGCAGGAAAACTCAGTAGGGAATACTATATAATAAATAATGTTGTAATTCACATTGTCAGTCATTGTGGCTAAATGATGATATCTTGGCACTGGATAACAGTCCACGGTGGTCACATACAGGGCTGCCACCAGTAATTGTGGGGCCCGGGACTGACAAAATAGGCAGGGGGGTGGGGGGGAGTTAAATAAAATAAATATATATTTAAAAAAAGTAAATAAATAAAATTTCTATACAGACACACAGCAACAACAATTACACAAAGTCACAAACACATATATTACATATTTACAAATCCGTCCTCCTGAGCATCCTCCCTCCTACTCTGTCTGTGTCTGCTGCGACTGTCCTGAGCTGCGGATCCTCTTCACTTCACTGACTGGCACGTCATGACGTCACGCCACACCACATCCGGCTCCAACAAACTTTATCAAACAGCAAGCTGCAGCTTGCTTGTTATGATAGATGGTGGGCGGCGCGGATCTGCGCCGGGCGGCCGTGGGTGGAGGGAAGCAGCCTGCGGCCCGCCGATGACAGCTTCAGCCGTAATAGTGACAGCGGGATGTTTGAGCAGCCCGGGCCCTCCACTCTCTGTTAGAGTGGCCGGGCCCGGGGCTAGTGTACACAGGGCACCCCCTTGATGGCGGCCCTGGTCACATAAGTCGCAGGACCCATGCCAAGGTCACAGACAGTCCTCTAGATAAGGGGGCCAGTAATATTGCTGACAGCTGGCTCATGCTGTAATTCTGGTCCGGCTGGTGCGCAGTCAGCCCTGTGTGCTGGCTGGGGAGGGGTCACTGTAAGCACTATCAGGTGCAGCACAACCCCGTGCTGAAGACCAATGTGTATGCACAATGCAGGGAGATGCTGTGAGGTAAATGGCTTATACATTAGTATGACAGGAAAGGCTCTGCCTCACCACGCCGCACGTCACTGGCACAATGTAAAACCTGGTACTGTAGATGGAGCAATAGTGAGGAAAATATATTCCTGCTGGCTGTATAAATATAAAAAGGCTTAAAAGTGGCGAACATACAGTAAGCAGCAATCCCAGGAGAGTGAAAGTCTGAATCCCTCAGTGCATTTCACTGCAAACTGCAGCTTCTTCAGGTTGCACCATAGGACCTCTGAGCATACCTTATGGTTGCTCAGAATGTCCGTCGCAAGTAACCTGCTGGAGCCTTTACAACTGCATACGAATTCACAGTTGCAGACACGCCCCTGAAACGTTCATGACACACCTGCATTTTTTAAGCCACCTCCCCCTGTTACCTCCAACACACTGACCAGGGCCAGCGCCAGGCCTACTAGCACCCTGAGAGAGAACATTTCGAAGCGCCCCCCCCCCCCCCCCATGCGCGTGCCCCTGGAAAAGTGGGCGTGGCCTCGCAACCTCATATTACACATAACAGCGGCAGTAGTGTTCCTCACACATAATGCCTCCAGTATAGTGCCAGGTACACATAATGACCCCAGTAGTGCAGTGCCAGATAGACATGATATGGCCCCCAGCAGTGCCAGATAGACATGATATGGCCCCCAGCAGTGACAGATAGACATGATATGCCCCCCAGTAATGCCAGATAGACATAATATGCCCCCCAGCAGTGCAAGATACGCATGATATGCCCCCCAGCAGTGCCAGATACACATGATATGCCCCCCAGCAGTACCAGATACACATGATATGCCCCCCAGCAGTGCCAGATACACATGTCCCACAGTGCCAGTTACATATATGCCTCACAGTGCCACATGTCCCCACAGTGCAAGATATGCCCCCAGTGCCAGATACACATGTCCCCACAGTGCCAGATATGCCCCCAGTGCTGATACATATGTCCCCACAGTGCCAGATATGCCCCCAGTGCAGGATACACATGTCCCCACAGTGCCAGATATGCCCCCAGTGCTGATACATATGTCCCCACAGTGCCAGATATGCCCCCAGTGCCGGATACACATGTCCCCACAGTGCCAGATATGACCCCAGTGCCAGATACACATGTCCCCACAGTGCCAGATATGCCCCCAATGCCAGATATACATGTCCCCACAGTGCCAGATATGCCCAATGCCAGATACACATGTCCCCACAGTGCCAGATATGCCCCCAATGCCACATACACATGTCCCCACACAGTGTCAGATATGCCCCCAATGCCACATACACATGTCCCCCCAGTGCCAGATATGCCCCCAGTGCCAGATACACATGTCCCCACAGTGCCAGATATGCCCCCAATGCCAGATACACATGTCCCCACACAGTGCCACATATGCCCCCAATGCAGTGCCAGATATGACCCCAATGCCAGATACACATGTCCCCACACAATGCCACATATGCCCCCAATGCAGTGCCAGATATGACCCCAATGCCAGATACACATGTCCCCACACAATGCCACATATGCCCCCAATGCAGTGCCAGATATGCCCCCAATGCCAGATACACATGTCCCCACACAGTGCCAGATATGTCCCCAATGCAGTGCCAGATATGCCCCCAATGCAGTGCCAGATATGCCCAAATGCCAGATACAGACGCCCCCTCACCCTCCCCCCCCCCCCCCAAGTGCTGCTCACCACGCTGCTGCCTGTTCTTGAGGGGTGGGGAGGAGAGCGCAGCATACGCCTCTCCTTCCCCTCAGTCTCCGACGGCCGAGGCGGTGTCTAGCTACAATTAGGAGCCGGTCCACGAACCAATCAAAGCTCACAGTCCGGCAACCAATTAGGAGCCTCAGCTGCCAGACCACGAGCTCTGATTGGCTCACGGCTGGCGCCGGTTAGCAGGGAGGGGCGTTACTTACATGGACTGCTGTGATGCAGTTCACGTCTCTGCTAGGAGGCGGACACTGTTGCTGCTGTAGGGACGGCTCCAGGCTCCAATATGGCGGCGAGAGCTAGTGGCGCCCATTAAGTGTGGCACCCTGTTCGGCCGCTCTATTGGAACGTGCCTGGAGCCGGCCCTGACACTGACACTATCTGTAACTCACTTTGCGAACTAATCCTTACTGCATCCACCATCACTAATCAATCCCAACTGCCCAAAGACATTGCTTCTACCTCTGAATCAGGCCCTTAGGCTACATTTTGCTACATTTTATAGTACAATAAAAAAAAAATTCAACTGCAAGCTGCAAAATCGAATTATGACCCAAAATCATGATCTCACTGAGCAAACTAGAGGTCCTTGATTAAGCCAGACTCAATAGCCATTGGAACTATTTTGAACATTTTGAGCATCTCTACAAATGCTACACAAGCAGTAGAGGGTCAAGGTTCATAGTGTTATCTTAGACTCTCCTGCAAGACAAATTTCCTGATAGCTTATTTCTCTTCTCTCCCAGTCTTACAATAAGTAATTAATACTGCAGTGATGTCTATTTCCATTTGTTTCTTATCAGTCTGAAAGGCAACACCAATGCAGCAATAAAGGAACTCAAAGATAATTCGCTTTTGTAATCCAAAGGCACACATGGGCTGATGCAGGGGTGATTGCAAAATGGGTGTTAATTATTCATTTTTATTTTTTTTAAAAGCGTGCAAAAATACAATTTTTCCTCCAATTTGCAGAGTCGGATTCATCTGGTTAAACTATAGATATTATGAGGCCCATTTATCAACGAGTGATAAAACTCATTGTGAATGATAAAACTCATTGCGTATGATAAATGGTGCTCTAGCCAATCAGCTCTAAAAAAATTTAAACAAATGAAAGGAGCTGAACACATGACAGTTAGGAGCTCATTGGCTGAAGCACCATTTATGATATGCAACGAGTTTTATCATTTGCAACTAATCCACCTATATGTCCCTAGTTTATACCAGGTTTTCATCGTCAGTGTGTATTTGAAAATGCGTCTAGTAGGTATACCGACTTTTGTGATGAAATAAAGGACCATAATAAAATTAATCTATAAAGTGGAATATATCATCGCAAATTCAACTTTTATTGGCCTCAGGAGTAGGGGGGTGGAGGAAATTGCCATCTCCTATGAAATGTTTTGTTTCCATGAGATGGTATGGGCAGGTAAGCCACATGTATCCTGGAGCTGCTTACATGGAGGGGATTCGGTATGATATACCGATGGATGGGATGCCGGTGGTCCAAATACCGACAGCAGCATCCCGACCATCAGAATACAGACAGCCCCCCAAAAAGTACCATAACCCTACCCTGTTCCCTACCCTAACCCTCCCTTGTGAGTGCCTAACCCTCCCTGGTGGTGCCTAACCCTAACCCTCTCTTCCCCATTGCATAAACTTTACCCTCCCCGCTTGGTGGCTAAACCCCCCTCCCCGGTACCTAACCACCCCCTTTCTGACCCTGCACCTTAACCCCCCTTCTAATGCATAAACCTAACCCCTAACCCCCCCCCCCTCCTACGGCAGGAGGTGAGCACAACCCGCAAAAAGATCATTCAGGATTCCTGGCATCAGTATTTCTTCTTGATGTGTGTGTCTGATTCTGTACTGCAACTCTGTACAAACACCATTGCGGTGCATGAATGTGTGGTGCAACTCAAACACAAGCACAGATGAAAAATATTGCACAAGAAAAAAATAAAACACATTGGCCCCCACAGGGAAAAAACCCACACATTTGCCCTCATAGAAAACAATAAAACAAATTGCCCCCCACAAGGAAAAATAAAAAATTTATTGTATAATTTAGCTTTTGGTATTACAATTTGTTTCAAATTACCAGTGCTGTTTGAAAGGCTCAGTGACACCAAGAGGTTTTATAATTCTCGGTTGTAACATCTATATATTCATTTATTTATTAACATTTATGTAGTACTAGCATATTCCATTGCACTTTCTTTGAAGCTCAGGAAGGGGCGGATTGGGAACTGAAAGTGGCCTTGGAAATATTTGTAGAAGTGGCCTAAGATGGGCAGCACTAGAGGTATACGTGTAACCAGTGTGGGACTGGGGAATAAAGGGAATGCAATGGTAGGGGTCCATGTGTAGGATGGCCAATCTCCACATAGGTTTGGATAACCATTAGCGAATGCATAGTCTGGGCCCCTTGATAAGTATATATAGTAAGTACTAATAGCGCATGCAATGTACCAGATTAATAAACACTAATGCAATGTAGAAAATATACCACAGTCCTCTGCAGTAAAGAGGTAACATATGTATTGTGGGTAATTCAAGTACACAACGTGGAACATGATCTTTAGGGGAACAGATGGGCCCCCAGGTAGTGGGGCCCACCAGGGGTTGCCCCTATGGACAAGTCCAACCCTGCGTGTAACCATGGCAGCAACACTGCCCCTCACATATCAACAAACAAAACAGGACCCCGCATGCACATTGGCCGACCGGGAATCTTCCCCTGTGAGCCCTATGGCCAATCCACCCTGACTCTTAACTGTTTTAAACAAGAAATCGGAAATGATTGTGACTGAAATCTAGCTGCTGATGACCGCTGAGAATGGAGAGTTAACTGTTAACTTAAGGCAGCAATAATATCACTTAGAGTCAGGGATAACACAGTTGCAGAACTAGCGAGTGGTGGGGCCAGATGCAACAATTTTAAAATCCATAGCATATGATAAATGGTGCTCCAGCCAATCAGCTCCTAACTGTCATGTAATAAAAAGATAAAATGAGTGCTATATTGTAGAGATTAGCGGGTTCGGTTTTACTCGGATTTACTTCTCAAAACGGCATCTTATTGACTCACGAATGTCACGAGTTTTGGATAGCCAATAGAAAAAATCTGGATAAAACCGAACTGGCGTTAATTCTGGCGTTAAATCCAAACCCGCTCATCTCTACTAATGTAGCGGCACCTGCAAAAAAAGATGATTATTATTATTATTTATTAAGTAAGAATAAATTATGTTTATAGCTCCTTTTGGTAAAAGGTGAGCGGGGACCAAGTTCAATTCACTACTGCATACCCTCCAACATTTTACACATAAAAATTGGTACAAATTTGAAAAGGGGCGTGGTCACTGGTAAAGGGGCGTGGTCACAACCCTTTTCCTATACTTTCAATAGAATTTGAGAGAACCAAAGATCGGTACAGACCATAAAAAAATGGTACTGTACCTGCCAAAAAGGTACAGTTGAAGGGGATGCTATTGCTTTGTGATGATAATTGGTGAAAGTAACTATCCATAACTGCCCCTACATGGTGCGTCCAGCTGGTGATAGGAAGGATTTTTTTCCTGTATGCAGTCCGGGGCTGAAAGGTGAGCTAACAGTGCAGCTGCATGCTATGTCTGCTGCTGTCCCCACTCGTGTAGCGTTTTGTGCTGCAAACTCATCTTGTCAAAGATGGGTAATGGCTATGGGAAGCATTTAATTTGCCGACTGTCAGGATCCCCGCTGTCAGGAGGCCGACGACGAAATCCCGATACCCGGTGAGGTACCAGGCATGAAGCGTGGCAAGCACAGTGTGCCCGTGAGAGGATGCACTGCTCTTGCTGCTGGTATTTTGACTGTCATGATGTCGGCGTCGGTCTCCTGATCGCTGGGATCCCGACAGCCGGGATATCAAACTGAATCAATTGCTGAAAGGGGCTCCTATTTACAGTTAAAAAAAACGTAATTGTTCAAACTAAAAAAGTCCTGGCCGAAAAATGGTTAAAAACAGCGGTAACTGCATGTATAAAGAGCTGACTTCAATACAATGTGTTAGAAATGTACTTATCTACAAAGAAAATAAAGATCCACCGAGTTTCTTTTTTCTTTAAACTTGACACTGCATCTCCTCCTATTTAATTATGAATAGCTAAAAAGTGATTAGACACACTATGGGGGACATTTACTAAGCAGTGATAAGAGCAGAGAAGTGAGCCAGTGGAGAAGTGCCCATTGCTACCAATCAGCACTGAAGTAACATCTATAATTTGCATACTATAAAATTATACAGAGCCGCTGATTGGTTGATGGTCAACTTCTCCACTGGCTCACTTCTCCGCTCTTATCACTGCTTAGTAAATGTCCCCCTAAGTCTGGTAAGTTCTCTTTTTATATTATAGTTGTGTTCTGCTAGTCTTATCTCGGGATCAGTACGTATTACCGCCGGACGGAATCCCGGCGGTCGGAATACCGACAAAGAGATTCCGACTGGCACAATCCTGACAGGGGGGCGAGAGCAACGCAGCCCCTTGCGGCCTCGCTGCACTCGCCACACTGCGGGCACGGTGCATCGCTACGCTCGGCACACTAATTTATTCTCCCTCTATGGGTATCGTGGACACCCACAGAGGGAGAATATGTCGGGATTGTGCCGGTCGGGATCCCAGTGTCGGTATTCCGACCGCCGGGATTCCGTCCGGCGGGATCTTGACCGGATCCCCTTATCTCAGCTCTTTTCTTTGTCTAGGGATGGTGGTGTACCTTGGGTGTAATTTAGTATCAAAAATCATTTTTGAGATTTTATTCAGCACTTCTGGCCTCAGTGACCCTTTGACCTGGAACCAATTTCCCACCATCTTTAAAAGCCAAATCTGAAGAGGAAAGAGACCATCAAGCCCTGAGGAAGAGATTTTATATCGCGAAACGCGTTGGATACCTGGCTACCTGATCTTCAGCAACTGGACCTAAGGAAGAACTCTGACTGCTTATTCATCTGACATCGACCCGTGGTAATACTTGGGAGCCAGAGCAGGGTGAAGTCTGGACCACCCTGCTTTTCATAAACACCTGCGGCTCCTAAGTTACCCTACCGGTACGTTTTCAGGCTTTTTTGAATAACATTCCACAAGTATTATCATCCATCCGGGACATCGATCCGCAAATAAGCTTAGGGGCCAGAGCAGGGTGAAGGTTCCGACCACCCTGCCCCATTATAACACCTGCGGCTCCTAGCTTACCGTATTGGTACGCTTTTATTTGTTATATGTAATTTTGTATTAAACTATTTGTTAATTTTATTATTACCCTGTATGTTATTAGTTCTGCAAAATCGTACCCATACAAGTATTTGCATTGTGAGGTGACCATTGCTTTGGTCCTGCTATAAGTCCACCGAAAGGTCAGGCGCCCAAGGTACACCACCATCCCTTGACATTTCTATTTTTTGGGGGGTAAGAAGGAAAACCCCGTAGGTGTATCCTAGGCTGCCCGTTCACCTTCCAGCGCCCAATAAGTTTTCCAAATACCTGGCAAGCACTCTTTTCTTTGTCTGCCCTTTATATTGAAGCCCACATGGGCACTCTAATAAATAAATCACTTCTTCCGTATCACAGGTAATATGCTCTTTAATTAGTTGCTGTAAGTTTTTCCGGTAATGTTGGATTTTAATTTCTGTAAGGGTTTTGTGCGCAGTTTTCCATGATTTTTACATACATAGTAACATAGTAACTAAGGTTGAAAAAAGACAATTGTCCATCGAGTTCAACCTATTTGTGGTCTCCTATGCAGTCTTATTATAGAACTAGTTATTTTTATGTTAGGACTAGTTAAATTAACTATAAATCGTGCCTACGCACCATAACCCTGATTATCTTTATCCAATAGGAATTTAACCCATTTTTAAAGGTGTTGACTGAGTCCGCAGTTACTACTCTCTCAGGCAGGGAATTCCAAACACGTATTGTCCTTACTGTGAAAAAACCTTTTCGCCTCAGTGTGCGGAAACCCCTCTCCTCTAACCTAAGCGAGTGACCACGTGTTCTCTGTGCTGATCTTATAGAAAACAGGTCCCTCCCAAGCTCTGTGTATTGACCCCTTATATATTTGTAGATGCTGATCATGTCCCCTCTTAGTCTCCTCTTTTCCAATGTAAACATGCCTAGCCTTGCAAGACTTTCCTCGTATTCCAGCGTCTCCATGCCCTTGATTAGTTTGGTCGCCCGCCTCTGAACCTTTTCTAGCTCCAGGATATCCTTTTTGTAATATGGTGCCCAAAATTGCACACAGTATTCAAGATGTGGCCTCACTAGTGATTTATATAATGGGAGTATAATACTCTCGTCCCTTGCATCAATTCCCCATTTTATGCATGCTAATATCTTATTAGCCTTCTTTGCTGCACTCCTGGGTACTGCTGCTTAATTTGTTATCTATGTGAACCCCTAAGTCTTTTTCCAGTACCGAATCCCCTAATATTACCCCATTTAGTACGTAGGTGTAATTTTTGGTTTTGCCCCAACAGTGCATTACCTTACACTTGTCTGTGTTGAATGTCATTCTCCATTTTGCTGCCCATGCTTCCAGTTTAGTTAAGTCATTCTGAAGAGACTCAGCATCCCCCTCCATATTTATAACCTTACACAATTTGGTATCGTCTGCGAAAATTGACACCATGCTCTCTAGACCTACTGTTAGGTCGTTGATGAAAATGTTGAACAAAAGTGGTCCAAGTACAGACCCTTGTGGCACACCACTTAGTACTTTAGTCCAATTTGAAAATGATCCATTGACCACAACCCGCTGCTCCCTATTATCTAACCAATTACTGACCCAAGTGCATATTGAGCTCCCTAGCCGTATTTCTTGTAGCTTATAGATAAGACGCATGTGTGGTACAGTGTCGATAGCTTTGGCAAAGTCTAAAAAGATTATATCCACCTCCTTACCCTGATCCAGGTTTGCACTTACTGTTTCATAAAAGCCAAGTAAGTTGGTCTGACATGATCTGTCCTTCACAAATCCATGTTGGTTCCTTTTAAGGACCTTATTTGCTTCAAGGAACTATTGAATACTGTCCCTTAGAATACCTTCCAATACTTTTCCCACTATAGATGTAAGACTAACTGGTCTATAATTACCTGGTTCAGCTTTGCTCCCCTTTTTAAATATTGCCACTACATCCACTATACGCCAGTCTTTGGGAACCATACTCGATTTAACCGAATCCATGAAGATCAAAAATAGAGTTCTTGCTAGTTCAGCGTGCAGCTCCATAAGAACCCTCGGGTAAATTCCATCGGGATCAGGTGACTTATTAATCTTCAACTTTTTTAATCGATCACAGACTACCTCCTCCCACAAATAAGCATTTAGCAGTGGGACATTATCTTTGTTGAGATTTTGTGTTAGACCCAACATTTGGTCCTCTCTGGTAAATATCGTTGAATAAAACTTGTTTAGTTTGTTTGCTATGTCATTATCATTTTTGATTAAGACTCCCCTCTTGTCATTTAAAGGGCCTATACTCTCCTTCTTTAGTCTCTTACTGTTGATGTACTTAAAAAAAATTTGGGGTTCGCTTTGCTTTCCTTTGTTAATAGTCTTTCAATTTCTACTTTAGCCGCTCTTATTCCTTCTTTGCATATTTTGTTACAGTCCTTATAGTGTTGAAATGACTCCACGTCCCCCTCAGATTTGTATTTTTTAAATGCTCTTCTTTTTTTGTCCATTAATTCCTTTATATTTTTGTTAAACCACATTGGGTTGGGATTTTTATTCCTTTTTTTGCTGCTCGTGGGAATAAATTTACGAGTATTATTAATTAGCAGTGATTTTAATACATCCCATTTCTCTGTAGTATTTTTTCTTTGAAACAGAATTTCCCATTCAATGTCCCTTAACGCTTCCTTCATTATGTCAAAGTTGGCTTTGCTAAAGTTTAGAGTCCTAGTTGAGCCAGTATAAGACTGCTTATGAAAACTGATATTGAATGTGACCATATTGTGGTCGCTGTTACCTATGGGCTCTCCTACTTCAATATTTGATACCAATTCCCCATTGTTAGTTAATACTAGGTCTAAGATTGCATTGTACCTAGTTGGTTCCTCGATTAATTGAAATAAGTAATTATCATTTAGCGTGTTTAAAAACATATTTCCCCTAGCAGTATCACATGAATTAATTTTCCAGTTTATCTCGGGATAGTTAAAGTCTCCCATCACTACTATGTCTCCTACTCCTGCTGCTCTTTCAATTTGGTTCAGTAACAATTTCTCGTCAGAAACATTAAGACCAGGCGGCCTGTAGCATAACCCCAATAATAACTTCTTTATTCCTTTACCCCTGCATGCAATTTCTACCCATAACGTCTCAATAGTATTTACAGTCCCTTCTTGAATATCTTCCCGTATAACAGGTTTTAGAAATGGCTTTACGTAAAGACATACCCCTCTACCCCGTTTATTTAGTCTGTCTCTCCTGTACAGCGTGTCACCCTCTAGATTGACTGTCCAATCATGAGATTCGTCCCACCATGTTTCAGTAATGCCTATAATATCATATTCCCTGCTTGCTGCAAGGATTTCTAGTTCCTCCTTTTTATCTGTAAGGCTTCTAGCATTTACATACATACAATTGAGATATGTATTTCCCCTTATGGTATGGACATTGTAATTCTTTTGCAGTAAAGATGACCCGTTATCGTCATTGGATACTGTTACTCTAAAACACTTTTTAGTTCCCATATTACTACCCTTGCCGTCTGCTCTATTCCTCCCCCCTACTCCTCCCCTGTTTTGTTCACTAACGCCACCCCTGGTATTCTTACTGAATGACCCGTAATTTCTTGCTAAACCCTCCCCCCAGGCACCTAGTTTAAAATCTCCTCCAACCTTCTAACCATCCTTCCCCCCAGCATTGCTGCCCTCTCCTCATTCAGGTGCAATCCATCATGACAAAAAAGATGGCGCCTGACTGAGAAGTCCGGCCAGTGTTCTAGGAACACAAACCCTTCTTTCCTGCACCAAACACTAAGCCACACATTTACCTCCCTAATCTACCTCTATCTCCCTGGGCTAGCGCATGGGTAATAATTTGGAGAATATTACCTTAGATGTCCTTGCCTTAAGTTTCTTGCCTAATTCCCTATAGTCTTTCTTAAGGACCTCCCACCTTCCACTAACTTTGTCGTTGGTGCCAACGTGCACCAAACTGCCAGATCATGCCCAGCCCCTCCCAACAATCTGTCTACCCGGTCCGCGATGTGCCGCACCCGAGCACCCGGGGACAGCTTAAACAGTAATGGTCAGGGCTGCAATCAGAAATTGTGGAGCGCAGGACTGACAAAATAGGCAAGGCCCCCTAAGTGTGGCGCTGTGGATTATGTGGGTGGAGCTACAATGGGGGTGGAGAATCAGTTGGTGCGTAAACTAGTTTTTTTAAACAAATTGTCAAAGTTTGGGCTGTAGGGATGGGTGTTATTCAATATGTCAATCTATCATGTAGATTATTTGATACCCTACCTTGCCTCAGCCACCTACATAAATACCCTCATGCCATTTCCACCACACACACACATATACCCCAACCACCTCCCTCTCACACACATATACCCAGCCTTACTCCAGCCGCCTCCCTCTCACACTTATATACCTAATCCATCTACCCTCACACCTATACCCCAGCCTTGCCCAATCCAACTCCCTCTCACACATATAGATACCATAGCCCTATTTCACCTCTATATACAAACAGTTTAATAATCCAAAGGAGCAGTGAGGGGACTTTTAACTGAAAGAAGCGGAGAAGTCCAGAGCAGTATAGACAGACATAACTAATGTCTGTAACTCTTTGCAGCCTGAGCACTGCATACATACTATAGTATTTACTCACAGACTATTGTTCTCAGCCATCCCCAGGCCCCCTTCTGCCTCACTCAGTAGTTTTAAACTTACTCTTCTTCCTCTTCTTTCTTCTTATAGCCCATGCTGCTTTTTAGGCACCACGGCTCCTCTCTGCTTTACTGGTGCAACGTGACATTGTGATATCAAAATGACACATGGATGTACAATAATCTTTCTTGTACAGCAGCTGGGCCCTTCCTCCAGTTTATCTCATGGGCAGCGGGTGCAGGAGGTGCTGGCGGGAGATGGGAGAATGGGGGGATTCACAATCAATCATCTTACTGCAGTGCACTGGCAGTGGCGGTGTGCTGTGGAAGGATGGGGGCCCTCTTTCACCATGCATCATTAGCTGCGGTATGAGTTGCCCGGGTCCTCCCCTCTATGTCAGAGTTGCCAGCACATATTTCTTGACAGTACCCTCTTGATGGCTGCCCTGATATTTGTAGTCATTGGTTTTAATTGAATGAGCAGTGTCATATAACGGTAAAACACTTGAGACCAATTCTTGTTTAATATTTTTAACTCATCTATAAACAATTTTTCGGCTTACTGGAAGTGAAGTTCTCAAATCTTTATCTAGCATCTTGGATGTGCCAATGTTTGTTGACCATCTTCCCAACTAGATTAAAGTTGCTGCTGAATTGTGTAATGAATATGACATTTTGCTTCTCTTCTTTCTTTTCTTCTTCCATTATTTTAGTTCCAGAAATTCTACTTTCTCTATTTATCTAACCATATTCTGCTCTGAATAAAATTCATCATTAACACTCCAGTCTTTGAATGTATCACCTTCAGCAGTGGCAGAATTTGTGAGTGGTGGGTCCAGGTGCAAAAATATAAATTGTCACTCCCCCCTTCTCCACCCCAAGTTCACAATATGCCTCACAGCAGTGGGTGTTGGAAGAGACAAAGAATGACAACGTAAAGTAAGGGGAGGAAGAGGATGACAGGGAAAGGCAGTGGGTGATGGGTACAAGCACAATGTTCTGTGTGGTGTGGAGAGCAGGGGACATGTACCTTGGTGGGGTCAGGAACACAGCGTGTTCTGCTCTGTCTGTGATGAGCCCCTACCCCTTGTGCTTTCCTCAGTTTGGCGTCAGTTAGACAGACTCTGACAGTGCCAGTTACACTGGGTGTGAGCTGCCTTTAATTCACAGAGAGCAGTAAATCAGAAATAATGTACAGCTGTCTGTTAATTAGAGCCTGTGGCTGTGATCATCAACGCTGAAAGGTGGCAAGACTCCTCTATCAGTCCAGCACACACAAAGCCAGCCCTGCCTACCAAATGCTGGGTACACACTTAACAGGGACGGGACCCGGCGGGGTGCCGGCATCAGCAAAGTGCATACACACTTACCGATGCCAGCAGTGATGGTGGTGGCCATGCTACATTCGGCAGTGTGGCTCTCATTGGTTATGTCTTCCATCGATCCTGCATGTAGGACCAACGGAGGATGTTGCTGATGATGCATGGGAGGGTGTGTATCCAGCTAAAGGTAAGGGGCAGGTTCCTCAGGCAGTGGGGCCCACCCTGCTCTCTGCACTGAGCCATTCATCCAATACTGCTCAAATTGGTCTGTGGGGTCCAGGAAATAATTCAATGCTGGTCTGGGCAGCAGGGGCCCTGGTTCAATGCACCAGCTGCACCACTGGTAGGTCCACCTCTGACCTCCAGTACAGTTACAATTGATTCTTCTAAACTGGCCAGATATATGTTGGTTAACCAACTGCAGTGGTGATTACTCAATGCTGGTAACATATTGTTTCTGTATACTTCTTTTATATGAGCCTTTGTGTGCACTTGGTTGTTCTTAAATGACTAACTCTTTAATGGTGGTTGTAGTAAATTCCAGAAATTTGGAGTTGTTATTTATATATCAAAATCAAGAAGATATCATCAATCTATCTGTACCAAAAAATTAAGTTGTACTTATATTCATTGTTACTCCAAATGTACTTGTCCTACCATCTTGAAACAAACAAGCTGGCATAACTGAGCTTGAAGGAAGTGCCCATGGCTGTGACACTATTTTTAAGGTAAAACTTCCTGTCATGCCAGAAGTAATTATGTTTTAAAATAAAATCAATAATTTGAATAATGAAATCAATATGTTGATTTTAAATGTTTGTGAGAGGAAATAATAATAATTTTTATTATATAGTGCTTCTGTCCAGCAAGACTAAAAGCATCAAAAATATAGCATCGATGTTTAGTATTACAACAAAAGGAAAACAAACTGAAATAACAATGACCACAGTGTACATAATTAACTTAATGCAGGGTGGTGCAGCCATTCTGGGTAATAAATTTCATAGGTTACATAACCCACCCATGAAAGGTACCAGGCAAGGCAGCCATTTTGGGCACACTACAGGTTACCCTGCATGGAATAGGAAATGCCTAGAAGAGATGACACAAAATGGAGAAGTTGCAGTGTACTAAAGCTAGAAGCAGAACCATTACATAACCATCAGTTCCAAGTATTTTTCATCCCACCCAAGGGTGAACCAGGTGATGCAGCCATCTTGGGTGCACTACAGAGATTACAATGTGTAAGATAAACCATACAAGAAACTAAGACATATACGGGTGACTACAATGTGTAGTATGATACAAACTGAAGGATAGTTCCATGTGTTGAGCATCCTGCCCAAGAAAGAACCTTTTGAGGCAGTGGGGTACACTGCATAGGTTAAATCTGGCAGGTTGCACAGTTAGCAGAAGTAAAACATTCAGGTGGTGGAGGAAGAATATAAAAAATAGAAAGGCACAAAACAGCAGTATTAAAACAAAGGTGACAGTACTATAAAAACTATGGTAGAGTTAACAAAATACAAAAACAATGGAGTAAACTGCATCAAGCCTAGTATCTGCCTCACTTAAGTGTGCAGACCTGTTGCATCCAGCAGTTTGTTGAGCGCAACAGAATGAGACTGACTGAAAACAGTCTTTGAAGTACACAGTGATAACAGAATAGTAACCAAGGCTACATAAGTACCCATGAGTGAGGACACATTTGTGGAAGAAAAAAGAAAAAAAGTAATACCACATAATGATCCTGAGCTGCAGTGTTTGAAAAATTGTTTCATTTGAGATTCTACAGTAGTCCAAAGTACAAATCCAATTCTAACAACAGTTATAACCCTTCTTCCTTGAAACAACATCCTTCTAATGCAGCCTTCACAGATGCAGGCCAAAGCCTGAATGCATGTCTTGAAAATAATTCTCTTAAATACTACACACTATGGCCCTCATTCCGAGTTGATCGCACGTAGCAACTTTTTGCTGCTTGTGCGATCAACTTGACGCCGCCTATGGGGGAGTGTATTTTAGCATAGCAGGGCTGCGATCGCTTGTGCAGCCCGGCTATGCTAAAAAAGTTTCCTGCAAAACAAGACCAGGGTCAGACTTACTTACCATGTGCAACGGATCCAGCGACGAAGGTCCCGAGATTGACGTCAGACATCCGCCCTCCAAACGCATGGACACGTCTGCATTCGGATCTCCACACCCAGAAAATGGGGAGTATCCACCCCTGAATGCCTCCCCGCTGTCAATCTTCTTGCGATCGCGCTAGTGATCACTCTCTTCTGTCTTCTGGTCGTTGCCCTGTGACAGCTGTCGCAGGGCAACGATGCGCATGCACATTGCTGGCACCGCACATGCACAGTTCTGACCCGTTCGCACCGCAGCGAAGAACCGCTGTGTGTGAATGGGTCGGAATGACCCCCTATATCAGATGTCACAGTGTGTGTGTGTGTGTGTGTGTGTGTGTGTGTGTGTGTGTGTGTGTGTACGGATTAGTAAGTTTGCAACACACGTGTGCAATACAAGTGTAGAGTGACTTGACATCACTTGTAAAAAGTGTATAACTTTCTTTCCAGGGAAAATGATTCAATATCTGGAGTATGTTCATGGTATCCTTTAGACAGCTTTTCTGTTGGCTGACAAGTGTCTGTAAAAATAGTCAATGTATTTTGATAAGTTTGTCGTGATTGGACATCAAGGAGGGTTGAAGGGTTCCTTATGGATTTTCGGGAGACAGTAAAACATGTTTCTCCATCATAAACTCACTGCTTTTTAGTGATTATTCCCATTTTGAATCCTTCCACCGTGAGGTTACCTAATTCCCTGGCGAATTCTTTGGTTGGGTCCTGATTCTGTAATTCATATAGATCTGGATAAGATAATAATTGTATTATCTTCTTTTAGGTTCCTCAGTCCATTCTTTTCTTCTTTTGAGAAGTTGTATTTCATCTTTAGTTTCTCTGGAATTCAATCTATTTTTTTGTTCTACTAACTTCTGAAAGGTTTCAATATAGGACCCTTTACAGTATTGAAAGATAATGGTGGTTGATATTCAGTATGTTTGAAGGGCTGATTGAACAAGGGCCCTCATTCCGAGTTGTTCGCTCGCAAGGCGATTTTAGCAGAGTTACACACGCTAAGCCGCCGCCTACTGGGAGTGAATCTTAGCTTCTTAAAATTGCGAACGATGTATTCGCAATATTGCGATTACAAACTATTTAGCAGTTTCAGAGTAGCTTCAGACTTACTCGGCATCTGCGATCAGTTCAGTGCTTGTCGTTCCTGGTTTGACGTCACAAACACACCCAGCGTTCGCCCAGACACTCCTCCGTTTCTCCAGCCACTCCTGCGTTTTTTCCGGAAACGGTAGCGTTTTCATCCACACGCCCATAAAACGCCGTGTTTCCGCCCAGTAACACCCATTTCCTGTCAATCACATTACGTTCGCCGGAGCGAAGAAAAAGCCGTGAGTAAAAAAACTATCTTCATAGCAAAATTACTTGGCGCAGTCGCAGTGCGAACATTGCGCATGCGTACTAAGCAGAAAAACGCTGCGATGCGAAGAAAATTACAGAGCGAACGACTCGGAATGAGGGCCAATGTGGAGTGACTCAGAGCTGATCTATGATCAGTTTCTCTGACATGTGGGTGGGCGCCCAGCACAGGGCTATTCTGCCCTGCATGTCACGCCCTGCACCCCCACCCCCACAAGTGCGAAAGTATCGCACGGCGGCGATGCTTTTGCACCCGCCAAGTAGCTACCTGCCTGATCAGCCTAGCTGTGCTGGCAGGTGGCTACCCGCTGCTTTCTGGGTTGCAGTGGCTGCGTGTGACATCATGCAGCTGCTGTGGCCCACCCCTGCAACAGTCCAGACACACCTGCATTGTCCAGACCGCGCCCCACCAACGGCATTCTAACGCCATTGGCATGCCCCCTCCCGCCCCGCAACCACCTCTGCCTGTCAATCAGGGAGAGGCGATCGCAGCCCTGAGATGCTTTCGCATCTCAGTGGTTGTCACGGAGTGTGCATGTGCAGTGCGCCCGCAGCGTGGGTGCACTCCAGTAAGGGCTTCAGGCTGCGATCGCTATTGTACCAGCGATCGGGTCTGAATTAGGCCCAATGTTGTTTCTCTCATGGATGTATTGCAAAATATTTTCTTGTTCACAACTTCCTTACAAATTTATATACATCGATATAAAGATTAAACTTGTTAATGTTCAACTGCGGTGCAAACTTTAGACACAATAAACAAAGAAAACTACTCACCTATCAAATGACAGTGGCCGATCACTTATATACAGAAGGAGAATATACTCGAATGGTCGCAGAATACCTAGAATATTTACGTGTCTCACCTTCTAGAATATTCCAGTAGATTCCCATATGCATGCATCTTAGCTAAGTTCCCTATTAAGTTAGGGTATCCATTATATCAAGAACTAAAGCAAATTCCGAAAAACACATTCATTTTTTTAATTCAGCAACCCCAAAATACCCTAAATTCGTTGAAATTTCCTTGGCAACTAACATTTTTTGTTACAGATAAAAATTAAAAGAGAATTCTAATGCGCACTCTAGGAGCAGCAGTCTATGGTCGTATCACTTGGTGTATCACCACACACACCAGAAAAATAGAAACTTTTACAATTAAAATTGGAAACCACCTTAGACAGCGCTCACTTTAGATCTTTTACAAACCATAAATGTAACCATACATAAGAGTTAATGCTCATAGGCTGGGAGATAGTCCTTGGATGTTCCTCACTGGTCTGACTGACAGGATATACACGATTTCTTCTCAGTTCCGCATAACTTGATTTCTCGAGTTAAAGGGAAAAAAACAAAGGGAAACAAGATTGTAGTGAACCCTGAAGGTGAAAATCTCTTCTCCCCTTTTATCCGCTCCCGAAATGAATCAAACAGGGTGGGTCCGTCACCCTATTCTCCTTAAAACAGGAGAGGGAATATTCTGATTGTTCTTTATACTTTTTTCCAGAAAGGGTGTATCTCTCCTTTAGGGGTCCACCACAGTGAAGGATAAGCAGGTAGGGTACCAGCCCGTACCTATTGTCACAACTGAGGGCCTGAGCTGACGGGAGGCAGCCTCAGTTGTAGGGGCTGAGATGTAACGGAACCTGGGAGGTTGTATCAGACCCCTAGACATGTAAGTAACATGTAGAATAACTGCCCGAAGGCGTGACCACGACAACCAGGATAAAAGTCAATGATGTTTATTATGACAAACTCCGTAACACAGCAGCAGTAAAAGGAAACATAAAAGTCAACAGAGGATAAATACAATTCCTGGGTACTACAGGGTGGCAAGGGCCACAGGCACTGGTAGTGTGAGACAGTTCTTATAATCTTCTAGTTGGAAAGTCCTTACCAGGCCTGACTGTAGCAATGGAGAGAACCCAGGATCGTACCAGCTGATGTTCCAGGAAAGGCTGGGCTGCTGAAGGTAAACGGCTGCTGTGGATACTGGCTGGAACCAGACTGTTGTTGGTACGGAGTGGATACTGGCTGGAACCAGACTGTTGTTGGTACGGAGTGGATACTGGCTGGAACCAGTTAAATAATAAACGAACTTGAGAGCGATGAAATAATAATGAAGTTTGGAGTTTGAGAGCGGTGAAATAATAATACCGGTGGAGAGTGGCAAACTGCAGAAAAGGACACCGGCCCTTTAAGAGAAGCTATACACTGCTGGAAGCTGGGCTGGAAGCAGGTGATTGTTTGAGAGTGGTGAAATAATAATACCGGTGGAGAGTGGTAAACTGCAGAAAGGACACCGGCCCTTTAAGAGAAGCTGTACACTGCTGGAAGCTGGGCTGGAAGCAGGTGATTGTTGTAGCTGGAAACAGGTGAGTCCAGAATGGATCGGAGAGTCAGGCTACACCGCAGATGGAATGCTGGTGCGGGTCTCTATAGCAGAAGTCTGGAGACAGGAGCTGGAACCTGGAAGACAACCACAGGAGAGAGACAAACTGGAACTAGGTTAGACAACCAAAGCACTGACGCCTTCCTTGCTCAGGCACAGCATACTTATACCTGCAGCAAGGAAGGGGTTGGCTAGGTAATTATGCAAATCAACAATACAGACAGCAGATTGGTGGAAATAATCAGATGACAAAATCCAAGATGGCTGCGCCCATGCAGACACTTGGAGGGAAGTTTGGTTTGTAATCCATGTGAGAATTGAAACAGTAATGGCGACGCCGGCCACAGGAGACAGGAGACGCCAGACTGACAAGCGCACATTTAACCACGCGGGCACAGCGGAGGCCGCAGCTGATGAAATCACCACTCTGACATTCTGCATGTGGAAACTCAGGAACAGCGGGATCCGGTCCTGGAACGCTGAGCCAGCCTTAGGAGGCATCTGAAGGGTAAGTAATGGCGTCCAGATACCCGGATCGTGACAGCACCCCCCCCCTTTAGGAGTGGCCCCAGGACACTTCTTAGGCTTTAAAGGAAACTTTGCGTGGAAATTTCGGACCAAGGCAGGAGCATGGACGTCTGAGGCATTGGTCCAAGAGCGTTCTTCAGGACCATAGCCCTTCCAGTCAATGAGGTATTGTAACTGACCGTAACGGAAACGTGAGTCCAAAATCTTGGCCACCTCGTACTCGACTCCCCGTTGAGTCTGAACTTTGGGAGCTGGAGGAAGTACGGAATGAAACCGATTCAGGATCAGCGGTTTCAACAAAGAAACATGAAATGTCCTGGGTATTTTCAAGAAGGATGGTAACTGTAACCTGTAGGCAACAGGATTGATGACTTGTTCAATCTTGAAGGGTCCGATGTAGCGAGGTGCAAATTTCATGCTGGGAACTCTCAACCTCAAATTCTTCGTGGACAGCCACACACGATCACCCACCTTGAGAGCAGGAACCGCTCTACGCTTCCTATCGGCAAACTTCTTATACCTGAATGAGGCTTTAAGCAGGGCTGCGCGGACGTTCCTCCAGTTATTTGAAAACTGACGCAAGGTGACATCCACTGCTGGAACAGAAGTTGCGGGAAGCGGTTGGAATTCTGGGACTTTAGGGTGGAATCCATAATTAATGAAGAATGGTGTAGAAGAAGATGAGGAATGGTATTGATTGTTGTGGCTGAACTCGGCCCAAGGAAGGAGTTGAACCCAGTCATCTTGAGAGGAAGACACATATATACGGAGGAAGGCCTCCAAGTCCTGATTCACCCTCTCGGTTTGACCATTGGTCTGAGGATGGTAAGCCGTGGAAAACTTTAACTTGACTTGGAGGGCTTGACACAAACTTCGCCAAAATTTGGCTACAAATTGTACTCCACGATCCGAGATGATCTCTTCAGGAAGACCGTGAAGTCGGAAGATCTCTTGTATAAACACTTGAGCCAACTTAGAAGCTGACGGAAGACCGGTGAGAGGGATGAAATGTGCCATCTTGGTGAACCGGTCAACTACCACCCAGATGGTATTAAACTTGTTGCAGATAGGTAGATCGGAAACAAAGTCCATCGACAAATGGGTCCAAGGTCGACGGGGAACAGATAATGGAACCAGTTGCCCCGCAGGCGACTGGTGGGAGACTTTGTGTTGGGCACACTTTGGGCAGGAGGCAATAAATTCCATAACGTCCTTCTTCAGAGTTGGCCACCAGTAGGACCTAGAAATAAATTCAAGGGTTTTCTGAATGCCTGTATGTCCAGCAAAACGGGAAGCATGGGCCCAATGCATGAGCTTCTTCCTTAGAACTGGCTTAACAAAACTTTTCCCTGGTGGAGGCGTAGAGTCCATCCCTACCGTGGAGAATGCCAACGGATTAATAATAGGATGCTTGTCTGCAGACTCGGACTCATTTTCTTGCTCCCATGAGCGGGAAAGGGCATCGGCCTTACGATTCTGAGCACCCGGACAGAACTGGAGTTTAAAGTCAAACCTAGAGAAGAAAAGTGCCCATCTGGCCTGACAAGGATTCAGACATTGTGCGCCTTTGAGATATAAAAGATTTTTGTGGTCGGTAAGTATGGTGATTGAGTGGGAAGCTCCCTCCAACAGGTATCTCCACTCCTCCAGAGCGAGCTTGATGGCTAGCAACTCCTGATCGCCAATGGCATAGTTGCGCTCAGCTGGGGAGAACTTCCGGGAGAAGAAACTGCAAGGATGTAGATGTCCATCTTTGGCCCTCTGGGATAACACTGCTCCTACTCCAACGGAGGAGGCATCTACCTCTAAGATAAAAGGAGAGTCGGTGTCGGGCTGTTTCAGAACTGGTGCAGAGATGAACCGTTGCTTCAGAAGGTGAAAGGCCTGTGTAGCTTCCTCGGACCACTTGGACGGATTAGCACCTTTCTTGGTTAATGCAGTGATAGGCGCCACGATGGTGGAAAAGTCTCGTATAAATTTTCTATAATAATTGGCGAACCCTAAGAACCTCTGGACCCCTTTGAGGCTTAAGGGTATAGGCCAATTCTGGATTGCTTGGAGTTTCTCAGGATCCATCTCTAGTCCGGAACCGGACACAATGTAACCTAGAAACGGAATGGTTTTAACTTCAAACACACACTTCTCCAATTTACAATAGAGGTGATTGACACGGAGACGGGAAAGAACCTCTTTTACCCAGAAACGATGATCTTCGAGATTATTAGCAAAGATGAGGATGTCGTCTAGATAAACCACGACATGGCGGTACAAGATGTCCCTGAAAATCTCATTCACGAAGTGCTGGAAGACTGCTGGAGCGTTGCTCAATCCGAAGGGCATGACGAGGTACTCATAATGTCCGTCACGGGTGTTAAAGGCGGTCTTCCACTCGTCACCCTCACGGATTCGGATGAGATTGTAGGCACCCCTCAAGTCCAGCTTTGTGAAAATAGTTGCACCACTAACTCTATCAAAGAGCTCGGTAATCAGGGGTAAAGGGTATCGGTTCTTGACGGTAATGTCGTTCAGACCTCTGTAGTCGATGCACGGACGCAGACCACCGTCTTTCTTCTTAACGAAGAAGAAGCCTGCGCCGGCTGGAGAAGAAGATGGTCGGATGAAACCCTTCGCCAGGTTCTCTTTGATGTACTCTTCCATGGAGTGTGTCTCAGGCAGAGACAACGGATAAGTTCGGCCTCGCGGTGGAACCTTCCCTGGAATGAGGTCGATTGGGCAGTCCCATTTTCTATGAGGAGGAAGGATATCAGCAGAGGCTTTACTGAACACGTCCGTGAAGTCTTGATATGGAGGAGGCGGAACATCAGATGACCTGGGGAAGGAAGAACAAACAGGAAGAACTTTGGCTAAACAAGTCTCAGCACAGGAGGGACCCCATGCCAGTATTTGCGTAGTCGTCCAGTCAATTGATGGGTTGTGGAGACGGAGCCATGGAAGGCCTAAAACCACTGGATGTGTGGCTCTTGGAATCACTAAAAAAGAAATATACTCAGAATGAAGAACTCCCACTCTCAGACGAACTGGAAGAGTCCTTAAGGAAATGACTGCGTCAAAAATCTTGCTGCCATCCACGGCAGTCAAAGAGATGGACGAGGACAGTCTCTCGGTGGGTAGGGACCACCGTTTAACATAAGCTTCGGTTATGAAATTCCCAGCTGCTCCGGAATCAAGGAGGGCAATGACGTTCCTGTAACGTTGAGCAATTTGGAGCGACACTGGGAGGTTACAGTCATGAGGAGATGGAGAGGAGATCATTACTCCTAGCCGGCCCTCTCCTTGGCGAGCTAGGATCTGGAGTTTCCCGGACGTTTGGGACAGGCATTGATAGTGTGCGACGGAGCTGCACAGTAGAGACAGAGAGACTCAGAGAGACGTCTTCGGCGCTCAGCGGGAGATAGACGGGAACGACTAATTTGCATAGGCTCATCCTTGGATGGAGATGGTTGACGAGGAGGAGGAGCAGAAGATTTAGGAGTAGATGATCTTCCTCGCTCGGTTGCTCTCTCTCTGAAACGTAGATCAACCTTCGTGCAAAGAGAAATTAGCTCATCCAACTTAGAGGGCAAGTCTCTGGTAGCTAACTCATCCTTGATGCGTTCTGATAAGCCATGCCAGAATGCAGCATACAGGGCCTCGTCGTTCCATGCCAGTTCGGATGCCAGGATTTTAAACTGTATAAGATACTGTCCCACAGTACGTGTTCCCTGGCGTAAACGGAGAATCTCAGATGAAGCAGATGTTATCCGGCCTGGCTCGTCGAAGATGCGCCTGAATGTAGCTACAAAGTCAGTATAGGAGGATAGCAGGGGATCAGACTTCTCCCATAAAGGTGATGCCCAGTCAAGGGCTGAGCCACTGAGAAGGGAGATGATATAGGCAATTTTGGTACGGTCACTGAAGAAATTTCCAGGTAGAAGCTCAAAGTGGATTTCACATTGATTGAGAAATCCCCTGCAGAACCTTGGAGATCCATCAAATTTTGCTGGCGTTGGAAGATGAAGATGTGGACTGGAAATGGGTAAGGTGGGTGGGGTTACAGCTGGTGTTACTGTAGCGGACGCACCGGACGTGCCAGGTCCACGGAGGGTCGTTTGAATCCCATCCAGCCGTGTAGAGAGATCCTGGAGACAGCGGATGATGTGGCCCTGTGCAGCCTCCTGATGTTCAAGTCGGGCTGCCAGTTCTTGCATCGGCCTGGCCGCTTGATCCTGGTCTCTGGCTGGATTCATTAGGTCAGTGCTTACTGTCACAACTGAGGGCCTGAGCTGACGGGAGGCAGCCTCAGTTGTAGGGGCTGAGATGTAACGGAACCTGGGAGGTTGTATCAGACCCCTAGACATGTAAGTAACATGTAGAATAACTGCCCGAAGGCGTGACCACGACAACCAGGATAAAAGTCAATGATGTTTATTATGACAAACTCCGTAACACAGCAGCAGTAAAAGGAAACATAAAAGTCAACAGAGGATAAATACAATTCCTGGGTACTACAGGGTGGCAAGGGCCACAGGCACTGGTAGTGTGAGACAGTTCTTATAATCTTCTAGTTGGAAAGTCCTTACCAGGCCTGACTGTAGCAATGGAGAGAACCCAGGATCGTACCAGCTGATGTTCCAGGAAAGGCTGGGCTGCTGAAGGTAAAACGGCTGCTGTGGATACTGGCTGGAACCAGACTGTTGTTGGTACGGAGTGGATACTGGCTGGAACCAGACTGTTGTTGGTACGGAGTGGATACTGGCTGGAACCAGTTAAATAATAAACGAACTTGAGAGCGATGAAATAATAATGAAGTTTGGAGTTTGAGAGCGGTGAAATAATATTACCGGTGGAGAGTGGTAAACTGCAGAAAAGGACACCGGCCCTTTAAGAGAAGCTATACACTGCTGGAAGCTGGGCTGGAAGCAGGTGATTGTTTGAGAGCGGTGAAATAATAATACCGGTGGAGAGTGGTAAACTGCAGAAAGGACACCGGCCCTTTAAGAAAAGCTGTACACTGCTGGAAGCTGGGCTGGAAGCAGGTGATTGTTGTAGCTGGAAACAGGTGAGTCCAGAATGGATCGGAGAGTCAGGCTACACCGCAGATGGAATGCTGGTGCGGGTCTCTATAGCAGAAGTCTGGAGACAGGAGCTGGAACCTGGAAGACAACCACAGGAGAGAGACAAACTGGAACTAGGTTAGACAACCAAAGCACTGACGCCTTCCTTGCTCAGGCACAGCATACTTATACCTGCAGCAAGGAAGGGGTTGGCTAGGCAATTATGCAAATCAACAATACAGACAGCAGATTGGTGGAAATAATCAGATGACAAAATCCAAGATGGCTGCGCCCATGCAGACACTTGGAGGGAAGTTTGGTTTGTAATCCATGTGAGAATTGAAACAGTAATGGCGACGCCGGCCACAGGAGACAGGAGACGCCAGACTGACAAGCGCACATTTAACCACGCGGGCACAGCGGAGGCCGCGGCTGATGAAATCACCACTCTGACATTCTGCATGTGGAAACTCAGGAACAGCGGGATCCGGTCCTGGAACGCTGAGCCAGCCTTAGGAGGCATCTGAAGGGTAAGTAATGGCGTCCAGATACCCGGATCGTGACACCTAACTTACTACTGAAGAACCTGTACAAATCCCATAAAGGTATCTTTTCACCAAATCTTTGGAGGGATGAGATGATATGAGGCGTACCCGACTTACTATTCCTCAAGAGTAGTCTTCCACATAAAGGTATCTTTATTTCCACTCTCTTCCTTTCTGCACTTCAACCGGAACCCCCCCCCCCCCCTGCGTTTGCCTATGCCTGCGATGTCCAAATGTAAAAAGATCACTTATATGATCTCTTTACTTCCTAGCCACTAATATGATCTCTTTACTTCCTAGCCATTAATATGATCTCTACTTCCTAGCCACTAATATGATCTCTTTACTTCCTGGCCAGTAATATGATCTCTACTTCCTAGCCACTAATATGATCTCTTTACTTCCTGGCCAGTAATATGATCTCTACTTCCTAGCCACTAATAGGATCTCTTTACTTCCTAGCCACTAATATGATCTCTTTACTTCCTAGCTTGGGGGCTGGTCGCACTACTGCACATGCACAGTCCTCAGACCGGGAATTTATGAGCACCCAGTGCCACCCCTCTCCCGGTACATTTTGCGATCTGAAGACAGCATCTGAAGTTGGCATTAGCTACTAGGGACAAGCGCCATTCTTACTTTTCTCAGCTTACTAAGCTCAGCATTTTGTCAGCCCCCCAAAATAGGGGATCACAACATATATAGTCAATGCATGCTGCTGCCCCCCATACTGACACCTGGGTAGAGCTTAATATTTGCGGATACCCAATGAAAATGAAAACATCCCACAAATATTCTTTAAAAAATATGCCCCATGCCAGCAAATTCAGCTAGTATAAGTCCAACATGGTATTATTAATATTAAGATCCTTTATTTATATGGGGTCACAAGGGTTTGGCAGCACTTAAAGTACATAAATAAATAAGCAAAACAAGAAAACAGTGACTTACAGTACAGGACAATGCAGGACAGGTACAGATGTGTCCTCTTACAACTGTGCTCCAAGCTCTACAAGTCGCATTACACATAATGGGGGATATTCAATTGTTTGAAAAGTCGGTTGAGTGTCTGTTTTTTCGTGTCTATTAGATATAAACTTTTAAAATAGTAGAATACCGCCCAATGTGTGAGTGCTGTGTGACTCGGTAGTACCAAATGTCTTTTTTCGCGTTTTTTGCCACGAAAATATGTCTTAGAAACAAAGTAATGTCAATAGGATGCACAAGCAGATTGTCTATATTCTGTGTGTGACTGCGACTGTATTTGCATACAGAATGCTATGCTACAGTGTTCCCCTGGAAAACACTGTAACTGGCATTTCAGATGCAGATAGAACTGCTATTAAAAATGCAAAAAAAGACGCTTGTGCTACCGAGTCCCACCATGGCATGATGCAACTTGAAGGTCTGTTTAGCGTGACTGCAGCAAGAAAGAGGACATATGGTATATAAACATTTCCGCATCAGCGAACATAATACTGAAGTAAGCATCAGGTGGTTTATAGGGAGTATGGAGTAGATGATAGACTAATGCTGGGTACATACTAGACGATAAAGTGAACGATGTGGCCGATGCCAACACATTGTTCACGATATCACCTAGTGTGTATGCACTATGTCGCTGATGATACGCATGCATGCCTGACAGGCGATATCACCAGGGAGGGCGCAGCATAGCCCCCGTCCCTCCCTACCCTGCCGTTGCTCATTGTTGGCAGCATCGGCAAGTGTGTATGCACTTGCCAATGCCTGCACTACCACTGGGACCCACTGGGGGTGACAGATATTGGAAAATAAAGGTGCATAACATAACAGGGATTGTAATTATTTTTAGAAAGACATGCTGGTTGGTTTTTAACCCTTTAACCCTACATCATGCAGACATCACACATGAGCCCTATACATTTATATATTGATAACCAGTTATTTATATAGTGCAGTGGTGTCAGAAGGCGGGTGCAGGGGGTGCGGCCCTCACCCAGGTGTCACCCTCGGAAGGGGTGATACCAAAGTTCTGGCTCCTGTCACAGAAAAGAAGCCGGCACTGCACACTACCTAGTCTCTGGGGGCAGCCAGCATCTCCGAGGAAGCTGGACACGCCCTCGGAGTGAAGAAGAGGAGACCAGTGAGGCCACACACCCTTTCAATTAGGCCACACACCCTTTTCGGGCGGCCGCAGCTTGTTCCACAGTGCTTTACAGAGAATAGCCATTCATATCAGTCTCTGCCCCAGTGGAGCTTACAATCTAAAATATGTTCCCTATGACATGCGCACCCACACAGACACACTAGGAATAATTTCTTGTCAGCAGACAATGAATCTACCAGTACATTTGGGATGTGGTTATGTGACCGGCAGTGTCCCGGCTAATTCAGCGCCCGACAGTCGGCATCCCAACTAAAAGGAACCAGTTCCCTCGTGGGAACCCATAGAGTGGGAATAGAACCTGCGACACCCATAGAGTGGGAATAGAATCGTGGAGAGCGCAGCAAGCCGGCAACGTGCTTCGTTACGCTCGCGCCCCTCCCCACCTGCCGGCAATCTAAACATCGGGATCCTGGCGTCGGTATGGTGACCAGTGGGATCCCAAACGCCGGTTACTCGAATCCAACCTATACATTTTTGCAGATGCAGGGCACTAGCTGACATGTTGATAGTTACACATAACTGATTACTGCAGGGAAGTGAAACCTGTTGCAAAGCAATGTGTGTTACCTGTGATCCTGTGTTTTCTTCCTCGCCAGTTTAGATGTATTACAGACAAATCATTCTGATATGTTTACCCTGTACAAAGGACAAACTGAATACAGCTGACCCTTTTCCCACCAAGTATGTCCATCTAGAATTATTTACAAAGAGTCTTATACCCCTTTTCCACTAGCAAAATCTACCTGTGTTTTTGCATGGGGGCGCGCATCGACACGGGTTTTAAGTTGGTGGAAACGGCTCAACACGGGTTGAGTGACCCTGGAATCCTACCCGGATAGCTACCTGGGTAGAACACGGTAATGACCCGGGTAACCCGTGTTTTCAGACCCGAGTAACGCTCTGAGACGCTGATTGGTGCTTCTGGGGCACAGGAAGATAATGTCATCCCTGGGAGACACACTGGGCACATACAAGCACCGCAGCAGCTTGCAAACAAACGCGGATGCAAGTCACGCTGTGCACAGCTATCGCAGCAGCTTGCAAATAAACACTACACTGGGCACATGCAGGCATTGAAGCAACTTGCAAACAAACAGACACTCTGAAGTCACGCTGGGCACATACAGATAATTTTATTGCAGCAGCTTACAAACAAACATAGCCTGTATAGCACCAGAAGCTCCAGCACAGCAACATGGCTATGTCGGTATGGTGACCGGTGGGATCCCAAACGCCGGTTACCTGAATCCAACCCGTACATTGGGGGTCATTCCGAGTTGATCGCTCGTTAGCAGTTTTTAGCAGCCATGCAAACGCATTGTCGCCGCCCACTGGGGAGTGTATTTTCGCTTTGCAGAAGTGCGAACGCTTGTGCAGCAGAGAGCCTGCAAAATCTTTTTGTGCAAAACAAGATCAGCCCTGTAGTTACTCTTCGTGTGAGTTGATTCTAACGATGGAGGGACAACTTTTGACGTCACACACCCGCCCAGCGAACGCCCATCCACGCCTGCATTTTTTCAGCAATGCCTGCGTTTTGCCAAACACTCCCTGAAAATGGTCAGTTGCCACCCAGAAACGCCCACTTCATGTCAATCTCCTTGCGATCGGCTGTGTGTTTGGAATCGTCACTAGAACCAGTGCAAAACCACAAAGGACTTTGTACCCGTACGCATGCGCAGATTAGCCGTTTTTTTCACTGAACGCTACGCAGCAAACAACGGTAGCTAGCGATCAACTCGGAATGACCCCCATTGTTGCAGATGCAGGGCGCTAGCTGTTAAACAACTACTACTGTTAGCGTTACACAACACACAGATATTATTCCACAGAACCTGACATGTTGATAGTTACACATAACTGATTACTGCAGGGAAGTGAAACCTGTTGCTAAGCAATGTGAGTTGGTGTGTTACCTGTGATCCTGTGTTTTCTTCCTTGTCAGTTTAGATGCATTACAGACAAATCATTCTGATATGTTTACCCTGTACAAAGGACAAACTGAATTAGCTGACCTTTTCTCCCCAAGTATGTCCATCTAGAATTATATACAAAGAGTCTTACAGATCAGTGAGATGGTGGGAATCTTATAATAATCTTGTCCAGAATGTTGGCATCATTCAGATTCTTCACTAACATACTGTAAAATACTGATTTTTTTTGTATATATGGCCTAATTACCAAACCTTATTTCTGCTCCACTGAAACTGAACAGGCACGGCACTACGATGACTGTTTGCAATATTTATTATACAGTACCTGTATATCCCACACTACTAGTGAAGTTGTCTCAGAGGGAGGGAATCATTTATGTACCAGAGAAGTCTTGAAGTTCAGTGGAGTATTATTATTTGGAAATTAGAGATGTGCACTTGAAATTTTTCGGGTTTTGTGTTTTGGTTTTGGGTTCGGTTCCGCGGCCGTGTTTTGGGTTCGACCGCGTTTTGGCAAAACCTCACCGAATTTTTTTTGTCGGATTCGGGTGTGTTTTGGATTCGGGTGTTTTTTTAAAAAAACACTAATAAACAGCTTAAATCATAGAATTTGGGGGTCATTTTGATCCCAAAGTATTATTAACCTCAAAAACCATAATTTCCACTCATTTTCAGTCTATTCTGAATACCTCACACCTCACAATATTATTTTTAGTCCTAAATTTGCACCTAGGTCGCTGGATGACTAAGCTAAGCGACCCTAGTGGCCGACACAAACACCGTGCCCATCTAGGAGTGGCACTGCAGTGTCACGCAGGATGGCCCTTCCAAAAAACCCTCCCCAAACAGCACATGACGCAAAGAAAAAAAGAGGCGCAATGAGGTAGCTGTGTGAGTAAGATAAGCGACCCTAGTGGCCGACACAAACACCGGGCCCATCTAGGAGTGGCACTGCAGTGTCACGCAGGATGGCCCTTCCAAAAAACCCTCCCCAAACAGCACATGACGCAAAGAAAAAAAGAGGCGCAATGAGGTAGCTGTGTGAGTAAGATAAGCGACCCTAGTGGCCGACACAAACACCGGGCCCATCTAGGAGTGGCACTGCAGTGTCACGCAGGATGGCCCTTCCAAAAAACCCTCCCCAAACAGCACATGACGCAAAGAAAAAAAGAGGCGCAATGAGGTAGCTGTGTGAGTAAGATAAGCGACCCTAGTGGCCGACACAAACACCGTGCCCATCTAGGAGTGGCACTGCAGTGTCACGCAGGATGGCCCTTCCAAAAAACCCTCCCCAAACAGCACATGACGCAAAGAAAAAAAGAGGCGCAATGAGGTAGCTGTGTGAGTAAGATAAGCGACCCTAGTGGCCGACACAAACACCGGGCCCATCTAGGAGTGGCACTGCAGTGTCACGCAGGATGGCCCTTCCAAAAAACCCTCCCCAAACAGCACATGACGCAAAGAAAAAAAGAGGCGCAATGAGGTAGCTGTGTGAGTAAGATAAGCGACCCTAGTGGCCGACACAAACACCGTGCCCATCTAGGAGTGGCACTGCAGTGTCACGCAGGATGGCCCTTCCAAAAAACCCTCCCCAAACAGCACATGACGCAAAGAAAAAAAGAGGCGCAATGAGGTAGCTGTGTGAGTAAGATAAGCGACCCTAGTGGCCGACACAAACACCGGGCCCATCTAGGAGTGGCACTGCAGTGTCACGCAGGATGGCCCTTCCAAAAAACCCACCCCAAACAGCACATGACGCAAAGAAAAAAAGAGGCGCAATGAGGTAGCTGTGTGAGTAAGATAAGCGACCCTAGTGGCCGACACAAACACCGGGCCCATCTAGGAGTGGCACTGCAGTGTCACGCAGGATGGCCCTTCCAAAAAACCCAACCCAAACAGCACATGACGCAAAGAAAAAAAGAGACGCAATGAGGTAGCTGTGTGAGTAAGATAAGCGACCCTAGTGGCCGACACAAACACCGTGCCCATCTAGGAGTGGCACTGCAGTGTCACGCAGGATGGCCCTTCCAAAAAACCCTCCCCAAACAGCACATGACGCAAAGAAAAAAAGAGGCGCAATGAGGTAGCTGTGTGAGTAAGATAAGCGACCCTAGTGGCCGACACAAACACCGGGCCCATCTAGGAGTGGCACTGCAGTGTCACGCAGGATGGCCCTTCCAAAAAACATTCCACAAACAGCACATGACGCAAAGAAAAATTAAAGAAAAAAGAGGTGCAAGATGGAATTGTCCTTGGGCCCTCCCACCCACCCTTATGTTGTATAAACAGGACATGCACACTTTAACCAACCCATCATTTCAGTGACAGGGTCTGCCACACGACTGTGACTAAAATGACGGGTTGGTTTGGACCCCCACCAAAAAAGAAGCAATTAATCTCTCCTTGCACAAACTGGCTCTACAGAGGCAAGATGTCCACCTCATCATCATCCTCCGATATATCACCGTGTACATCCCCCTCCTCACAGATTATCAATTCGTCCCCACTGGAATCCACCATCTCAGCTCCCTGTGTACTTTGTGGAGGCAATTGCTGCTGGTCAATGTCTCCACGGAGGAATTGATTATAATTCATTTTAATGAACATCATCTTCTCCACATTTTCTGGATGTAACCTCGTACGCCGATTGCTGACAAGGTGAGCGGCGGCACTAAACACTCTTTCGGAGTACACACTTGTGGGAGGGCAACTTAGGTAGAATAAAGCCAGTTTGTGCAAGGGCCTCCAAATTGCCTCTTTTTCCTGCCAGTATAACTACGGACTGTGTGACGTGCCTACTTGGATGCGGTCACTCATATAATCCTCCACCATTCTTTCAATGGTGAGAGAATCATATGCAGTGACAGTAGATGACATGTCCGTAATCGTTGTCAGGTCCTTCAGTCCGGACCAGATGTCAGCATCAGCAGTCGCTCCAGACTGCCCTGCATCACCGTCAGCGGGTGGGCTCGGAATTCTGAGCCTTTTCCTCGCACCCCCAGTTGCGGGAGAATGTGAAGGAGGAGATGTTGACAGGTCGCGTTCCGCTTGACTTCACAATTTTGTCACCAGCAGGTCTTTGAACCCCAGCAGACTTGTGTCTGCCAGAAAGAGAGATCCAAGGTAGGCTTTAAATCTAGGATCGAGCACGGTGGCCAAAATGTAGTGCTCTGATTTCAACAGATTGACCACCCGTGAATCCTTGTTAAGCGAATTAAGGGCTCCATCCACAAGTCCCACATGCCTAGCGGAATCGCTCCGTGTTAGCTCCTCCTTCAATGTCTCCAGCTTCTTCTGCAAAAGCCTGATGAGGCGAATGACCTGACTCAGGCTGGCAGTGTCTGAACTGACTTCACGTGTGGCAAGTTCAAAGGGCATCAGAACCTTGCACAACGTTGAAATCATTCTCCACTGCACTTGAGACAGGTGCATTCCACCTCCTATATCGTGCTCAATTGTATAGGCTTGAATGGCCTTTTGCTGCTCCTCCAACCTCTGAAGCATATAGAGGGTTGAATTCCACCTCGTTACCACTTCTTGCTTCAGATGATGGCAGGGCAGGTTCAGGCGTTTTTGGTGGTGCTCCAGTCTTCTGTACGTGGTGCCTGTACGCCGAAAGTGTCCCGCAATTCTTCTGGCCACCGACAGCATCTCTTGCACGCCCCTGTCGTTTTTGTAAAAATTCTGCACCACCAAATTCAAGGTATGTGCAAAACATGGGACGTGCTGGAATTTGCCCATATTTAATGCACACACAATATTGCTGGCGTTGTCCGATGCCACAAATCCACAGGAGAGTCCAATTGGGGTAAGCCATTCCGCGATGATCTTCCTCAGTTGCCGTAAGAGGTTTTCAGCTGTGTGCGTATTCTGGAAACCGGTGATACAAAGCGTAGCCTGCCTAGAAAAGAGTTGGCGTTTGCGAGATGCTGCTACTGGTGCCGCCGCTGCTGTTCTTGCGGCGGGAGTCCATACATCTACCCAGTGGGCTGTCACAGTCATATAGTCCTGACCCTGCCCTGCTCCACTTGTCCACATGTCCGTGGTTAAGTGGACATTGGGTACAACTGCATTTTTTAGGACACTGGTGAGTCTTTTTCTGACGTCCGTGTACATTCTCGGTATCGCCTGCCTAGAGAAGTGGAACCTAGATGGTATTTGGTAACGGGGGCACACTGCCTCAATAAATTGTCTAGTTCCCTGTGAACTAACGGCGGATACCGGACGCACGTCTAACACCAACATAGTTGTCAAGGCCTCAGTTATCCGCTTTGCAGCAGGATGACTGCTGTGATATTTCATCTTCCTCGCAAAGGACTGTTGGACAGTCAATTGCTTACTGGAAGTAGTACAAGTGGGCTTACGACTTCCCCTCTGGGATGACCATCGACTCCCAGCAGCAACAACAGCAGCGCCAGCAGCAGTAGGCATTACACTCAAGGATGCATCGGAGGAATCCCAGGCAGGAGAGGACTCGTCAGAATTGCCAGTGACATGGCCTGCAGGACTATTGGCATTCCTGGGTAAGGAGGAAATTGACACTGAGGGAGTTGGTGGGGTGGTTTGCGTGAGCTTGGTTACAAGAGGAAGGGATTTACTGGTCAGTGGACTGCTTCCGCTGTCACCCAAAGTTTTTGAACTTGTCACTGACTTATTATGAATGCGCTGCAGGTGACGTATAAGGTAGGATGTTCCGAGGTGGTTAACGTCCTTACCCCTACTTATTACAGCTTGACAAAGGCAACACACGGCTTGACAAATGTTGTCCGCATTTCTGGTGAAATACTTCCACACCGAAGAGCTGATTTTTTTTGTATTTTGACCAGGCATGTCAATGGCCCTATTCCTCCCACGGACAACAGGTGTCTCCCCGGGTGCCTGACTTAAACAAACCACCTCACCATCAGAATCCTCCTGGTCAATTTCCTCCCCAGCGCCAGCAACACCCATATCCTCCTCATCCTGGTGTACTTCAACACTGACATCTTCAATCTGACTATCAGGAACTGGACTGCGGGTGCTCCTTCCAGCACTTGCAGGGGGCGTGCAAATGGTGGAAGGCGCATGCTCTTCACGTCCAGTGTTGGGAAGGTCAGGCATCGCAACCGACACAATTGGACTCTCCTTGTGGATTTGGGATTTCAAAGAACACACAGTTCTTTGCGGTGCTTTTGCCAGCTTGAGTCTTTTCAGTTTTCTAGCGAGAGGCTGAGTGCTTCCATCCTCATGTGAAGCTGAACCACTAGCCATGAACATAGGCCAGGGCCTCAGCCGTTCCTTGCCACTCCGTGTGGTAAATGGCATATTGGCAAGTTTACGCTTCTCCTCCGACAATTTTATTTTAGGTTTTGGAGTCCTTTTTTTACTGATATTTGGTGTTTTGGATTTGACATGCTCTGTACTATGACATTGGGCATCGACCTTGGCAGACGACGTTGCTGGCATTTCATCGTCTCGGCCATGACTAGTGGCAGCAGCTTCAGCACGAGGTGGAAGTGGATCTTGATCTTTCCCTAATTTTGGATCCTCAACATTTTTATTCTCCATATTTTAATAGGCACAACTAAAAGGCACCTCAGGTAAACAATGGAGATGGATGGATACTAGTATACTTATGGATGGACTGCCGAGTGCCGACACGGAGGTAGCTACAGCCGTGGACTACCGTACTGTGTCTGCTGCTAATATAGACTGGATGATAATGAGATGAAATCAATATATATATATGTATGTATATATAATATCACTAGTACTGCAGCCGGACAGGTAGATAATATATTTATTAGGTAATGATGACTGATGACGGACCTGCTGGACACTGTAAGCTCAGCAGCACCGCAGACTGCTACAGTAAGCTACTATACTATAGTAGTATGTACAAAGAAGAAAGAAAAAAAAAACCACGGGTAGGTGGTATACAATTATGGATGGACTGCCGAGTGCCGACACAGAGGTAGCTACAGCCGTGGACTAACGTACTGTGTCTGCTGCTAATATAGACTGGATGATTGATAATGAGATGAAATCAATATATATATGTATGTATATACAATATCACTAGTACTGCAGCCGGACAGGAAGATAATATATTTATTAGGTAATGATGACTGATGACGGACCTGCTGGACACTGTCAGCTCAGCAGCACCGCAGACTGCTTCAGTAAGCTACTATACTCTATAGTAGTATGTACAAAGAAGAAAGAAAAAAAAAACCACGGGTAGGTGGTATACAATTATGGATGGACTGCCGAGTGCCGACACAGAGGTAGCTACAGCCGTGGACTACCGTACTGTGTCTGCTGCTAATATAGACTGGATGATAATGAGATGAAATCAATATATATATATGTATGTATATATAATATCACTAGTACTGCAGCCGGACAGGTAGATAATATATTTATTAGGTAATGATGACTGATGACGGACCTGCTGGACACTGTCAGCTCAGCAGCACCGCAGACTGCTACAGTAAGCTACTATACTATAGTAGTATGTACAAAGAAGAAAGAAAAGAAAAAAAACACGGGTAGGTGGTATACAATTATGGATGGACTGCCGAGTGCCGACACAGAGGTAGCTACAGCCGTGGACTAACGTACTGTGTCTGCTGCTAATATAGACTGGATGATTGATAATGAGATGAAATCAATATATATATATGTATGTATATATAATATCACTAGTACTGCAGCCGGACAGGTAGATAATATATTTATTAGGTAATGATGACTGATGACGGACCTGCTGGACACTGTCAGCTCAGCAGCACCGCAGACTGCTACAGTAAGCTACTATACTATAGTAGTATGTACAAAGAAGAAAGAAAAAAAAAAACCACGGGTAGGTGGTATACAATTATGGATGGACTGCCGAGTGCCGACACAGAGGTAGCTACAGCCGTGGACTAACGTACTGTGTCTGCTGCTAATATAGACTGGATGATTGATAATGAGATGAAATCAATATATATATGTATGTATATATAATATCACTAGTACTGCAGCCGGACAGGTAGATAATATATTTATTAGGTAATGATGACTGATGACGGACCTGCTGGACACTGTCAGCTCAGCAGCACCGCAGACTGCTACAGTAAGCTACTATACTCTATAGTAGTATGTACAAAGAAGAAAGAAAAAAAAAAAAACACGGGTAGGTGGTATACAATTATGGATGGACTGCCGAGTGCCGACACAGAGGTAGCTACAGCCGTGGACTAACGTACTGTGTCTGCTGCTAATATAGAGTCTAGACTGGATGATAAATTATTGATAATGAGATGAAATCAATATAATATCACTAGTACTGCAGCCGGACAGGTACTATATATATTTATTATGTAATGACTGATGACGGACCTGCTGGACACTGTCAGGTCAGCACAGCACCGCAGACTGCTACAGTAAGCTACTATAGTAGAAACAAAAATATTGAAAGCGCTGTCCAAGTTATGAGAGTATTTTTATTAAAATTAAAATTCTAAAATGCTGAATACATCCACATTTAATAAAAGGTATCCAATAATTCAATCAATAATCATATATATTATGGGAATTCTTTTTTGGTCCCACACCACTTAAAGATAATATGACTATGCACAGTGGATACAGTTTCAATACATCTTATCTTTCTCATTAAAACAACCAATAATCTATAGCCTAGACATAAGTATTCCCTCTATTAATAAATAGTGACTTTCCTGAATTCAAAGAACCACAGTCCCAGTGATAAATGACAGATCTGAGATAATTGGTGATTAGAAGGGTTCCTTGACCGGGAATTCCTGTTTGTTCTGAACTTTCAGTGTCTCTGAATCTTCACTAGTATACTATTAGGATCACCAGAAGTGTTTAATCAATAAATGCTTTAACAGGATTGTTCAGATAATTATCTGATGATCTTTCACGGGCGTCCCCGTGTACATGGAAACTTGGAAAGTCTGATATCCTCTTGATAATAGCA
This sequence comes from Pseudophryne corroboree, assembly GCF_028390025.1. Lineage (NCBI taxonomy): Eukaryota > Metazoa > Chordata > Amphibia > Anura > Myobatrachidae > Pseudophryne > Pseudophryne corroboree. Next base: position 333,981,089 of record NC_086452.1, on the reverse strand, counting down.
ATATTAGATGTATTCCCAATCAGGCTATATTCAAATAATGGTTGTGTCTCACCATATAATTGCGGCTGCGTCTCTCCAAGGGCATACGATTCTTATTCCAAGTGCACTGCACCGTCTCCTCGCCGTTGTGGTAATCGGGCTGAGAAACGCGTCCATTATACTTGGGACGGCAAAGTCTAAGTTCCAATGAGAGGCGCAGCCGTAAGAAATACTCTGCCGGATACTGCGAGGTGATTGCCGAATCACCAACGGCGAGGAGACGGTGCAGTGCACTTGGAATAAGAATCGTATGCCCTTGGAGAGACGCAGCCGCAATTATATGGTGAGACACAACCATTATTTGAATATAGCCTGATTGGGAATACATCTAATATTGCTATTATCAAGAGGATATCAGACTTTCCAAGTTTCCATGTACACGGGGACGCCCGTGAAAGATCATCAGATAATTATCTGAACAATCCTGTTAAAGCATTTATTGATTAAACACTTCTGGTGATCCTAATAGTATACTAGTGAAGATTCAGAGACACTGAAAGTTCAGAACAAACAGGAATTCCCGGTCAAGGAACCCTTCTAATCACCAATTATCTCAGATCTGTCATTTATCACTGGGACTGTGGTTCTTTGAATTCAGGAAAGTCACTATTTATTAATAGAGGGAATACTTATGTCTAGGCTATAGATTATTGGTTGTTTTAATGAGAAAGATAAGATGTATTGAAACTGTATCCACTGTGCATAGTCATATTATCTTTAAGTGGTGTGGGACCAAAAAAGAATTCCCATAATATATATGATTATTGATTGAATTATTGGATACCTTTTATTAAATGTGGATGTATTCAGCATTTTAGAATTTTAATTTTAATAAAAATACTCTCATAACTTGGACAGCGCTTTCAATATTTTTGTTTCTTGTGTTAAAATTTGTCTGGGATTCAACACCCCATATTTGAGAGCGGCAGTCCATCTTTGGGAGGAATTTATTTATTAAGAATTAAGGAGGTTGAATAGCCGACACACACTAATCAGGTTAGCGCTTTCTCATAGTTTTTTCTTAGCTACTATAGTAGTATGTATAAAGAAGAATGAAAAAAAAAAAAAACCACGGGTAGGTGGTATACAATATTATATATATATATATATATATATATATTATATACAATTATATACAGGTTGAGTATCCCTTATCCAAAATGCTTGGGACCAGAGGTATTTTGGATATCGGATTTTTCCGTATTTTGGAATAATTGCATACCATAATGAGATATCATGGTGATGGGACCTTTGTCTAAGCACAGAATGCATTTATGTTACATATACACCTTATATACACAGCCTGAAGGTAATTTTAGACAATATTTTTTATAACTGTGCATTAAACAAAGTGTGTATACATTCACACAATTAATTTATGTTTCATATACACCTTATACATACAGCCTAAGGTCATTTAATACAATATTTTTAATAACTTTGTGTATTAAACAAAGTTTGTGTACATTGAGCCATCAAAAAACAAAGGTTTCACTATCTCACTCTCACTCAAAAAAGTCCGTATTTCGGAATATTCCGTATTTCGGAATATTTGGATATGGGATACTCAACCTGTATATATATATATATATATATATATATATTAAACTGGTGGTGATTGATTATTAAACTGGTGGTCACTTCAGGTCACGTTGCAACTTGCAACTAGTACTCCGAGGCCTAAGCAGACAATCACAAAATATATTATTATACTGGTGGTCAGTGTGGTCACAACAATGGCAGTGTGGCACTGACTCTGGCAGCAAAAGTGTGCACTGTGACTGTACGTTATATGTACTCCTGAGTCCTGCTCTCAGACTCTAACTGCTCCCCACTGTCAGTGTCTCCCCCACAAGTCAGATAATACACTTACAGTCACACTATCTATTATCTAATCTAGTATAAATATCACTTCAGCAAGTAGTATAGTAGTATACAGTATAGTAGTACTCCTCCTAATAATGCTCCCCAAAATACTGTGTCTCTCTCTTCTCTAAACGGAGAGGACGCCAGCCACGTCCTCTCCCTATGACTCTCAATGCACGTGTGAAAATGGCGGCGACGCGCGGCTCCTTATATAGAATCCGAGTCTCGCGATAGAATCCGAGCCTCGCGAGAATCCGACAGCGTGATGATGACGTTCGGGCGCGCTCGGGTTAGCCGAGCAAGGCGGGAAGATCCGAGCCTGCTCGGACCCGTGTAAAAAACCTGAAGTTCGGGCGGGTTCGGATTCAGAGGAACCGAACCCGCTCATCTCTATTGGAAATGTGCCTACTTGCCTGTCATTTACTTTATTTTTGTGAAATGGGGGCACATTCATTGGTGGGTTTTCAATTAGGGACATTTTTTACGAAAAAAACTGCACTTTTCGCTATTTTTTAGGGTGAATGGGGATTCGCCCTATTCAATAGCAGGGTAATTTTTTTTGCCTAGGCAAAAGATTCCACAAAAAAAGAAACCCCTAAATTGTGCACTAAACCTGTTTGCTGTAGCCCAGGTTACTCCAAGGTTCGCTAAACCTTTAGACAGACACAGAAGAGAAAAGGGAAATAACCCATGGCGCTACAAAAGGAACATGTGTAGCATAGAATAGAACAACCTTAAGAAGATTATAGGACTTTACTGATGTGTGCAAGTCTCAGCTACTACTTGTTTGCAGATCCTTTTCTTATGTTTTTCTAATCCAGCAAATAGATCCTCAAAAGGAGAAGGGTTTAGTGCAACACCGTTGAATAACCAAAGACACACACTTTAATAATTCATTACACTCACATTTAAAATGTGCAAAGGTCACATATAATAAACCTCCAACATACAGGGATGATGCAAGTTATTTTTTTAGTGTATGTTTCTCCACTCGACCACATGGAAACTCAAAGAGAGAAGGATTTAGTGCAACACCATTCAATAACCAAAGAGACACACTTTAATAATTCATTACACTCACATTTAAAATGTGCAAAGGTCACATATAATAAACCTCCAACATACAGGGATGATGCAAGTTATTTTTTTAGTGTATGTTTCTCCACTCGACCACATGGAAACTCAAAGAGAGAAGGATTTAGTGCAACACCGTTCAATAACCAAAGACACACACTTTAATAAATCATTACACTCACATTTAAAATGTGCTGAGGTCACTTATAATAAACCTCCACCATACGGGGATGATGCAAGTTATTTTGTTAGTGTATGTCTCTCCACTCGACCACATGGAAACTCAGATAGAAGGATTTAGTGCAATACCGTCGAAAAATTTAAAACACACTTTAATAACTAGTTCCACTCACATTCAGAAAGTACAAAAATTGCATATAGTAAATCTCCAAAGTACAGGGATCATAGCTCTCACTGAACAGGGAAAAATTCCAACAAGTCCATGGAACAAGCGGTCTCTATTCTGGTCCCAACAGTCCCTCTTGGAGTCACAAACACAGCCACATGCTTAAGCATACACTAAGAAAAGGATCTGCAAACAAGTAGTAGTGGGGACTTGCACACATCAAAAAGTCTGGACTCCAATAATCTTGTTAAGGTTGGTCTCTAATCTATGCTATACGTGTTCCTTTTGTAGCGCCATGGGTTATTTCCCTTTTCTCTTACATCCTAGAGGATACTGGGATCCACATTAGTACCATGGGCTATAGACGGGTTCACTAGGAGCCTTGGGCACTTTAAGAAATCAATAGTGTGCACTGGCTCCTCCCTCTATGCCCCTCCTACCAGACTCATATTAGAAAATGTGCCCGGAGGAGACGGTCACGCTTAGGGAAGCTCCTGAAGAGTTTTCTATATTTATTTTCTGTTTGTTGTTTTACAGGCATTGCTGGGTGGCACCAGCCTGTCTGCTTCGTGGGACTTAGGGGGGAAAACGGCCCATCTTCCTAAAGAATTAATGGTACCCTTTCTCCGCTGACAGGACACTGAGCTCCTGAGGGTGTCATTCGCAAGCCCCACCACGGCGAGCATACCCTCCCGCAGCACGCCGCCACCCCTAACAGAGCCGAAGATAGAAGAGTGGTGAGTACAGCGCCGGCGTCCCGGTTAGAGGGTCGTCGGCGGAAATGGTGGCATGAGGGCTGGAGTGCAACGCTGGCATGCAGGCTGCGCTCTGGGGGCTCAGGATGACATGCAGCTGCATGTGTCCCTCTATGAGGGGCACGCTGAGCCACCAATGATACCTACACTGGCCAACCAGCTTACAGAGGGTTTTAACCCTCGGATTAAGAACTCTAAACCTCAGGCCAGTATAAAAAAGACTGGGAAGCTGTGCGCCATTACGAGCGGATTCAGCAGCTCACCAGTGCCATTTTCCATCTGCAGCATCACAGGGACATGCAGCTCCTCCAAGAAGGCTCCACATCACCTCAATGGTACCAGAGGGTCATAGTAAGGGGGAGGAGATTGTAGTATACTAAGTCCTCAGAAGGGATGTAGTGTGGCGACCCAGCTGTGTTTTTACTCAGCTACAGGGGCTCTGTGTGGCTAACTCCTATTTCTCTGTCTCCCTGCGGGCTCTGCGTAGGTTGTACTGTGTTTCATCTTCTGTGTGTGGGTGTGTGTGGGTGTGTGTGGGTCCCTTTGCATTACCATGTCCAGGGACTGTGTCCAGCACAGCACAGTGTCTGTCCTCCCTTGGGGACTCACTACCATGTACCCAGAACAGTACACATTCTCAGGCTAGTGGGTCAGAACCCCCATGGTTAGATTCCATAAAGGGGATGATATCTAATATTTCTACTAAATTACCCCCTACTGAGAAAGAGACGCAATACTTAAGACAGTCTAAGGATGACCTGATGAATAGAGATTCAGTTCCCATACCATCATCTCAGACCCCTGCCATTTGCCCACAAAAGCGTACTCTGGCCCAGCTCATGCAAACTGATACTGATGACGATACATCAGACCCAGAGGAGGGTGAAGTGGATGCGAGTGGGGGGGATGCGGTCCTGTCACAAGGAATACAGGCCCTGATAGAAGCTATCAGAAATGTCCTGCACATTCCTGACAAGACGGCGGAGGTAGAGGAGGAATCTTATTTTAATGCAAAAAAGAAATCCTCAGCTACTTTTCCTACATCAAATGAATTGAATGCCCTGTTTGAAGAAACTTGGGCTAATCCTGACAAGAAAATTCAGATCCCTAAAAGGTTAATTACATCCTTTCCCTTTCCTCTGGAAGATAGAAAGAAATGGGAAAACTGGCCGATTGTGGACGCATCGGTATCCAGGTTGTCACATAAGATAGTCTTACCTGTTCCTGGGGCAGTATCCTTAAAAGACACAGCTGGCCGCAAGATTGAGACCACTCTCAAATCTTTATATATTGGCCCTCATTCCGAGTTGTTCGCTCGCAAGCTGCTTTTAGCAGATTTACTCACGCTAAGCCGCCGCCTACTGGGAGTGAATCTTAGCTTCTTCAAATTGCGAACGACGTATTCGCAATATTGCGATTACACCTCTCTTAGCAGTTTCTGAGTAGCTCCAGACTTACTCGGCATCTGCGATCAGTTCAGTGCTTGTCGTTCCTGGTTTGACGTCACAAACACACCCAGCGTTCACCCAGACACTCCCCCGTTTCTCCAGCCACTCCCGCGTTTTTCCCAGAAACTGTAGCGTTTTTCCGCACACACCCATAAAACGGCCAGTTTACGCCCAGTAACACCCACTTCCTGTCAATCACACTACGATCACCAGAACGATGAAAAAGCCGTGAGTAAAATTCCTAACTGCATAGCAAATTTACTTGGCGCAGTCGCACTGCGGACATTGCGCATGCGGACTAAGCGGAAAATCGCTGCGATGCGAAAAAAAATTACCGAGCGAACAACTCGGAATGACCACCATTGCTGCTGGTGTGGCCCAGAGACCCACTATTGCTTGTGCATGGATCACTCGGGCCATTGCTAAATGGTCAGGTAACCTAACTGATGAATTAGATACCTTGCCCAGGGGGGAGATAATTTTACTCTTGCAGCATACTCAGGACTCTGCTACCTTTATGGTTGAGGCCATAAAGGAAATTGGTTTGCTCCACGCACGCACCACTGCCATGGCAGTGTCAGCACGCAGGGGCTTGTGGCTGCGCTAGTGGACTGCGGATGCGGATTCCAGAAAAGGCATGGAAAGCCTACTGCTCACAGGCGAGGCACTTTTTGGAGATGAACTGGATACGTGGATATCCAAGGCTACGGCGGGTAAGTCTACATACCTTCCTTCCGCAGCACCCCCAGCTAGAAAAACCTACTCGGCTCCAACTCTGCAGTCCTTTCGGACAGCTTAGTTTAAAGGCAAACAAAAGGGTTTCGTCTACGGCCTTCAAAGGCAATAAAGGTAAACCCAGAAAACCAGCAGCTGCAGGTTCTCAGGAACAGACCTCCGGTTCTGCTTCCTCAAAGCCTTCAGCATGACAGTGGACCACACTGCCTGGAAGACAGGCAGGTGGGAGCCTGGTTACATTATTTCAGTCACGTTTGGTTAACATTATGCCAGGATCCCTGGGTCAAAGACCTTATCGCCCATGGATACAGACTGGAGTTTCAGAAACTCCCACCTCACAGATTCTTCAAATTAGGCTTACCAGCTTCTCCGGAAGCAGGTATGACTTTGCAGACAGCAATTCAGAAACTGGTACAAACTCAGGCCATTGTCCCAGTTCCACTTCAACTACAAAACAAGGGTTATTACTCCAACCTGTTTGTGGTACCGAAACCGGACGGTTCGGTAAGGCCTATTTTAAACCTCAAGTCACTGAACCCGTACTTACGGATGTTCAAGGTCTCTGAGAGCGGTGATCTCAGGTCTGGAGAAGGGGGAATTTCTGGTGTCTCTGGACATCAAGGATGCGTACCTTTATATTCCGATTTGGCCGCCTCATCAGGCTTATCTACGGTTTGCACTGCAGGACTGTCACTACCAGTTCCAGGCCCTGCCATTTGGCCTCTCCACGGCACCGAGGGTGTTCACCAAGGTAATGGCAGAGATGATGTTTCTCTCCTGCAGGGAGTGAACATAATACCGTAACTGGATGACCTGCTGATAAAAGCACCACCCAGGGAGAGGTTGTTGGACAGCATTGCCCTCTCAACCGGACTACTCCAGGATCATGGATGGATTCTGAACCTACCAAAATCCCACCTGGAACCAACACGGAGGCTTCTGTTCCTGGGGATGATACTGGATACGGAGGTACAGAAGGTATTCCTTCCATTGGAAAAGGCATTGGTAATCCAATCAATGGTGCAGGATGTTCTAAAACCAACCCGGATAGCGGTACATCTATGCATTCGCCTTCTGGGGAAGATGGTAGCCTCTTACGAGGCCCTGTAGTACGGAAGGTTTCATGCAAGGCCCTTCCAGCTGGATCTGTTGGACAAATGGTCCGGATAGCATCTTCACATGCACCAGAGGATACGCCTGTCGCCAAAAGCCAGGATTTCTCTTCTATGTTGGCTTCAATTGAATTCTGCTAACCACAGACGCAAGCCTCAGAGCTTGGGGAGCAGTCACCTAGGGAGAACGGTTCCAAGGAAAATGGTCAAGTCAGTAAACCATCCTTCCGATCAACATTCTGGAGCTAAGGGCCATATACAACGTCCTTCTACAGGCATTGCATCTTCTTCAAGATCACGCCATTCAAGTTCAGTCGGACAATGTGACGGCAGTAACTTACATAAACTGACAGTGCGGAACAAAGAGCAGAGCAGCAATGTCAGAGGTAACAAGGATTCTCCTCTGGGCAGAAAGACCCGGTGGCGCTGTCGGCAATCTTCATTCTGGGAATAGACAACTGGGAAGCGGACTTCCTCAGCAGACACGACCTCCACCCAGGAGAGTGGGGACTTCACTCGAAGGTGTTCGAGTCCTTGTCACGTCGGTGGGGGACTCCACAAATAGACATGATGGCCTCTCGTCTCAACAAGAAGCTCAAGCGGTATTGTTCCAGGTTGAGGGACCCACAAGCAGTGGCGGTGGATGCTCTGGTATCTCCATGGGTCTACCAGATGGTTTACGTGTTTCCACCTCTTCCATTGATCCCAAGAATTCTCAAAAGAATAAAAAGGGAAAAGGTTCAAGCAATTCTCATTGCTCTGGACTGGCCAAGAAGGGCCTGGTACGTGGATCTACTGGAGATGCTCCTAGAGGACCCGTGGCCTCTGCCTTTTTGTGAGGATCTTCTACAACAGGGGCCATTCGTCTAGACTTAACACGGCTACGTTTGACGGCATGGAGGTTGAACGTCAAATTCTAGCCCGGAAGGGAATCCTGGACAGGGTTATTCCAATCCTGATCCAAGCCAGGAAAGGGGTAACATCTAAACACTACCACCGTATTTGGGAAAAAATACATCTCGTGGTGTGAAAATAGGAAATTTCCTACAGTGTATTGCAACTGAGCCGTTTCCTCCTTTTTCTGCAGTCAGGTGTGGATTAGAGATGAGCGGGTTCGGTTCCTCGGAATCCGAACCCGCCCGAACTTCATGTTTTTTTTCACGGGTCCGAGCGACTCGGATCTTCCCGCCTTGCTCGGTTAACCCGAGCGCGCCCGAACGTCATCATGACGCTGTCGGATTCTCGCGAGGCTCGGATTCTATCGCGAGACTCGGATTCTATATAAGGAGCCGCGCGTCGCCGCCATTTTCACTCGTGCATTGAGATTGATAGGGAGAGGACGTGTCTGGCGTCCTCTCCATTAGAATAGAGATAGATAGATTAGATAGAGAGAGATTGTGCAGAGTCGCAGACAGAGTTAGTTTACCACAGTCAGTGACCAGTGCAGTTGCTAGTTAACTTTTATTTAATATAATATATCCGTTCACTTCTCTCTGCTATATCCGTTCTCTGCCTGAAAAAAAAAACGATACACAGCACAGTCAGTCACACAGTGTGACTCAGTCTGTGTGCACTCAGCTCAGCCCAGTGTGCTGCACAGTCATCAATGTATAAATTAAAAGCTTATAATTAATTGTGGGGGAGACTGGGGAGCACTGCAGGTTGTTAGCAGGAGCCAGGAGTACAATTATATTAATTAACAGTGCACACTTTTGCTGCAGGAGTGGTGACCAGTGCCTGACCACCAGTATAGTATTGTTGTATACTACTAATATCTCTTTAAATATCAACCAGTCTATATTAGCAGCAGACACAGTACAGTGCGGTAGTTCACGGCTGTGGCTACCTCTGTGTCGGCACACGGCAGGCAGTCCGTCCGACCAGAATTGTATTATTTATTATTATATACCTACCACCTAACCGTGGTTTTTTTTTCATTCTTTATACCGTCATAGTGTCATCCTAATTGTTACGAGTATACTACTATCTCTTTATCAACCAGTGTACAGTGCGGTAGTTCACGGCTGTGGCTACCTCTGTGTCGGCACACGGCAGGCAGTCCGTCCGACCAGAATTGTATTATTTATTATTATATACCTACCACCTAACCGTGGTTTTTTTTTCATTCTTTATACCGTCATAGTGTCATCCTAATTGTTACGAGTATACTACTATCTCTTTATCAACCAGTGTACAGTGCGGTAGTTCACGGCTGTGGCTACCTCTGTGTCGGCACACGGCAGGCAGTCCGTCCGACCAGAATTGTATTATTTATTATTATATACCTACCACCTAACCGTGGTTTTTTTTTCATTCTTTATACCGTCATAGTGTCATCCTAATTGTTACGAGTATACTACTATCTCTTTATCAACCAGTGTACAGTGCGGTAGTTCACGGCTGTGGCTACCTCTGTGTCGGCACACGGCAGGCAGTCCGTCCGACCAGAATTGTATTATTTATTATTATATACCTACCACCTAACCGTGGTTTTTTTTTCATTCTTTATACCGTCATAGTGTCATCCTAATTGTTACGAGTATACTACTATCTCTTTATCAACCAGTGTACAGTGCGGTAGTTCACGGCTGTGGCTACCTCTGTGTCGGCACACGGCAGGCAGTCCGTCCGACCAGAATTGTATTATTTATTATTATATACCTACCACCTAACCGTGGTTTTTTTTTCATTCTTTATACCGTCATAGTGTCATCCTAATTGTTACGAGTATACTACTATCTCTTTATCAACCAGTGTACAGTGCGGTAGTTCACGGCTGTGGCTACCTCTGTGTCGGCACACGGCAGGCAGTCCGTCCGACCAGAATTGTATTATTTATTATTATATACCTACCACCTAACCGTGGTTTTTTTTTTCATTCTTTATACCGTCATAATGTCATCCTAATTGTTACGAATATACTACTATCTCTTTATCAACCAGTGTACAGTGCGGTAGTTCACGGCTGTGGCTACCTCTGTGTCGGCACACGGCAGGCAGTCCGTCCGACCAGAATTGTATTATTTATTATTATATACCTACCACCTAACCGTGGTTTTTTTTTCATTCTTTATACCGTCATAGTGTCATCCTAATTGTTACGAGTATACTACTATCTCTTTATCAACCAGTGTACAGTGCGGTAGTTCACGGCTGTGGCTACCTCTGTGTCGGCACACGGCAGGCAGTCCGTCCGACCAGAATTGTATTATTTATTATTATATACCTACCACCTAACCGTGGTTTTTTTTTCATTCTTTATACCGTCATAGTGTCATCCTAATTGTTACGAGTATACTACTATCTCTTTATCAACCAGTGTACAGTGCGGTAGTTCACGGCTGTGGCTACCTCTGTGTCGGCACACGGCAGGCAGTCCGTCCGACCAGAATTGTATTATTTATTATTATATACCTACCACCTAACCGTGGTTTTTTTTTCATTCTTTATACCGTCATAGTGTCATCCTAATTGTTACGAGTATACTACTATCTCTTTATCAACCAGTGTACAGTGCGGTAGTTCACGGCTGTGGCTACCTCTGTGTCGGCACACGGCAGGCAGTCCGTCCGACCAGAATTGTATTATTTATTATTATATACCTACCACCTAACCGTGGTTTTTTTTTCATTCTTTATACCGTCATAGTGTCATCCTAATTGTTACGAGTATACTACTATCTCTTTATCAACCAGTGTACAGTGCGGTAGTTCACGGCTGTGGCTACCTCTGTGTCGGCACACGGCAGGCAGTCCGTCCGACCAGAATTGTATTATTTATTATTATATACCTACCACCTAACCGTGGTTTTTTTTTTCATTCTTTATACCGTCATAATGTCATCCTAATTGTTACGAGTATACTACTATCTCTTTATCAACCAGTGTACAGTGCGGTAGTTCACGGCTGTGGCTACCTCTGTGTCGGCAGTCGGCAGGCAGTCCGTCCATCCATAATTGTATTATTATTATAATATATACCACCTAACCGTGGTTTTTTTTTCATTCTTTATACCGTCATAGTGTCATCCTAATTGTTACGAGTATACTACTATCTCTTTATCAACCAGTGTACAGTGCGGTAGTTCACGGCTGTGGCTACCTCTGTGTCGGCACACGGCAGGCAGTCCGTCCGACCAGAATTGTATTATTTATTATTATATACCTACCACCTAACCGTGGTTTTTTTTTCATTCTTTATACCGTCATAGTGTCATCCTAATTGTTACGAGTATACTACTATCTCTTTATCAACCAGTGTACAGTGCGGTAGTTCACGGCTGTGGCTACCTCTGTGTCGGCACACGGCAGGCAGTCCGTCCGACCAGAATTGTATTATTTATTATTATATACCTACCACCTAACCGTGGTTTTTTTTTCATTCTTTATACCGTCATAGTGTCATCCTAATTGTTACGAGTATACTACTATCTCTTTATCAACCAGTGTACAGTGCGGTAGTTCACGGCTGTGGCTACCTCTGTGTCGGCACACGGCAGGCAGTCCGTCCGACCAGAATTGTATTATTTATTATTATATACCTACCACCTAACCGTGGTTTTTTTTTCATTCTTTATACCGTCATAGTGTCATCCTAATTGTTACGAGTATACTACTATCTCTTTATCAACCAGTGTACAGTGCGGTAGTTCACGGCTGTGGCTACCTCTGTGTCGGCACACGGCAGGCAGTCCGTCCGACCAGAATTGTATTATTTATTATTATATACCTACCACCTAACCGTGGTTTTTTTTTCATTCTTTATACCGTCATAGTGTCATCCTAATTGTTACGAGTATACTACTATCTCTTTATCAACCAGTGTACAGTGCGGTAGTTCACGGCTGTGGCTACCTCTGTGTCGGCACACGGCAGGCAGTCCGTCCGACCAGAATTGTATTATTTATTATTATATACCTACCACCTAACCGTGGTTTTTTTTTCATTCTTTATACCGTCATAGTGTCATCCTAATTGTTACGAGTATACTACTATCTCTTTATCAACCAGTGTACAGTGCGGTAGTTCACGGCTGTGGCTACCTCTGTGTCGGCAGTCGGCAGGCAGTCCGTCCATCCATAATTGTATTATTATTATAATATATACCACCTAACCGTGGTTTTTTTTTCATTCTTTATACCGTCATAGTGTCATCCTAATTGTTACGAGTATACTACTATCTCTTTATCAACCAGTGTACAGTGCGGTAGTTCACGGCTGTGGCTACCTCTGTGTCGGCACACGGCAGGCAGTCCGTCCGACCAGAATTGTATTATTTATTATTATATACCTACCACCTAACCGTGGTTTTTTTTTCATTCTTTATACCGTCATAGTGTCATCCTAATTGTTACGAGTATACTACTATCTCTTTATCAACCAGTGTACAGTGCGGTAGTTCACGGCTGTGGCTACCTCTGTGTCGGCACACGGCAGGCAGTCCGTCCGACCAGAATTGTATTATTTATTATTATATACCTACCACCTAACCGTGGTTTTTTTTTCATTCTTTATACCGTCATAGTGTCATCCTAATTGTTACGAGTATACTACTATCTCTTTATCAACCAGTGTACAGTGCGGTAGTTCACGGCTGTGGCTACCTCTGTGTCGGCACACGGCAGGCAGTCCGTCCGACCAGAATTGTATTATTTATTATTATATACCTACCACCTAACCGTGGTTTTTTTTTCATTCTTTATACCGTCATAGTGTCATCCTAATTGTTACGAGTATACTACTATCTCTTTATCAACCAGTGTACAGTGCGGTAGTTCACGGCTGTGGCTACCTCTGTGTCGGCACACGGCAGGCAGTCCGTCCGACCAGAATTGTATTATTTATTATTATATACCTACCACCTAACCGTGGTTTTTTTTTCATTCTTTATACCGTCATAGTGTCATCCTAATTGTTACGAGTATACTACTATCTCTTTATCAACCAGTGTACAGTGCGGTAGTTCACGGCTGTGGCTACCTCTGTGTCGGCACACGGCAGGCAGTCCGTCCGACCAGAATTGTATTATTTATTATTATATACCTACCACCTAACCGTGGTTTTTTTTTCATTCTTTATACCGTCATAGTGTCATCCTAATTGTTACGAGTATACTACTATCTCTTTATCAACCAGTGTACAGTGCGGTAGTTCACGGCTGTGGCTACCTCTGTGTCGGCACACGGCAGGCAGTCCGTCCGACCAGAATTGTATTATTTATTATTATATACCTACCACCTAACCGTGGTTTTTTTTTTTCATTCTTTATACCGTCATAGTGTCATCCTAATTGTTACGAGTATACTACTATCTCTTTATCAACCAGTGTACAGTGCGGTAGTTCACGGCTGTGGCTACCTCTGTGTCGGCACACGGCAGGCAGTCCGTCCGACCAGAATTGTATTATTTATTATTATATACCTACCACCTAACCGTGGTTTTTTTTTCATTCTTTATACCGTCATAGTGTCATCCTAATTGTTACGAGTATACTACTATCTCTTTATCAACCAGTGTACAGTGCGGTAGTTCACGGCTGTGGCTACCTCTGTGTCGGCACACGGCAGGCAGTCCGTCCGACCAGAATTGTATTATTTATTATTATATACCTACCACCTAACCGTGGTTTTTTTTTCATTCTTTATACCGTCATAGTGTCATCCTAATTGTTACGAGTATACTACTATCTCTTTATCAACCAGTGTACAGTGCGGTAGTTCACGGCTGTGGCTACCTCTGTGTCGGCAGTCGGCAGGCAGTCCGTCCATCCATAATTGTATTATTATTATAATATATACCACCTAACCGTGGTTTTTTTTTCATTCTTTATACCGTCATAGTGTCATCCTAATTGTTACGAGTATACTACTATCTCTTTATCAACCAGTGTACAGTGCGGTAGTTCACGGCTGTGGCTACCTCTGTGTCGGCACACGGCAGGCAGTCCGTCCGACCAGAATTGTATTATTTATTATTATATACCTACCACCTAACCGTGGTTTTTTTTTCATTCTTTATACCGTCATAGTGTCATCCTAATTGTTACGAGTATACTACTATCTCTTTATCAACCAGTGTACAGTGCGGTAGTTCACGGCTGTGGCTACCTCTGTGTCGGCAGTCGGCAGGCAGTCCGTCCATCCATAATTGTATTATTATTATAATATATACCACCTAACCGTGGTTTTTTTTTCATTCTTTATACCGTCGTCATAGTGTCATCCTAATTGTTACGAGTATACTACTATCTCTTTATCAACCAGTGTACAGTGCGGTAGTTCACGGCTGTGGCTACCTCTGTGTCGGCAGTCGGCAGGCAGTCCGTCCATCCATAATTGTATTATTATTATAATATATACCACCTAACCGTGGTTTTTTTATACCACCTAACCGTGGCAGTCCGTCCATAATTGTATACTAGTATCCAATCCATCCATCTCCATTGTTTACCTGAGGTGCCTTTTAGTTCTGCCTATAAAATATGGAGAACAAAAAAGTTGAGGTTCCAAAATTAGGGAAAGATCAAGATCCACTTCCACCTCGTGCTGAAGCTGCTGCCACTAGTCATGGCCGAGACGATGAAATGCCAGCAACGTCGTCTGCCAAGGCCGATGCCCAATGTCATAGTACAGAGCATGTCAAATCCAAAACACCAAATATCAGAAAAAAAAGGACTCCAAAACCTAAAATAAAATTGTCGGAGGAGAAGCGTAAACTTGCCAATATGCCATTTACCACACGGAGTGGCAAGGAACGGCTGAGGCCCTGGCCTATGTTCATGGCTAGTGGTTCAGCTTCACATGAGGATGGAAGCACTCAGCCTCTCGCTAGAAAACTGAAAAGACTCAAGCTGGCAAAAGCACCGCAAAGAACTGTGCGTTCTTTGAAATCCCAAATCCACAAGGAGAGTCCAATTGTGTCGTTTGCGATGCCTGACCTTCCCAACACTGGACGTGAAGAGCATGCGCCTTCCACTATTTGCATGCCCCCTGCAAGTGCTGGAAGGAGCACCCGCAGTCCAGTTCCTGATAGTCAGATTGAAGATGTCAGTGTTGAAGTACACCAGGATGAGGAGGATATGGGTGTTGCTGGCGCTGGGGAGGAAATTGACCAGGAGGATTCTGATGGTGAGGTGGTTTGTTTAAGTCAGGCACCCGGGGAGACACCTGTTGTCCGTGGGAGGAATATGGCCGTTGACATGCCAGGTGAAAATACCAAAAAAATCAGCTCTTCGGTGTGGAGGTATTTCACCAGAAATGCGGACAACAGGTGTCAAGCCGTGTGTTCCCTTTGTCAAGCTGTAATAAGTAGGGGTAAGGACGTTAACCACCTCGGAACATCCTCCCTTATACGTCACCTGCAGCGCATTCATAATAAGTCAGTGACAAGTTCAAAAACTTTGGGTGACAGCGGAAGCAGTCCACTGACCAGTAAATCCCTTCCTCTTGTAACCAAGCTCACGCAAACCACCCCACCAACTCCCTCAGTGTCAATTTCCTCCTTCCCCAGGAATGCCAATAGTCCTGCAGGCCATGTCACTGGCAAGTCTGACGAGTCCTTTCCTGCCTGGGATTCCTCCGATGCATCCTTGCGTGTAACGCCTACTGCTGCTGGCGCTGCTGTTGTTGCCGCTGGGAGTCGATGGTCATCCCAGAGGGGAAGTCGTAAGCCCACTTGTACTACTTCCAGTAAGCAATTGACTGTTCAACAGTCCTTTGCGAGGAAGATGAAATATCACAGCAGTCATCCTACTGCAAAGCGGATAACTGAGTCCTTGACAACTATGTTGGTGTTAGACGTGCGTCCGGTATCCGCCGTTAGTTCACAGGGAACTAGACAATTTATTGAGGCAGTGTGCCCCCGTTACCAAATACCATCTAGGTTCCACTTCTCTAGGCAGGCGATACCGAGAATGTACACGGACGTCAGAAAAAGACTCACCAGTGTCCTAAAAAATGCAGTTGTACCCAATGTCCACTTAACCACGGACATGTGGACAAGTGGAGCAGGGCAGGGTCAGGACTATATGACTGTGACAGCCCACTGGGTAGATGTATGGACTCCCGCCGCAAGAACAGCAGCGGCGGCACCAGTAGCAGCATCTCGCAAACGCCAACTCTTTCCTAGGCAGGCTACGCTTTGTATCACCGCTTTCCAGAATACGCACACAGCTGAAAACCTCTTACGGCAACTGAGGAAGATCATCGCGGAATGGCTTACCCCAATTGGACTCTCCTGTGGATTTGTGGCATCGGACAACGCCAGCAATATTGTGTGTGCATTAAATATGGGCAAATTCCAGCACGTCCCATGTTTTGCACATACCTTGAATTTGGTGGTGCAGAATTTTTTAAAAAACGACAGGGGCGTGCAAGAGATGCTGTCGGTGGCCAGAAAAATTGCGGGACACTTTCGGCGTACAGGCACCACGTACAGAAGACTGGAGCACCACCAAAAACTACTGAACCTGCCCTGCCATCATCTGAAGCAAGAAGTGGTAACGAGGTGGAATTCAACCCTCTATATGCTTCAGAGGTTGGAGGAGCAGCAAAAGGCCATTCAAGCCTATACAATTGAGCACGATATAGGAGATGGAATGCACCTGTCTCAAGTGCAGTGGAGAATGATTTCAACGTTGTGCAAGGTTCTGATGCCCTTTGAACTTGCCACACGTGAAGTCAGTTCAGACACTGCCAGCCTGAGTCAGGTCATTCCCCTCATCAGGCTTTTGCAGAAGAAGCTGGAGGCATTGAAGAAGGAGCTAACACGGAGCGATTCCGCTAGGCATGTGGGACTTGTGGATGCAGCCCTTAATTCGCTTAACAAGGATTCACGGGTGGTCAATCTGTTGAAATCAGAGCACTACATTTTGGCCACCGTGCTCGATCCTAGATTTAAAGCCTACCTTGGATCTCTCTTTCCGGCAGACACAGGTCTGCTGGGGTTGAAAGACCTGCTGGTGACAAAATTGTCAAGTCAAGCGGAACGCGACCTGTCAACATCTCCTCCTTCACATTCTCCCGCAACTGGGGGTGCGAGGAAAAGGCTCAGAATTCCGAGCCCACCCGCTGGCGGTGATGCAGGGCAGTCTGGAGCGACTGCTGATGCTGACATCTGGTCCGGACTGAAGGACCTGACAACGATTACGGACATGTCGTCTACTGTCACTGCATATGATTCTCTCAACATTGATAGAATGGTGGAGGATTATATGAGTGACCGCATCCAAGTAGGCACGTCACACAGTCCGTACTTATACTGGCAGGAAAAAGAGGCAATTTGGAGGCCCTTGCACAAACTGGCTTTATTCTACCTAAGTTGCCCTCCCACAAGTGTGTACTCCGAAAGAGTGTTTAGTGCCGCCGCTCACCTTGTCGGCCACTAGGGTCGCTTATCTTACTCACACAGCGACCTCGGTGCAAATTTTAGGACTAAAAATAATATTGTGAGGTGTGATGTGTTCAGAATAGGCTGAAAATGAGTGTAAATTATGTTTTTTGAGGTTAATAATACTTTGGGATCAAAATTACCCCCAAATTCTATGATTTAAGCTGTTTTTTAGGGTTTTTTGAAAAAAACACCCGAATCCAAAACACACCCGAATCCGACAAAAAAAATTCGGTGAGGTTTTGCCAAAACGCGGTCGAACCCAAAACACGGCCGCGGAACCGAACCCAAAACCAAAACACAAAACCCGAAAAATTTCCGGCGCTCATCTCTAGTGTGGATGTGGGCCTACATTTGGGCTCCTTGAAAGTCCAGATTTCAGCCTTATCCATTTTCGTCCAGAAACAATTGGCTTCCCTTCCTGAGGTTCAGACATTCTTGAAGGGTGTTCTGCACATCCAACCGCCCTTTGTGCCTCCCACGGCACCTTGGGATCTCAACGTGGTGTTGCAGTTTCTATAATCGGAATGGTTTGAGCCTTTACAGGAGGTTGACGTAAAGTTTCTTACTTGGAATACCATTACTCTGTTGGCCTTAGCTTCCGCAAGGCCTGTGTCGGAATTGGGGGCGTTGTCTCACAAAAGCCCCTATTTGATTTTTCATGAAGATAGAGCTGAACTCAGAACTCGTCAGCAATTTCTTCCTAAGGTGGTGTCTGCATTTCATATCAACCAACCTATTGTGGTTTCCGGTGCTTACGGACACCTCTGCTACCTCAAAGTCCTTGGATACCACATGGCACAGGGCTTTGACGATCTATGAGAAGCGGACAGCTCGTCACAGAAAATCTGAGTCGCTGTTTGTTCACTATGATCCCAAGAGAATTGGGTGTCCTGCTTCAAAGCAGTCTATTGCTCGCTGGATCAGGTTCACTATCCAGCAGGCTTATTCATCGGCAGGATTGCCGGTTCCTAAAGTACAGGCCCACTCTACTAGAACGGTGGGTTCTTCCTGGGCGGCTACCCAGGGTGTCCTCGGCTTTACAGCTCTGCCGAGCAGCTACTTGGTCGGGTTCGAACACGTTTGCTAAGTTCGATACTTTGGCCTCTGAGGACCTTCAGTTTGGTCAATCAGTTCTGCAGGAACCTCAGCACTCTCCCACCCATTTGGGAGTTTTGGTACATCCCCATGTTACTAATGTGGACCCCAGTATCCTCTAGGATGTAAGAGAAAATAGGATTTTAATTACCTGCCGATAAATCCTTTTCTCGTAGTCTGTAGAGGCTACTAGGCGCCCGCCCAGTGCTTTGTGTTTCCCGCACTGTTACTTTGTTAAGTATTGTTGTTGGTTCAGCTGTTGCTGTTCCTGTTCAAGTTTGGTTAGCATGGCTTTCCTCTTGTTTGTGTGTGCTGGTTCGAATCTCACCACTGACCTGTTACATCCTTCCTCAGGATATGTCCGTCTCCTCAGGCACAGTTTCTAGACTGAGTCTGGTAGGAGGGGCATAGAAGAAGGAGACAGTGCATACTATTGATTTCTTATGGTGCCCAAGGCTCCTAGTGGACCCGTCTATAACCAACGGTACTAATATGGACCCCAGTATCCTCTACGGCAGGCATTCTCAACCGCGGTCCTCAAGGCACACCAACAGTGCAGGTTTTAGTGATATCCAGGCTTCAGCACAGATGGTTAAATCAAAATAACTGAGGTACTAATTAAGTCACCTTTGTTCAAGCCTGGATATCACTTAAACCAGGACTGTTAGTATGCCTTGAGGACCGCAGTTGGCAAACACTGCTCTACGGACTACGAGAAAAGGATTTACTGGTAGGTAATTAAAATCCTATTTTCTCTTCTAGGCAAAAAAATCAGCAGGAGCGAAATATGGTTGGCGAATCCACGTGTTTTCGCACCTGCGCCAACAAAAAGCAGGCTGTTTTCACTGATTTTAAGGCATTTTTCACCAATTACTTTTCGCTAAAAAAAAGTGAAAAGGCATTGTCGAAAAAGCATTAAAAATGGTCGAAAACGGCCCACAATTGAATATGCAGAGGAATTAATTCAATAGCTCCGAAATTATCGGAGCTAATTAGATACCCCCCTCATCTGTTATTTTCTACAAAAGTAGGTGAAAATTAACAATTTATCCTAATTTTGTAGAAATTATGTAATGGGGCCATCCACTACAATGGTAATGAAGGAGATATCACAAATATATCCTGCTTGCTTTTCAGTGCCAATCTGGCCAGCAGTCCCCATACAATAGAATGGTGCCTACATGCATCAAGCTCAGGAAACAAGGAGGTCCAGGTTGTGAAAAGGGATACTTTTGGATCTCTCCATCCCAGTTCCTATCTCTCCACAACCTGTTGGTTACCTCCATATGCATGCATAAACACACTTTTTCCATGAGTCTTACCATATTTATTTCTAAGCAATAGGAGGAACCTCATAAATGTACGGCAACATTTATTCAGTTTATACTGCTTAGTATAAGGGTATTAAATAGGGGTGTGGTTCATCAAATCGACAGTGTCTAGGTCGACAATGTTTAGGTCGACCACTATAGGTCGACAGTCACTAGGTCGACATGGATGGAAGGTCGACAGTGTTTCTAGGTCGACATGTGCTAGGTCGACAGGTCTAAAGGTCGACATGAGGATTTTTTTATATATTTTTTGTGTCGTTTTCTTCGTAGAGTGACCGGGATCCCAAATTAGTGCACCGCGTCCCCTCGCATGGCTCGCTTCGCTCGCCATGTTTCGGGCATGGTGCCTTCGCTCCGCTACCGCTTCGCTCGGCACACTTTACCGTTCCAATCGTAGTCCACGTGAATCGTTAAGTATGAAAAAATTCAAAAAAAGAAAAAAAAATTGAAAAACTCATGTCGACCTTTAGACCTGTCGACCTAGCACATGTCGACCTAGAAACCCTGTCGACCTTCCATCCATGTCGACCTAGTGACTGTCGACCTATAGTGGTCGACCTAAACATTGTCGACCTAGACACTGTCGATCTTCAGACCGGATCCCATTAAATAGTTGTCATTTATATATAAGGCGCCCATAACTTTATTGTGATTACATAAACCTTTCTTAAGCTAGCTTATCACTAAAATAAAATGACACACACACTGAAATAAAGACACGGACACGGTAGCTGGAGTTAAAGGTCAGACGATATTTATTGATCGCTGACCAACTCTTTAAACTATAATTGTAATTGAATTGGAATTAATTTAGATTGCAAAGTTAAATTTAGATTGGAGGATGGCAAAGGAAAAGTCGCTACCAGACACCAGCTCCAGTCCCTTGGATGAAATCCACCAACCAAGGAGGGGAGTACCCAAACCCCGCCTCCTTCCTGCATAACCCGCATTGTGCTGGCCTCACCACTCTTTTCTCTGGCAAACGTTCGGTTCCCGCAGGGGAACGTCTAAATGTCCAACCGCAAGAGAAGGACACACCTGCCGTCCTTCTAAAGAGGGTGCCCCACAACGACCACTTATGCCCGTTTGACCGCTGGTTGGTAGCGACTTCCCGCCACCAAAGGTTTACAAAACCGCCACCGCCATCCGAACCAACAAACTAAGAACAAACTAAATAGCCCTAACGAAAAGGACCAAAAAAAAAAAGACCTCCTACAGAAAAACTGCACTCCGTCCGGAGAAAGATGAACCCCATCCTCCTTGTAGAACTGCCGGTTACGCAGCACAAGTAAAGGATGCTGACAGCTACTCCCCTTATGGCCCTAACAAAACAGAGATACCGCCGCATTCACCTTCTGCCGATCTTTCTCCAGAGCTGAGAAACGCACCGCACCCCGCCAATGAAAACGCGGCACTATCTCCGACCACACAATACAGACTCCTGGCCAGTGACCACGAATCGCCACCAAATCCGCCTCAATGGACAAAATAAATCTATGCCCTTAACTCGGCCCAAATCCTTGCCACCTAAATGCAGGACCATAAAACTGGGGCGACCCCCAGCGGCGCTCACGATGAAAAAGGAGCCGCAACAAATCACCCCAAAGCAAGCCCCTGACAGCTACCCAACGCAACTCCCTATCTCTGAAAACATCAGCCGCCCTAAGTGCCATGGGATGCCCTGCACAAAAAATATAAGAATGGGCTGAAAAAGAAAAACACCCTCAGAAATGTTAACACAAAACATAGATAATGCAATAAACGAAATAACCCAAGTGAAGGAGAAAACTCAAAAACCTCCCGTGGACCTTAAGAGAACAGCCAATTGAAATTAGGCCCCCTCGGAGGAAAATTTAAAAATTCACTTCACACCCTCGATTCCAGAACGGTAAGCGTTCAAAAACCGACGAGTAAACAAGTTTTTGGGTTAGCGCAACAGGCGCAACTACATCTTATCAAAACGGACATAAGACTTATAGGAGGCAGACTTCCAACGGCCCCTCACCCGAACAGCCGCCGGGGAGGAGCCCGTAGCCGCGGCATGTGTAGCCACCCCAAACCGAAAGGAATGGGTACCCAAGTCCGCCCCCGCAAGCCTAGCACCTCCAACATTTCTTAAACACTGCAGCAAATTGGAACTTATTCAGCGGGCCAGCGTGCGCATGCACTAGCAACTGGTCGCCACCCGAAGGCCTCAACTGGAGATACTCCCGCGCCCGCCGCAGCGGGCCAGGACTCCATCCTCCCGGGCCTCCAAGGAACACCCAGCGACCCCGACCTGTTGATCTGTCTTGGACCGCACAATCCTACAGAGCAACAGGCCATCCTGCAGGCGCACATTCCTGTAAAGTATACCGGACTCACGATATGCCTTACTGCATGCCCCTAACTCGCTCACTCTGCAAGCCCCAAAGAAAGCTAGGGCCAAACACGACTAACAAAGGGACCACCTCGAACACCGATGTCGCAATTCGAGGCAGCACACGCAGCAACTCCGTTAGAAGCTGCAAAGTCACGGGTCTGCGGGAGTTCGCGGGCGCCGGTCGCATCCTAGCCCCTCCTTCAAGTGCTCTGGAAAGGACAAAGGACCCGGGTCAGTCATCCCGTGTAGCCGAAAGTGAAAGGAAAAAATGCCTGCAAGGGCAGACGACATGACCGCTTCTGACCCACCCCCTCGATAAGGCTCCCAAACAAAGGCCATCACAACGTCCGCCGGGAAATCCCCCGCCACACCGTACCTACTTAAAAAGGGGGCGACCAATCACGCCAGGCTGCATCATACGCCCTGAGCGTGGAAGGAGCCAACGCACACTTGGCCAGAGCAGCTAACCCGACTCGACAACCCGCCAGACAGAAGGCGGGCACGGTAAACCCTCCGCTGCCGTTCCCGGAACCAACGCCCGGAATTTATCAAACTGGAACCGAGACAAACGCCTGCGCAACTCCGTTGTCGCTTCCAGGAACGTGACGGGCCCCGAAATCGATATTGGACCGCAAGCAAACCAGCACCAGATGTCGCAAAAACCGCAAAGCCTGTGGAGAAGAAGAACGCTGATTATTGATAGCGTGCACCACTCCCAAATTGTCACAACGTAAGGAGATGTCCCGGTTCGAGACTGGCAGGCCCACCATTCCAGGGCAACTATGATCGGGAACAACTCCAGCAAGGAGGTTCTTGGCGAAACCCTGTGCCACCCAAGAGGACGGCCAAGCAGCAGCGCACCACGACCCGGCAAAAAATTCCCCAAAGCCATGACTGCCCGAGGCATCAGTGACAACTGGAGCCGACCGTTGGAACAACAAGGAGGAGGCCGCAAAAACCTCCCCGTTGAAGTACACCCGAGAAGAAGCCCAAACTCGCTAAATCATCCCTGATCTCGCGGGAGAGGTACACGGTATGATGCTGCCCGACCGTACCCGTCGAGGCCCGTTCAAGTTTGCGACAGAAAACCCTACCCATGGGGCCAATCCGGCACGCAAAGTTGAAGGAACCCAGCAACGACTGTATCTGCTTAAAACGAACCCTGCGCCTGTCCAAACAATCGTGAATTAAACCCAAAAGCTTACGCACTTTATCCTCAGGGAGGCGACAGCAGCCCGCCCCTGTGTCTATTTCCATTTCTCCGATAGCTAAGACAACTATAGGGGCCCTCCCACTTGTCCGGCGCGACGGGAACCCACAAACTTTCGAACAAGGACCTGGCAACCGACAGAATATCGCCCCAGACCGAAATACCCCATGGGCCCACAAGAGAAAATCGTCCCGTTAGTGAGCCACCCCGGGGTGATCGGAGGCGGCCTGGACGGACCAACGCAAAAAAGTGCTAAATCCCTCAAAATAGGCACAGGAGCCTGAACAGCCCATGGGCAGACACCGATTCACATAAAATTCTGCCCCCATTCGAACCCCGAAACCGCAGGGAATACGGGTGCAGGGGAAGGCGCCGAAAGCCGTTTCCCTGTCTAATTTTGCCAAACAGGCCCCCCGGACCACCGTCCCGAACCCAGCGCAGAGCCTCGTCAAAGGACTGATAACGCCCCTGCACACGGCCTCGGGAATGGAGTCATTAACAGAAAGCCATTAGGATGCGATAAGTGCTTTATCTGGCGGAACTTACCCGGGGCCGTCTTGGGCACCATTTCCGTTCACATGGTCGACCATGTTATGGTCGACAGTCATTAGGTCGACCACTATTGGTCGACATTGACATGGTCGACATGGACACCTGGTCGACACAAGAAAATGGTCGCCACATGAAAAGGTCGACACATGAAAAGGTCGACACGTGAAAAGGTCGACATGAGTTTTTTCACTTTTTTTTCTTTTGGGGAACTTTTCCATACTTTACGATCCAAGTGGACAACGATTGGAACGGTAATCTGTGCCGAGCGAAGCGGTAGCGGAGCGAAGGCACCATGCCCGAAGCATGGCGAGGGGATGCGGTGCACTAATTGGGGTTCCCAGTCACTTTACGCAAAAAACTACACCAAAAAAAGTAAAAAAAACTCATGTCGACCTTTTCATGTGTCGACCTTTCATGCGTCGATCATTTTCACGTGTCGACCATGTGTCCATGTCGACCATGTCAATGTCGACCATTAGTGGTCGACCTAATGACTGTCGACCATGACATGGTCGACCATTCATACCGGAACCCTTGGGCACCCCCCCCCCATGGGGGAGATGTGCAAGGAGGGCAGAGGGGGAAAGGCGTAGGGCCCACACATGCGCCCCATGCCGATCTCCGTGTCCTCTTTCCGCCTGACCACGTGCGGGAATTCGCGAGCCGCCTTCAAATTCCGGCGCGCCACCACGTGCACCGAATCCGAAATGGGCAGGCGAAAACCATGACTAAAACCCTCCAAAAGGAAAAAACGCTGCTGGCTTGTCGGGGTATCAGCTAATCCAGATGCGCAATTCGGGAACCCGAATAGGGGAGGGAGCCTTACTTACCGACTCCCCCGGCCTCGGCAGGAGCGGAGGGCTTTCCGCTCGCCGCCGAGATGCAGTCCCTTGCCGGGTGACCCGCACAACGTGCACGAGTGGCGAAAAACGACAATCTACGCCCTTAGTGCATTTACCTCATTCATGCACCAGAAAGAGATATCTAACCAAGGTGGGATACTCTGCGGGCCGCGCTTCGGTGTAGCAGCCGTGAAAACCGAGAAACCCCGCAACCACAGGTAAATAGTACGGAAAGCATTGTCCCCAATGCCCACGTTTTCTTAGCTGCGTCAAAAGTCCGCCGCGTCTCATCCGTAAGGGTAAAGACGTCGACGTACTTCCCTTTCCCGATTGTCTCCCGCAACCGCTTGCGAACACCTCACGTAACAGCCGTATTGGCGCAACGCACCAGTACCGGAGAACTGGGGGGCTCAGAGGGAACCAACGTCGCCGGCGCCATCCGCGCTGCCTTAGCCACGCAGTTAGACTAGCAAGTTTACGCGGGCGCCAAGGGGAACCTGAAGAAACATTACTAGAAGAGGTGGAAGCAGTGCTAGATGAACAATGGGAAGTAATAGCGAGCTCACCCGCGCCTGATGGACCCGCGGCTGCCGTCCTCTCTGACCTCCGGCCCCTCCGCGACGAAGACCCGGAACTTGCCAGCACCTGAGAGGAGGAAACAGAGGGGACAACAGGCACAGGAGAAAACATTGCATAAACAGAAATGGGGGGAACAGGCGGGAGGGGGGGCAAAGCACCACCGTTCGGCGGAGGGGGGCCAGCAGGACGCGGCGGGAGAGGACCCCCACAGAGGGGGACGAAGGGTGTGGGGGAAGGCAGACCCGCCCCCCGTCGCGCCACCCACGGTGTAGGCAGGAAGCCATGCAGGAGGCGGAAGGTGCCCGGCCGACACATGAAATGCCGAAGGGACCGGTTGGAACGGAGTAGGAGCGAGGGGCGGCTGCCAAAAATGGGCCAACGGGTTCGTCCCAGCCGGGGAGGACTCGTTATACGAGCCCGCAAAGGCAGGGGGGAGGGGATAGCAAGCCGGGGCCACTGGCCGACCACGTGGGTAGGACGCCCGCGGCCGCGCTGGCACCATATGGGTAAAAGTGCAGTGAAGACTAAAACGGGAGGCCCGAGAAAGGCGCTCCAGAGGACGCGGGTAACGCCTGCGCAACTGGCCAGGGAAGGCCACCGGGAAAAAACTGTCCCCCGGCAAAACCGTGAGGCGCGCCAAACGACGGCGGAGGGCCAGGCAGGTGGAACGCAGCCGCCATAGACGACTGCGTCGCCGCCAGCTGCACTGCCCCCCACGGGCCGTGGGGAAGAGCCTGGAGCCCGACGCCTGGGGATGTCGACGCGGGAACCTAACCAGCGAGTGACCGGGACCCAAAAGAAAATGCCCCCCTTGCGAGATCCCCTGCCGTGGAACCCAGCACCGGAGCTGCCCGGGGGGCCCCCGACGCGGCAACCCGTGAAAACCCCACTCCCTGTAGTGCACTGGGGCCCGCCCTCACTACACCATCCCCAACCGTATATACGGGGGAAAACGGACCCCCCCCCCGCAGGGGAGAGCCCATCCCCAGCCGCCCGCGTAACAGAGGGCACAGGGTCTCCCTGTAAACCCCAAAAACATATGGCCCCCGTCAGTGTGTGCCCCCCTTCGCCCCCTGCAGACCGACCGCGGACGCCAGGCACCACGTGGGCGCCCGCGCCGCTGGCCGGAGCCGCCAGCGGGAGGGGAAGGGGAGCCGAGCCGCAGCTAGCAGCGCCGGGCGAGAGAGCTGCCCGGCGCGTGGAGGTCTCCGGGGACGCCTGCGGCCGCGAACCGGCCGAGACATCCTCCGCAGCAGCATGTCCCGAGCGGCCGCCGGACCCGCGATCACCGCTGGCAGGGGCGCGGGCCGCAACGGCCCGACCCCGCAGCGATGCTGCGACCGCCGGGATCAAACTACGTGGGGCCGCACTTTGGGATCGCGGGCGTGGGGTGCCCGCGGCTTCCACCAGGCGGCGGGAGGGGGGCGGATCGGAGGGGACGCGGTATCCCAAGGCAGCAGCAAATGGGGCACAGCGGCAGGGGAATGCACCAAGCAGCAGGGAATCCTTAATAAAACAGTATCACAGCAACTAAACCTCAACTTATAAAACAAAGGGGACAAAAACTAGCACAATGGAACAAATAAAGCCAATATGTGGGATACAAATTGAACGCAATTACAGGCAAGAAAAACACAGACTGTACTGTCTGACAGGCGGCACACGGCAGTGTTACAATGTAGCGCCTATGCGCTCCATTGTAACCAATGGTGGGAACTTTCAGGTCAGCGGTTGACCGAAAGTGACCTCACCGCTGACCTGAAAGTTCCCACCATTGGTTACAATGGAGCGCATAGGCGCTACATTGTAACACTGCCGTGTGCCGCCTGTCAGACAGTACAGGAGCACACAGCCGATCAGGAGGGTGCTACAACGTGGCGCTCCCTGATTGGCTGAGGAAACCCACTTAGACATCAGTCAGAGTGGGTTTCTGGCATTCGGGATGAGGGGGCCCATGTGAAAACATGGGTCCCCTTTCAGTTCGTGGTCGGGTATTCGTTTTTTTATTTTTTCAAGTACGTGGATTACAAAAGGAGTTACCGAGGAGCCTTCAACCATGGATTATGTGAGTATAATTTTTTCTACAGGTACACCATGGATTCTACTGGAGAAGAGGACCGACCTGCGTGGGAACATAAGGTAAGTATGTGTATATGGAGGTGTGGATGGATGTATTAAAGTTATACTGTCAAGGTGTGTGTGTAATGTCTTTATTGTGGTATTTTTTTAGTAGTAGTACTACAGGTACCAGCGGGCCCATTGGATGGGGGGGACAGCCTCGGGCTTCAACCCTGGCCCTTGGGTGGCTGGGGGGGGGGACCCCTTGATTGAAGGGGTCCCCACTCCCCCAGGGTACCCCGGCCAGGGGTGACTAGTTGGATATTTGATGCCACGGCCGCAAGGCACTGTATAAAAGTGACCCCCGGCTGTGGCATTATCTGTCCAGCTAGTGGAGCCCGGTGCTGGTTTCAAAAATACGGGGGACCCCTACTCTTTTTGTCCCCCGTATTTTTGGAACCAGGACCAGGCGCAGAGCCCGATGCTGGTTGCTTAAATATGGGGGAACCCCTGTCCATTTTTTCCCCATATTTCTGCAACCAGGATCGGCTCAAAGAGCCCGAGGCTGGTTTGCCTTAGGAGGGGAGACCCCACGCAATTTTTTTCCGGAAAATTTATAACATTCCCCCCCCCTTCCCACTGAAAAACATGCACGGATCTCATGGATCCGTGCATGCCTATACAAACACGGGATAAAAAAGCAGGTCTGGTTTTTTTTAGCACTTTTTCACGATTTGTATTTTATCACGGCAGTGTTTGGCTATTGTCGGCAGTGTTTGTGTTTTGCACTTTTTAGTAAATTCCCGATTTCTAGCAAATTGCAGGCATATTTGACCGATGGTGTATTGATTCGTGATTTTTTCCTAGGACTTCCAAAATATTACGAATGCCCTCATCACTGCCGTGATTTTTGCTTAGTAAATTACCGAGATGACACTTTGAAGAAAAAACGGCATCTCGGTCAAAATCGGGACCTTAGTAAATATACCCCAGTATGAGCCGAAATTCACATTACCCCACACGGCATGAGCCGAAATTCACATTATAGCACACAGTATGAGCCGAAATTCACATTACCCCACATGGTATGAGCCAAAATTCACATTATAGCACACGGTATGAGCCGAAATTCACATTATAGCACACGGTATGAGCCGAAATTCACATTATAGCACACGGTATTGAGCCAAAATTCACGTTACAGCACATGATATGAGCCAAAATTCCCATTATAGAGTTAGGGGATCATACCCCCAGAATTAACATGGCCTGTGGGGCACTATGATGAGGTGAGCCCACCCCCTTAATAGACTAATTGCAGAGTTTAGCAGCGGAAGGGCTGCAGCGGTTTCTCACCCCAAGCTGCGGCGCTTCTGCCACCTCCGACACTCCACATCTTCGGCACCACCCGGGATGCAGAGCACCGCACCGGGTATGCACCTTTTTCAGTGTGGTCTGCTGCGCTCCGAAGGGGTTCTTGTTTCATGCTGCAGGATCCCGATGTGCGCCTTCCTCCCCGCTGTTACTGTCACGGTAAGCATTAGTATCGTTTACCGCAGAGGCCATTTTCTGAGGCATATGTGTTAAACCTCAGGAACTGAGATGCCCTTCTCACCATACAGCTGTGTGGCCGAGCCGGGAGGGGGGACAGCCAGCAGCAGCATGCCGGATATCAGCAGCAGAGGGTGCGGGCTGTACATACTTGAGGCAGCTGGATATTCAACAGTGCTGAAAGCCTCCGGAGCCCGCACCCCCGGAGCTGCAGTACACCGGCAGAGGACACCCATCCCCCGAACCCTGCGTAGCCCAAAGCCGGAGATCAGCAGCATGTTGAACGCGGAAGCAGAAGCTGCTTATTGCCGGTCAACATGCTGCTGATCTCCGGCTTTGGGCTCCGCACGTGCCTTACAGCCCCCACCCTCGGCTGCTGATATCCGGCATGCTGCCCTTGCTGCTGGCTTTCCACCCGCCGGCTCGCCCACCCAGCTGGATGGTGAGTGAGAAGGGCATCTCAGTGCCCGTGGTTTAATACATATCTCTCTTCGGTAAATGGCCATTAGTACATCCCACACACACTGATTACACACACACAGACTGGCCACCCCCAAATCCTACACACACCCACTCAGACTACACACACACATTCTCATACTTTCCTCTCCCCCACACACACACTGGACTGCAAAAATTTACACACACTGACACTGTTCCACACACACACAATTAACACACACTCACTGTCCCACACACACAATTAACACACACGCACACTGTCCCACATACCAGTGGCGTGCGGTGAGGTCAGTGACGTGCGGTGAGGCACTACAGCCATGTCTGCCGAATCCTGCCGATGACCCCTACCGCCACCGAGCCAATGCCCGCCACTGCCTCTGAGCCGATGCCCGCTGCCACCACCAATGGCTTACAAACTCACCCACCATCAACTGACCCAGCCCTCCGCCACTAATTTGCAACTCAGTCCAAAGCCGCCAATGCCCGCTGCATGCCTGCTCATCATACTTGTGATATATTGTACATTTTTATAGAAAAAAATAATAATTTGTGTTTGGGACTGGGAAGGGAGTGGGAGGAGGACATTAATGCAATTTTGTTGTCCAGGGCTTCCATTAACTTAATGGAGAAGGGTCTGAATGGGTTAAAAATGTAAAAAAAAACTGCGTGAGGTCCCCCCTCCTAAGTATAACCAGCCTCGGGCTCTTTAAGCCGGTCCTGGTTGTTTAAATACTGGGAAAAAATTGGACAGGGGTTCCCCGTATTTAGACAACCAGCATCGGGCTCTTAGTCCGGTCCTGGTTCCAAAAATACGGGGGACAAAAGATGTAGGGGTCCCCCCGTATTTTTAAAACCAGCACCGGGCTCCACTAGCCAGGGACATAATGCCACAGCCGGGGGACACATTTATGTAGGTCCCTGCGGCCGTGGCATTACCCCCCCCAACTAGTCACCACTGGCCGGGGTTCCCTGGAGGAGTGGGGACCCCTTAAATCAAGGGGTCACCCCCCCTCCAGGCACCCAAGGGCCAGGGGTGAAGCCCGAGGCTGTCCCCCCCATCCGTGGGCTGTGGATGGGAGGCTGATAGCCATGTAAGTAAAAAAAGAATATTGTTTTTTGTTGTGGAACTACAAGGCCCAGAAAGCCTCCCCCGCTTGCTGGTACTTGGAGAACCTCAAGTACCAACATGCAGGGAAATAACGGGCCCGCCGGTACCTGTAGTTCTACAACAGAAAAAATACCCAAATAGAAACACAACTCACACACCGTGACAGTAAAAAAAAATTAAAACACACTGACACACTCACACATACTTACCTATATCCCACGCCGGTCACATCCACTTGTCCAGTAGAATCCAATAGGGGTAGCTGTAAAAATGAGAGACACATTACTTACCTACATCCCACGCCGGTCACGTCCACTTGTCCAGTAGAATCCAATAGGGGAATCTGTAAAAATGAGAGACAGATTACTTACCTAAATCCCACGCCGGTCACGTCCACTTGTCCAGTAGAATCCAATAGGGGTACCTGTAAAAATGAGAGACAGATTACTTACCTACATCCCACGCCGGTCACGTCCACTTGTCCAGTAGAATCCAGTAGGGGAATCTGTAAAAATGAGAGACAGATTACTTACCTACATCCCACGCCGGTCACGTCCACTTGTCCAGTAGAATCCAGTAGGGGAATCTGTAAAAATGAGAGACAGATTACTTACCTACATCCCACGCCGGTCACGTCCACTTGTCCAGTAGAATCCAATAGGGGTACCTGTAAAAATGAGAGACAGATTACTTACCTACATCCCACGCTGGTCACGTCCACTTGTCCAGTAGAATCCAGTAGGGGAATCTGTAAAAATGAGAGACAGATTACTTACCTACATCCCACGCCGGTCACGTCCACTTGTCCAGTAGAATCCAATAGGGGTACCTGTAAAAATGAGAGACAGATTACTTACCTACATCCCACTCCGGTCACGTCCACTTGTCCAGTAGAATCCAATAGGGGTACCTGTAAAAATGAGAGACAGATTACTTACCTACATCCCACTCCGGTCACGTCCACTTGTCCAGTAGAATCCAATAGGGGTACCTGTAAAAATGAGAGACAGATTACTTACCTACATCCCACTCCGGTCACGTCCACTTGTCCAGTAGAATCCAATAGGGGTACCTGTAAAAATGAGAGACAGATTACTTACCTACATCCCACGCTGGTCACGTCCACTTTTCCAGTAGAATCCAGTAGGGGAATCTGTAAAAATGAGAGACAGATTACTTACCTACATCCCACGCCGGTCACGTCCACTTGTCCAGTAGAATCCAATAGGGGTACCTGTAAAAAGGAGAGACAGATTACTTACCTACATCCCACTCCGGTCACGTCCACTTGTCCAGTAGAATCCAATAGGGGTACCTGTAAAAATGAGAGACAGATTACTTACCTACATCCCACGCCGGTCACGTCCACTTGTCCAGTAGAATCCAGTAGGGGAATCTGTAAAAATGAGAGACAGATTACTTACCTACATCCCACGCCGGTCACGTCCACTTGTCCAGTAGAATCCAGTAGGGGAATCTGTAAAAATGAGAGACAGATTACTTACCTACATCCCACGCCGGTCACGTCCACTTGTCCAGTAGAATCCAATAGGGGTACCTGTAAAAATGAGAGACAGATTACTTACCTACATCCCACGCTGGTCACGTCCACTTGTCCAGTAGAATCCAGTAGGGGAATCTGTAAAAATGAGAGACAGATTACTTACCTACATCCCACGCCGGTCACGTCCACTTGTCCAGTAGAATCCAATAGGGGTACCTGTAAAAATGAGAGACAGATTACTTACCTACATCCCACTCCGGTCACGTCCACTTGTCCAGTAGAATCCAATAGGGGTACCTGTAAAAATGAGAGACAGATTACTTACCTACATCCCACGCCGATCACGTCCACTTGTCCAGTAGAATTCAATAGGGGTACCTGTAAAAATGAGAGACAGATTACTTACCGACATCCCACGCTGGTCACGTCCACTTTTCCAGTAGAATCCAGTAGGGGAATCTGTAAAAATGAGAGACAGATTACTTACCTACATCCCACGCCGGTCACGTCCACTTGTCCAGTAGAATCCAATAGGGGTACCTGTAAAAATGAGAGACAGATTACTTACCTACATCCCACTCCGGTCACGTCCACTTGTCCAGTAGAATCCAATAGGGGTACCTGTAAAAATGAGAGACAGATTACTTACCTACATCCCACGCCGATCACGTCCACTTGTCCAGTAGAATTCAATAGGGGTACCTGTAAAAATGAGAGACAGATTACTTACCGACATCCCACGCTGGTCACGTCCACTTGTCCAGTAGAATCCAGTAGGGGAATCTGTAAAAATGAGAGACAGATTACTTACCTACATCCCACGCCGGTCACGTCCACTTGTCCAGTAGAATCCAATAGGGGTACCTGTAAAAATGAGAGACAGATTACTTACCTACATCCCACGCCGATCACGTCCACTTGTCCAGTAGAATCCAATCGGGGTACCTGTAAAACTGAGAGACAGATTACTTACCTACATCCCACGCCGATCACGTCCACTTGTGCAGTAGAATCCAATAGGGGTACATCTAAAAATGAAAATGATACTTACAAACTTCAATCCACAGGAGGAGAGAGAGAGAGAGAGAGAGAGAGAGAGGGGGGGGGAGGAGGAGGAGGGGGGGGGAGAGAGAGAGACTAACCTGCTGCTGCTGCTGCTGCTGCTGCTGCTGCTGGGGAGACCACACACTGCAGGGCCACGACGGGAGGACGGAGCCGGCGGAGGAGGGGGAGAGCCGCACACCGCCGCTCCTGTCAGCGGCAGCGGAGGAGGACGGAGCGCACACTACAGACGCCAATAACCGCCGGGACAATTAACACACACAATTAACACACCGCACACTGTCCCACACACACACACACACACAATTAACACACACGCACACTGTCCCACACACACACACAATTAACACACACGCACGCACACTGTCCCACACACACAAATAACACACACGCACACTGTCCCACACACACACAATTAACACACACTCACACTGTCCCACACACACACGCACAATTAACACAACCACACAATTAACACACATTCACACTGTCCCACACACACAAACAATTAACACACTCACACTGTCCCACACACACAATTAACACACTCACACAATTAACACACACTCACACTGTCCCACACACACAATTAACACACCCACAACAATTAACACACATTCACACTGTCCCACACACACACAATTAACACACTCACACTGTCCCACACACACACAATTAACACACATTCACACTGTCCCACACACACACAATTAACACACTCACACTGTCACACACTCACACAATTAACACACACTCACACACAATAAACACACACACACTATCCCGCACCCCCTTCTCCCGACAGAAAAAATATATAAACATAATTGTAAAGCCCGCTCACCTGTTAAGGCCGCGCACGCGCGCGCGCGCACCTCCGAGGTCGCGGTCGCGTGCACGCGCGATCGCGTACAGTACAATGTGCAGGGAGGAGGGGGGGGATGAGGGGAGGCTCCTGCCTGCCGCTGCCTGTCCAGTGTGACAGGCACAGCAGCCGGGGAGACAGGGAGAGCGCCGCAGGTAGCGCCGGCGGAATCCCTGTCGCATGGGGTGAGCGGGCCGTGCCGGTGGCGCCCCCTCTGTTGGGGCTTCCACTGCGCCCAGGGCACGTGCCCTGCTCGCCCCGTGCTAGATACGCCTCTGTCTGAGGCACATGACCCTGCCCTATATACTATCCTGAGACCAACCCCTTAAAGCTTGATGGACAACCCTCTGATCCTATAGGAAAAAAACACCAGAAACATGATCTGCCTAGCAACTGCTTAGTCATAAACAACCAATCACCAAAAGTTGGGCTCTTATATGGCCTCAGGCTTATGCAGCCTTCAGCTAATCCAAGTTCTGGTGAAAACATTGAGGCACAAACTTTTATTTCTTAGTTTACATAAAATATGTTCTCACAGTAGGTGGCATTGTTTATGCTACTGAGGCCTAAGGGACTAAGGAGGTCATTCCGACCTGATCGCACGCTAGCTATTTTTTGGAGCGCTGCGATCAGGTCAAAACCCAGCAAAACTGCACATGCGTATGCACTACAATGCGCAGGCGGTCATACGGGTACAAAGAGGATCAGTGCTGGGTGATGGATATAACAAAGACTCCATTCGCACAGCCGATCGCAAGGTGATTGACAGAAAGAGGGCGTTCATGGGTGTCAACTGACCGTTTTCTGGGAGTGGTTGGAAAAAACGCAGGCGTGTCCAAGCGTTTGCAGGGTGGGTGTCTGACGTCAATTCCGGGACCAAAAAAACTGAAGTGATCACAGCGGCTGAGTAAGTCCAGAGCTACTCAGAAACTGCAAAAAACTTTTTTGTACCGCTCTGCTGCAAAAGTGTTCACACACTTGCAAAGCGAAAATACACTCCCCCACAGGCGGCGACTATCTGATCTCTGCGCTGCAAAAAATAGCTAACGAGCAATCAACTCAGAATGACCCCCTAATTCAGGAAGGATCACTACTGCGATCGCCTATGCTGGTTCCAGGTTATCTGGAAATTGCACAGGCACAGGACCCGTTCTGCACATGTGTGGAATGGGTTTTGCATGATTGCATGCAGCTCTCTGTTAGCCTCTGCCTGCATTCAGGGGGCGGGGACGTGCATACATTGCCGGAAACGGGGGCGTGTCACCCACATTTTCCGGGAGTGGTGAGGCCAATGTCTGCGTCTCAAGATGCAGATTTGATTTCTTGGCCTCGGAAGGCACCCTGCGATGGCGAGCCTGCGAAGCTGAGACTTACTGAGCTGGCCCTTTGCAGGGAACATCACGACCAACGGTAATAAGTAATAGTGCCCCTTATGCAATGCCCACTGTAGTGGTAGTGCCAAAGTTGTAGTGTCCCTTATGTAGAGCACATAGTATTGGTGCCCCTTATACAGTGCCCCTTATGTCCCCAGGAGTTATGCCCCTTATTAAGTGCCCCCTATGCAATGCCCTCATTAGTAATGCACCTGTGTAGTATTGCCCCCAGTAATAATGCCCCCGTAGTTAAGCCACCGGTAGATATGCCCCCAGTAGATATGCTCCCGCTGGTAATGTCTACTCTAGTAGCGCCACTTGCACACACACAAAAAAAAAAACCCCACAACACTCACCAGCCCTGCTCCTGCTTCTGTACTGCTGCCCTCCTGCTCCTTGGAACTATGGGAGAGACATCATGACGTCTCTCCCATAGCGCTGCACAGCCGCACACTGCCAGAGCTCAGGAGTGAGCTCCTGCCTTCAGCTGCTGCTGAGGGGAAGGAGCCGTGCACCCGCTGGTAACACAATCTCAGCAGGAGCCCGGCATTTCCCTGCGTCTCCAGGGTCACATTCTAGGCTAGGTGAGCCGGACTAGTTCCGTCTCTAAATGGAACTGACGGAATGACGTTGCGCCCCGTTACGGCTCACTTTAACCTCTGGTTGGGAGGCTCCTGTCAGTCGCTTGTGCACAGCGTCTATTCAATGGAGACAGAGGGACTGGGGGCATGCCAGCAGCTCACAGAGCGCTGGGCACAGCTGGAGAGTGGGGCCTGAGGTACAGATAGACAGTGGGGCCTAAGGCACAGATGGGGTTGGGGGTCTGAGGCACATATATGGGAAAAGGCTGAGGCACAGATGGGGAGTGGGGACTGAGGCACAGATAGAGAGTGAGGCCTAAGGCACAGATGGGGTTGGGGGTCTGAGGCACATAAATGGGAAAGGGCTGAGGCACAAATGGAGAGTGGGGTCTGAGGCACAGATGGAGTGTGGGGCCTAAAGCACATATCGGGAGTGGGAGCTGAGGCACATATATGGGAAAGGACATAGTCACAGATGAAGAGTGGGGCCTGAGGCACATATACAGTAAGTGTACTTCTGTGTAGCAATGCACATAGGAGGTAATTCCAAGTTGATCGCAGCAGGAAATCTTTTAGCAGTTGGGCAAAACCATGTGCACTGCAGGGGAGGCAGATATAACATGTGCAGAGAGAGTTAGATTTGGGTGGGTTATTTTGTTTCTGTGCAGGGTAAATACTGGCTGCTTTATTTTTACACTGCAAATTTAGATTGCAGATTGAACACACCCCACCCAAATCTAACTCTCTCTGCACATGTTATATCTGCCTCCCCTGCAGTGCACGTGGTTTTGCCCAACTGCTAAAAAATTTCCTGCTGCGATCAACTTGGAATTACCCCCATAGTCTATACCCTTGTTCTGTTGTAGTTCACATACTAACCTGCACTGTAGCAGCCCAGACAAAGAATCAGGGGAACCTGGGGGTGGAGGAAGATAGTTGCGGGTAGAGCTACTGCAGCCACTAAGAAAAGAAAGCTGATCCAGGAAGGAACTTGATCTGAGGACATTTCTGAGAGGGGGGTCCTGAAGGGAGCCCTGTCTGAGAGAGGGAGGCCCCAGGACAAGTATCTACATCAAAATCTATCCTTGCTGCAGATGCCAATGAACTCGACCACAAACTGCATATCAAGTAAATAAGCACCAAAAATATCCCTCACCCACACAAAGAGGCTGCACTTGTCAGATTTCCTTTAAGCTTTTCTCACAGTGATTGGCTTCTGTATAGCTGCTGCTGATGTTCCTGTGCTCCTTTTGGCTTCTCTTCATCACAATGAAGCATGCGTGGTGCAACATTTATGCCTTACAGGGGAAGCTGATCAGCAGATTGGAGTGGACTCAGAGCTGTATCGGGTCATGGGATAGTCCATGGAGACTCAAACTGAATAACAGGAACAGGCTGGGACAGGTAGTGCACCATTACAGACGGGAACAGGATTGTGCTACAGTGGAGTGGATAGCTCTGGAGCATTATAGCCTACTCAGGACACCGCTGGTAAGCGAAGGAATGAGTACAGAATGTATCAGGATGTGCTGGAACTGAATGTTAACACAGCAGCAGATGGCAGCTGTACTGTGGAGCCAATCTCTGGAATCTGCAGTCAGGAACAACAGGCAGGTATCAGCAGAAGTGGCACTGGCAATGAGAAGTGAGTATGAAGAAACTTACAAAGGACACCCTTGCTGCTGATTGGACATGAGTCATGTGCAGAAGATAAGAGCAGGAATTGTCCTTGGACAAGATGTCAGCGCCCATATTGCGGATGCTCCAGTTCCAGATGAAGGAAACAACCAGTCTAAGTGGTTTTTAGGGTTTGAATAATTTCCTGATACTTCAGGTGAGTGATGCACTGCCATGAAGAGACAGCGCCTGGTGCAGCAACAGGTTCTATCAGCCTGGTGTGTGACACTGTGACACTGAGACCTTTATGTTGACT
This sequence comes from Pseudophryne corroboree, assembly GCF_028390025.1. NCBI lineage: Eukaryota > Metazoa > Chordata > Amphibia > Anura > Myobatrachidae > Pseudophryne > Pseudophryne corroboree. The sequence goes on along the minus strand of NC_086452.1, from coordinate 333,942,861 downwards.
CAATGCATTTCTGGTTTATTGTCTGGATGATAAACAACATGCAAATATCCAACTTTGTCTTGGCAATTACTAGCACTAATCTTACACATATGCTCTGTGTATTAGACTACCCAGCTTCTCCATCATCAATTGCACTGGCCAACAGGAAACACAAGCCTTTTAAACCCCCAAGCACCTACCCAAATCTATCCTGATTGACAAATGCCAAACTGATGTCTTTCCTCCCTGAGTGTGACATCATCTACCATAAGATAAAGCTGATTAAAACAGGTGGTATGTTTTGCCAGTCTGTTAGGCCATATCAAAGTCATACCCCAGGAGGAATCTCTGCTAAACCCATTGTACTTCTCTCTGCTAGTGGTTCCAAGTCAGGTGATGCAAAATCTGTGGGGAGGGAAATGTATTTGCCTGGTCAATTACAGACGCTCATGCCAACCTGGTCGATTATTTGGTGTGGTATAAAAAGTCACCATGTAGATGTAAACACCAGAAGATCAATATGGTCTGAATGTCGACATGGACATTGACGTCACAGTGCCAGAATATTGACCGTCAGCTTGTCAACAATGCATTTTTCCATTGTTGACCACAGCCTAACCCTAAACCTTAAATCAGGTGTCAGCATTCTGTCTGCTGGCATTCACAATGTTGATATTCTAACAATGCTGACATTCTGTCAGTGTCAGTGTTGTGAATGTCGACATTCAGACCATGTTGACATTATCGTATTAACATTCGGAATTTTAACATTCTGAAAGTATAACCTATTATTAACATTCTTTTTACATCAATCTACCTAACTCAGTGTCACAACTGAGGGCCTGAGCTGACGGGAGGCAGCCTCAGTTGTAGGGGCTGAGATGTACCGGAACCTGGGAGGTTGTATCAGACCCCTGGACATGTAAGTAACATGAATAATAACTGCCCGAAGGCGTGACCACGACAACTTGGATAAAAGTCAATGATGTTTATTATGACAACTCCGCAACACAGCAGCAGTAAAAGAAAACTTAAAAGTCAGCAAAGAATAAATACAGTTCCTGGGTACTACAGGATGGCAGGAGCCACAGGGCACTGGTAGTGTGAGATAGTTCTTATAATCTTCTAGATGGAAAGTCCTTACCAGGCCCGACTGTAGCAATGGAGATAACCCAGGATTGTGCCAGCTGGTGTTCCAGGAAAAGCTGGGTTGCTGAAGATAAAACAGCTGCTGTGGATACTGGCTGGAACCAGACTGTTGTTAGCACGGAGTGGATACTGGCTGGAACCAGTTAAATAATAAATGAACTTGGGAGCGATGAAATATGAACTGAAATGTAGAACTTGAGAGCGGAGAAATAATAATACCGGTGGAGAGTGGTAAAGTGTAAAAAGGACACCGGCCCTTTAAAGGGAAGCTGTACTCTGCTGGAAGCTGAGCTGGAAGCAGGTAATGTTGTAGCTGGAAACAGATGAATCCACAATGGATTGGAGAGTCAGGCTACACCGCAGGTGGAATGCTGGTGCGGGTCTCTATGGTGGAAGTCTTGAGACAGGAGCTGGAACCTGGAAGACAATCACAGGAGAGAGACAAACAGGAACTAGGTTTGACAACCAAAGCACTGACGCCTTCCTTGCTCAGGCACAGTGTATTTATACCTGCAGCAAGGAAGGGATTGGCTAGGCAATTATGCAGATTAACAATACTGACAACAGATTGGAGGAAATGATCAGCTGACAGAATCCAAGATGGCTGCGCCCATGCAGACACTTGGAGGGAAGTTTGGTTTGTAATCCATGTGGTAATGAAAACAGTAATGGCGGCGCCGGCCACTGGAGACAGGAGACGCCAGGCTGACAAGTGCACATCCAACCACGCGGACACAGCGGAGGCCGCGGCTGACGTAATCGCCACTCTGACACTCTGCATGCAGAAGCTCAGGGACGGCGGCGGAGGCCGGGGGAGACGCCATGCCAGATGTAATAAGGCGTTACTGTGACAGCGTCTCAGAGAGACAGGAGAGGATGCAGGAATGTGAACATTAGGATAACAGATGGGATCCGGTCCTGGAGCGCTGAGCCAGCCTTAGGAGGCATCTGATGGGTAAGAAATGGCGTCCAGATACCCGGATCGTGACAGCACCCCCCCCTTTAGGAGTGGCCCCAGGACACTTCTTTGGCTTTTGAGGAAACTTGGAATGGAATCTCCGGACCAAGGCAGGAGCATGGACATCAGAAGCATTGGTCCATGAACGTTCCTCAGGGCCGTAACCCTTCCAGTCAATAAGATACTGTAGTTGACCGTAACGGTGACGTGAGTCCAGGATCTTGGCCACTTCATACTCAACGCCTCGTTGAGTTTGGACTTTCGGAGTTGGAGGAAGTGAGGAATGAAACCGATTCAAGATCAGCGGTTTCAACAGGGAAACATGGAATGTCCTGGGTATTTTTAAGAAGGGAGGCAACTGGAGTCTGTAAGCAACAGGATTGATGACTTGTTCAATCTTGAAAGGACCGATATAGCGAGGTGCAAACTTCATACTGGGAACTCTTAACCTCAAATTCTTCGTGGATAACCATACCCGATCACCCACCTTGAGAGCAGGAACTGCTCGACGCTTCTTATCCGCAAACTTCTTGTACCTGAACGATGCCTTGAGCAGAGCTGATCGTACGCTCTTCCAGATATTGGCAAACTGATGCAAGGTGATATCCACTGCGGGAACAGAAGTTGCTGGAAGCGGTTGGAACTCAGGGACTTTAGGGTGGAATCCAAAGTTAGTGAAGAATGGTGTTGAAGCAGATGAAGAATGATACTGGTTGTTATGACAGAACTCGGCCCAGGGAAGTAATTGAACCCAGTCATCTTGAGAGGAGGACACATAGATGCGGAGGAAGGCCTCCAAGTCCTGATTCACCCTCTCGGTTTGACCATTGGTCTGAGGATGGTAAGCCGTGGAAAACTTTAGCTTGACTTGGAGGACTTGACATAAACTTCGCCAGAATTTGGCTGTGAATTGAACTCCTCGATCTGAGATAATTTCTTCAGGAAGACCGTGGAGTCGGAAGATCTCTTGTATGAATACTTGAGCCAACTTGGAAGCTGACGGAAGACCGGTGAGAGGAATGAAGTGTGCCATCTTGGTGAACCGGTCAACTACCACCCAGATGGTATTGAACTTGTTGCACATGGGTAAGTCTGTAATGAAATCCATCGACAAGTGGGTCCATGGTCGACGGGGAACGGATAGTGGAACCAGTTGCCCCGCAGGCGACTGGCGGGATACTTTATGTTGGGCACACTTTGGGCAAGATGCAATAAACTCCAAGACGTCCTTTTTCAGAGTTGGCCACCAATAGGACCTAGAGATAAACTCCAGGGTTTTTTGGATACCTGTATGTCCGGCAAAACGGGAAGCATGGGCCCAATGCATGAGCTTCTTCCTTAGCATCGGCTTCACAAAACTTTTCCCTGATGGGGGCGTAGAGTCCATCCCTACCGTGGAGAATGCCAACGGATTTATAATAGGATGCTTGTCTGAAGACTCTGACTCATTTTCTTGCTCCCATGAGCGGGAAAGGGCATCGGCCTTGCGATTCTGAGAGCCCGGACAGAACTGGAGTTTAAAGTCGAACCTGGAAAAGAAAAGTGCCCATCTGGCCTGACGAGGGTTGAGACATTGTGCGCCCTTCAGGTATAAAAGGTTCTTGTGGTCTGTAAGTATGGTGATTGAATGAGAAGCTCCCTCCAACAGATACCTCCACTCTTCTAGAGCGAGCTTGATGGCTAGCAACTCCTGGTCGCCAATGGCATAGTTGCGCTCAGCTGGGGAGAACTTCCGGGAGAAGAAACTGCAAGGGTGTAAATGGCCATCTTTAGCCCTCTGAGATAACACCGCTCCTACTCCAACGGAGGAGGCATCCACCTCTAAGATGAAAGGAGAGTCGATGTCAGGCTGTTTCAGAACAGGCGCAGAGATGAACCTTTGTTTTAAAAGATGAAATGCTTGCATGGCTTCTTCAGACCACTTGGACGGGTTAGCACCCTTCTTAGTGAAAGCAGTAATAGGCGCCACAATGGTGGAAAAGTCTTGTATAAACTTTCGGTAATAGTTGGCGAACCCTAAGAACCTCTGGACCCCTTTGAGGGTTAAGGGTACCGGCCAATTTTGGATTGCTTGTAGTTTCTCAGGATCCATCTCTAGTCCGGAACCGGACACAATGTACCCTAGAAACGGAATGGACTTGACTTCAAAGACGCATTTTTCTAATTTGCAATAGAGATGATTGACACGGAGACGGGACAGAACCTCTTTAACCCAAAAACGATGTTCCTCTAAATCGTTGGCAAAAATTAGGATATCGTCTAGATAGACCACGACATGACGGTATAGAATGTCTCTGAAGATCTCATTGACAAAATGCTGGAAGACAGCTGGAGCATTGCTCAATCCGAAGGGCATGACGAGGTACTCATAATGTCCGTCACGGGTGTTAAAGGCGGTCTTCCACTCGTCACCCTCACGGATCCGGATGAGATTGTATGCACCTCGCAAGTCCAGCTTTGTAAAGATGGTAGCTCCGCTAACTCTGTCAAAGAGCTCAGTAATCAGGGGTAAAGGATAACGGTTCTTGATGGTAATGTCGTTCAAACCTCTGTAGTCGATGCACGGCCGCAGACCACCATCTTTCTTTTTTACAAAAAAGAAGCCTGCGCCGGCTGGAGAAGAAGAAGGTCGAATGAACCCCTTTGCTAGGTTCTCTTTAATATATTCCTCCATAGAATGCGTCTCAGGCAGAGACAACGGATAAGTTCGGCCTCGAGGTGGAACCTTCCCTGGAACGAGATCAATCGGACAGTCCCATTCTCTATGAGGAGGAAGGATATCAGCAGAAGCTTTACTGAACACATCCGTGAAATCTTGATATGGAGGAGGTGGAACATCAGACGACCTGGGGGAGGAAGAACAGACAGGCAATACTTTAAACAAACATGTCTCAGCACAGGAGGAACCCCATGCCAGGATTTGCGTAGTCGTCCAATCAATTGTAGGATTGTGAAGACGGAGCCATGGAAGGCCCAGGACCACAGGATGTGTGGCTCTTGGAATCACTAAAAAAGAAATAAGTTCGGAATGAAGAACTCCCACTCTCAGACGAACTGGTAGAGTCCTTAAAGAAATAACTGCATCAAAAATTTTGCTGCCATCCACGGCAGTTAAAGAAATGGACGAAGGAAGTCTCTCGGTGGGTAGGGACCACCGTTTAACATAGGCTTCGGTAATAAAGTTCCCAGCTGCTCCGGAATCAAGGAGGGCAATGACGTTCCGATAACGTTGAGCAACTTGAAGCGAGACTGGGAGATTACAATCTTGAGGAGATGGAGAGGAGATCATTACTCCTAGCCGGCCCTCTCCTTGGCGAGCTAGGATTTGGAGTTTCCCGGACGTTTGGGACAGGCATTAATGGTGTGAGACGGAGCTGCACAATAGAGACAGAGAAACTCGGAGAGACGTCTTCGGCGCTCAGCAGGAGTTAAACGGGAACGGCCAAGTTGCATGGGCTCATCTTTAGATGGTGACAGTTGACGAGGAGGAGGAGCAGAAGATTTTGGAGCAGATGATCTTCCACGCTCAGTTGCTCTCTCTCTGAAACGTAAATCAACTTTCGTGCAGAGTGAGACTAGCTCATCTAACTTAGAAGGTAAGTCTCTGGTAGCTAACTCATCTTTAATACGCTCAGATAAGCCATGCCAGAATGCAGCATACAGGGCCTCGTCGTTCCATGCCAGTTCGGATGCCAGGATCTGGAACTGTATCAGATATTGTCCTACAGTACGTGACCCCTGGCGTAAACGGAGAATCTCGGATGAAGCGGAGGTTACCCGGCCTGGCTCGTCGAAGATGCGCCTGAATGTTGACACGAAGGCAGTGTAGGAAGATAGCAGGGTGTCGGACCTCTCCCATAACGGTGATGCCCAATCAAGGGCTGAGCCACTGAGAAGAGAAATAATGTAGGCAATTTTTGTACGGTCACTGGGAAAATTGCCAGGTTGTAGCTCAAACTGAATCTCACACTGGTTGAGAAATCCCCTGCAGAATCTTGGAGATCCGTCAAATTTTGCTGGCGTTGGAAGATGAAGACGTGGAGCAGAAATGGGTAAGGTGGGTGGGGTTATAGCTGGAGTCACTGTGGTTGACGCACCAGACGCGCCTGATCCACGGAGAGTTGTCTGAATCCCATCCAGCCGAGTAGAGAGATCCTGGAGACAGCGGATGATGTGGCCCTGTGCAGCCTCCTGATGTTCTAGTCGGGCTGCCAGTTCTTGCATCGGCCTGGCCGCTTGATCCTGGTCTCCGGCTGGATTCATTAGGTCAGTGCTTACTGTCACAACTGAGGGCCTGAGCTGACGGGAGGCAGCCTCAGTTGTAGGGGCTGAGATATACCGGAACCTGGGAGGTTGTATCAGACCCCTGGACATGTAAGTAACATGAATAATAACTGCCCGAAGGCGTGACCACGACAACTTGGATAAAAGTCAATGATGTTTATTATGACAACTCCGCAACACAGCAGCAGTAAAAGAAAACGTAAAAGTCAGCAAAGAATAAATACAGTTCCTGGGTACTACAGGATGGCAGGAGCCACAGGGCACTGGTAGTGTGAGATAGTTCTTATGATCTTCTAGATGGAAAGTCCTTACCAGGCCCGACTGTAGCAATGGAGATAACCCAGGATTGTGCCAGCTGGTGTTCCAGGAAAAGCTGGGTTGCTGAAGATAAAACAGCTGCTGTGGATACTGGCTGGAACCAGACTGTTGTTAGCACGGAGTGGATACTGGCTGGAACCAGTTAAATAATAAATGAACTTGGGAGCGATGAAATATGAACTGAAATGTAGAACTTGAGAGCGGAGAAATAATAATACCGGTGGAGAGTGGTAAAGTGTAGAAAGGACACCGGCCCTTTAAGGGAAGCTGTACTCTGCTGGAAGCTGAGCTGGAAGCAGGTAATGTTGTAGCTGGAAACAGATGAATCCACAATGGATTGGAGAGTCAGGCTACACCGCAGGTGGAATGCTGGTGCGGGTCTCTATGGTGGAAGTCTTGAGACAGGAGCTGGAACCTGGAAGACAATCACAGGAGAGAGACAAACAGGAACTAGGTTTGACAACCAAAGCACTGACGCCTTCCTTGCTCAGGCACAGTGTATTTATACCTGCAGCAAGGAAGGGATTGGCTAGGCAATTATGCAGATTAACAATACTGACAACAGATTGGAGGAAATGATCAGCTGACAGAATCCAAGATGGCTGCGCCCATGCAGACACTTGGAGGGAAGTTTGGTTTGTAATCCATGTGGTAATGAAAACAGTAATGGCGGCGCCGGCCACTGGAGACAGGAGATGCCAGGCTGACAAGTGCACATCCAACCACGCGGACACAGCGGAGGCCGCGGCTGACGTAATCGCCACTCTGACACTCTGCATGCAGAAGCTCAGGGACGGCGGCGGAGGCCGCGGGAGACGCCATGCCAGATGTAATAAGGCGTTACTGTGACAGCGTCTCAGAGAGACAGGAGAGGATGCAGGAATGTGAACATTAGAATAACAGATGGGATCCGGTCCTGGAGCGCTGAGCCAGCCTTAGGAGGCATCTGATGGGTAAGAAATGGCGTCCAGATACCCGGATCGTGACACTCAGGAACCAGTCATTGCTAGTACTTGGGTTTTTCCTTTACAGAGTTTGAGGAGATTGCCATAGTATATCTTATCCACATTTTTCCTATCAGCTTGACTGAGTTTATTAGTTAGTGGCTCCAGGGCCGCAATCAGGGGGGTGCTGGGGGCACAGCTGTCCCGGGCCCAGCCTCTCTGACAGAGAGAGGAGGGCCCGGGATGCTCATGCAGCCACCTGCCCACCCGACGCCGTCCCCGCTGTTCTGCCGGTCCAGCAGCTCTGTATTGAAAACTTCCCTCCCAAAATGGCCACCACCACAGAGGAGACATAGAAACATAGAAACATAGAATTTGTCGGCAGATAAGAACCACTTGGCCCATCTAGTCTGCCCCTTTTTTTTTTTTATCTCTAACCTTAATTGATCCTTATTTCTTTGTAAGGATATCCTTATGTCTATCCCATGCATGTTTAAATTGCTCTACTGTCTTAGCCTCTACCACCTCCGATGGGAGGCTATTCCACTTGTCCACTACCCTTTCTGTGAAGTAATTTTTCCACAAATTTCCCCTGAACCTCCCCCCCTCCAGTCTCAGTACATGTCCTCGTGTCCTATTGCTTCTCTTCATTTGGAGAATGTTTCCCTCCTGGACTTTGTTAAAACCCTTGATATATTTGAAAGTTTCTATCATGTCCCCCCTTTCCCTTCTCTGCTCCAAACTATACATATTGAGATTTCTTAATCTTTCTGGGTATGTTTTGTGATGTAGGCCATGCACAATTTTAGTTGCCCTTCTTTGTACAGTTTCTAATGTATTAATATCTTTTTGAAGATATGGCCTCCAGAATTGAACACAGTATTCTAGATGAGGCCGTACCAATGACCTATACAGTGGCATTATTACTTCTTTCTTTCTGCTGCTGATTCCTCTCCCAATGCAGCCAAGCATCTGACTAGCCTTCCTCATTGCTTTGTTACATTGCTTACCTGCCTTTAAGTCATATGAAATAGTGACTCCTAGATCCCTTTCCCCCTCAGTAGTTTCCAGTATAGTGCCATTAATACTATATTTAGCCTTTGGATTTTTGAGACCCAAGTGCATGATTTTGCATTTTTTGGCATTAAACTGTAATTGCCACACTCTTGACCATTCCTCTAGTCTACCTAGATCCTCAATCATTTGTTTTACCCCACCTGGTGTGTCTACCCTGTTGCATACCTTTGTGTCATCTGCAAAAATGCATACTTTCCCTTTAATGCCATTTGCAATGTCACCAATAAAGATATTAAAAAGCACTGGTCCAAGTACAGATCCCTGGGGTACTCCACTGGTAACATTTCCCTCCTGTGAATGCACTCCATTTACCATTGGCTCTGTGGGGCTGGTCTCTTCAAAGTGCTGCTGGGATTTCTAAGTGAGTTGGAAACAGTATAAAGGTGAGTTAGAATACAGATAAAGGTGAGTTTTATAATACACAATCAGGAACACACATTTACAGTACCATTAAACTTCTGGTGAGACTGCAAGGGGCTGACCCTGTGAGTGAGTGAGAGGGTCTCTTACTTGGAGTAGCAGAGGGGCTGTGATTGTGCTGGTGTGAGGGGCATTTTTTATTTTTTTTCTTAGCAGGAGCTGGAAGCCGAGTGAAAAGGAGGAGCAGTGAGCTGGTACAACTGCAACTGCTAAGTGGAGTATAGGTGCCGCAGGTGAGAGCACTACGGCTGCATAAAAGTGAAGGACCAAGAACCGCACAAAGATAGATAAGTATAAGCCAGCTTAATTATTGTATAAGTGATATTGCTTGTCTTCTATTTTTTATTTTTGCTGCTTTTTCTTTGAGTGTAACAGGGAGTTAGACCTTGCAAACAATATGGGAGGGGCTGTGATTGAGGACCTCACTCAGTGCATGTCGTGCAAGATGTATGCACACCTGGAGCTACCGGCCCAGTGTGAATACATCTGCACGAGGTGTGTGCGAACTGTTGCCCTGGAAGCCCAGGTAACTGATCTAGAGCAAACAGTTACGCGACTGAGGGAGATTCACAATCTCGAGCGTAGTTTAGACAGAACGGTGGAGGAGTTGCGGGATGGGTCACTGGTAGAAGAGGATGATGATCAGGTAGTCAGTTAGGTCACAGTTAGAAGGAAGAATAAGAGGGGGAGGCACGACATCTCCGAACTATCAAACCCGAACAAATTTGCCCGATTGGACGAGGAATCGGAGGATGATAGCGAAGAAATGACGGTGCCGGAGGAGACTGCTCCCTCTAGCATCCAGAGGTGCGGTCCCTCTGGCGCGGTTGGGATAAAAGATAGAGAGGTACCTAGTCAAATGGTGGTGGTAGGGGATTCTATCATCAGGAAGGCAGATAGGGCAATCTGCTACCGGGACCGTGATCGCCGTACAGTCTGTTGTCTTCCGGGTGCTCGGGTACGGCACATCGCGGACCGGGTAGATAGATTGTTGGGAGGGGCTGGCAAAGACCCGGCGGTCTTGGTGCACGTTGGCACCAATGACAAAGTTAGCGGAAGGTGGGATGTCCTTAAGATAGACTATAGGGACTTAGGAAAGAAACTGAAGGCAAGGACATCTAAGGTAATATTCTCGGAATTATTACCCGTGCCACGCGCTAGTCCAGGGAGACAGAGGGAGATTAGGGAGGTAAATGTGTGGCTTAGGGATTGGTGCAGGAAAGAGGGGTTTGTGTTCCTGGAACACTGGGCGGACTTCTCAGTCAGACGCCATCTCTTTTGTCGTGACGGATTGCACCTGACTGAGGAGGGGGCAGCGGTGCTGGGGGGAAGGATGGTTAGAAGGTTGGAGGAGATTTTAAACTAGGAGCCTGGGGGGAGGGTTTAGCTAAAAACTACGGGTCATGCAGTGAGAATAGTGGGGATGGCGGTAGTAAACAAAATGGGGGAGAAGTTGGGGGGAGGGTAAGAGCAGGCAGTAAGGTTACTAACATGGGTACTAAAAGGGATTTTACCAAAGCACTAACCAATGACGATTACAGGTCATCCTTGCCACATAAGGTGAAAGATGTCCCTAATGCAAGGGAAAATACTTATCTTAGTTGTATGTATGTAAACGCCAGAAGCATTACTGGTAAAAAGGGTGAACTAGAAATACTTGCAGCAAGCAAACAGTATGATATTATAGGCATTACTGAAACTTGGTGGGATGAATCTCATGATTGGACAGTCAATCTAGAGGGCTATACACTGTTTAGGAGAGACAGACTAAATAAAAAGGGTAGAGGGGTGTGTCTGTACGTAAAGCCGTTTTTAAAACCTAATATATGGGAAGATTCTCAGGAGGGTACTGTAGACACTGTTGAGACACTATGGGTAGAAATTGCATGCGGGGAAAAAGGAACAAAAAAGTTAGTATTGGGTGTATGCTATAGGCCGCCTGGTATCAACGCATCTGATGATGAATTGTTACTAAAGCAAACTGAAAAAGCAGCAGGAGTAGGAGACATAGTAGTGATGGGAGATTTTAACTATCCAGAGATAAACTGGAAAAACGATTCATGTGATACTGCTAGGGGCAGTATGTTTTTAAACACACTAAATGATAACTACCTAGTCCAACTAATTGAGGAACCAACTAGGTACAATGCAATCTTAGACCTGGTATTAACAAACAATCAGGATTTGGTATCGGGTATTATAGTAGGGGAACCCATAGGAAACAGCGACCATAATATGGTCACATTCAATATCAGTTTCTACAAACAGCCCTATACGGGCTCAACTAGGACTTTAAATTTTAGCAAAGCAAATTTTGAAATGATGAGGGTATTTTTCAGGGATATTGAATGGGAAGGTTTGTTTTTAGGAAAAAATACTACGGAGAAATGGGAGGTACTAAAATTCCTGCTAGCTAAAAATACACTCAAATATATTCCTATGAGTAGCAAAAAAGGGAATAAAAATCATAAACCGATGTGGCTTAACAAAAAGATTAAGGAACTTATGGGCAAGAAAAGGCGAGCATTTAAAAAATACAAATCTGACGGGGAAGCAGAGTCATTTCAGCACTATAAGGAATGTAACAAAAATTGCAAAAAGGAAATAAGAGCGGCTAAAGTAGAAACTGAAAAACTAGTAGCAAAGGAAAGCAAAGCAAATCCCAAAAAATTCTTTAAATACATCAATAGCAAGAGATTAAAAAAGGAGAGTATAGGCCCTTTGAAGGACACGTTGGGAGTCTTAAGCAAAAATGATAATGACATAGCGGACACACTAAATGAGTTTTTTTCAACAGTATTCACTAGAGAGGACCCAATTCAGGGACTGACACACAATCTCAATAAGGACAATATCACACTGATAGGTACTTATTTAAGCGAGGAAGTAGTCTGCCACCGATTAAAACATTTAAAGATTAATAAATCACCAGGGCCCGATGGTATTCATCCAAGGGTTCTAATGGAGCTTCACTCTGAACTGGCAAAACCGCTATCTCTGATCTTTGAGGATTCAGTTATATCAGGTATGGTTCCCAAAGACTGGCGTATAGCGGAAGTAGTGCCTATATTCAAAAAGGGAAGTAAAGCTGAACCAGGTAATTATAGACCAGTTAGTCTTACATCTATAGTGGGGAAAGTATTGGAAGGTATTCTAAGAGATAGTATTCAGAAGTTCCTTGAAACCAATAAGGTCATTAAAAGGAATCAACATGGGTTTATGAAGGACAGATCCTGTCAAACCAACTTACTTGGCTTTTATGAAACAGTAAGCGCATACCTAGATCAGGGTAAAGACGTGGATGTAATCTTTTTAGACTTTGCCAAAGCGTTTGATACTGTACCACACATGAGACTTATATACAAGCTACAAGAATCAGGGCTAGGAAGCACAATATGCACTTGGGTCAAAAACTGGTTAGATAATAGGAAGCAGCGCGTTGTGGTTAATGGATATTTTTCAACTTGGACTGAAGTGCTAAGTGGTGTGCCGCAAGGCTCAGTATTAGGACCGCTATTGTTCAATATTTTCATTAACGGCCTAACAGAAGGTCTAGAGTGCATGGTGTCAATTTTTGCAGATGATACCAAATTGTGTAAGGCTATAAATACAGAGGAGGATGCCGAGTCTCTTCAGAACGACTTAGTTAAATTAGAAGCATGGGCAGCCAAATGGAGAATGCGCTTCAACACAGACAAGTGTAAGGTAATGCACTGTGGTAACAAGAACAAAAATTACACCTACCTACTAAATGGGGTAAAACTAGGGGATTCTGTACTGGAAAAGGACTTAGGTGTCCTCATAGATAGCAAGCTAAGCAGTAGTACCCAAAGTAGGACTGCAGCAAAGAAGGCTAATAAGATATTAGCATGCATAAAACGGGGTATTGATGCTAGGAACGAGAGTATTATACTCCCGTTATATAAATCACTAGTGAGGCCACACCTTGAATACTGTGTACAGTTCTGGGCACCGTACTACAAAAAGGATATACTGGAGCTTGAAAAGGTACAAAGAAGGGCGACCAAACTAATTAAGGGCATGGAGACGATGGAATACAAGGAAAGGCTTGAAAGACTAGGCATGTTTACATTGGAAAAGCGGAGACTAAGAGGGGATATGATCAACATCTACAAATATATAAGGGGACAATACACAGAGCTTGCGCGGGACCTGTTTTTGGTTAGATCAACACAGAGGACTCGTGGACACTCGCTCAGGTTAGAGGAGAGGAGATTCCGCACAATACGGCGTAAAGGCTTTTTCACGGTAAGGACAATACGTGTTTGGAATTCCCTGCCCGAGGGAGTTGTAATGGCGGAATCTGTCAACACCTTTAAGAATGGGTTAGATAAATTCCTATTGGATAAGGATATCCAGGGGTATGGTGCATAGTCATGCATTATAGTTACTATTTAGTCAAATCATCATGCAGAGGACACCACAAATAGGTTGAACTCGATGGACAATTGTCTTTTTCAACCTCAGATACTATGTTACTATGTTACCACAACTCTCTGTTTTCTATCCTTCAACCTAGATCTTATCCATTCAATAATCCTAATATCCAATCCCAAACTTTCAAGTTTATTTAGCAGTCTGCGATGTGGAACAGTGTCAAAAGCCTTACTAAAGTCTAGATAAGCTATATCCATGGCTCCACCTTTATCCATCACTTTAGTCACACAGTCAAAAAAGTCAATAAGATTTGTTTGACATGATCTCCCCCCAGTGAATCCATGCTGTTTGGGATCCTGTAAATTGCCGGATTTGAGATAATCTACAACTCTTTCTTTTAAGAGTGTTTCCATCAATTTCCCTACTACTAATGTAAGACTCACTGGTCTGTAGTTGTTTGCCTCTTCCTTGCTTCCACTTTTGTGCAGTGGGACTACGTTTGCTCTTTTCCAGTCCTCTGGAATTACTCCTGTAGCTAATGACTGGTTGAATAATTCTGTCAATGGTGCTACCAGCACCTCTTTAAGTTCTTTTAGTATCCTTGGATGTATCCCATCTGGCCCCATAGATTTGTCCACTTTCAGCTTTGAGAGTTCTGTTAGGACCTTCTCCTCTGTAAATGTACTTGTGTCATTTTCCTGAATATCCCTGAAACTTAACTGTGGCCCCTTCCCCTCTCTTTCAGTAGTAAATACTGAGCAAAAATAATTATTAAGACGATCTGCTATTAAATTGTCTCTCTCAACAAGACTCCCAGTGTCTGCATTTAGTTTTATTATTCCGCCTTTTGATTTCTCCTTTCGCTTATATACCTAAAAAAAGTTTTGCCTCCTTTACCCACTGACTGGGCCATTTTCTCCTCAGCTTGTGCCTTTGCACATCTGATTACCTTCTTAGTATCCTTCTGTCTAACAAGATATATCTTGTTAGATATAGCCATCTGTATTTGGTGTTCCTTTTAACCCAAACTATTGTTAGTCATTTGGGCTCTGCATTGGGTAGTATGATGCTGGAAACAAGAGTAAATTGACTCCCAAAATCAAGTACCTGTCTACATCTAGGGCTTCCATGTGGCCAGACTCAAAGCATAGTAGCAAGGGCAATCCGGAGTAGAACTGGGTAGGCTACAGCCTATTGGGTCCAGTAACACTGGACATTGTACTTGCTGGTGTGCCACATATCCACATTCAATGCATACAAAACCAATTGTTTTTCATGCTGGAGACCTTTCTGTCTGTGCATTTTAAGTTGCAGATACATTGGGGACATTTATACCTGAATGCTAGTGATTTTTCAATCTACTGCATAGCTGCAAAATACTCTACAACTGTGGTGATTAAATGTTGGTGGTTCACTTTGTATAACTAATTTCTGAAGAGCTCTGTCAAGATCTCAGATGAAGTGATTTATCATTAGAAGCTCAATGGTTTGTACTTGTTATGAACCCCCTGGGTGCTGGTTAAACCACAAGTCGCAGAATTGTAGCAGTGAATACAGTATGAAGTTTATTGAGTGAAATTACAATGGTGGGATGGTGCAGATAAACTAGATATGCAGACAAACTTAGAAAACACAGGTTACTGGAAACTGCGTGGAATACTGCAGATGTAGATAAATAAGCAATGCAGATATATATGATAATCAATGAACTTGACCACCAGGCTGATGAACTTGGCAAAGCAGATGAACTTGGAAACTTGAATATTATGACAGAAGCAAAGCGTCCAGAAAAAAAATGCAAACAGGTGCAGGTATCCAGGAATCTTAGAAATTCAACACATGAAGAAAAAAAAAGTCCAAACAGAAATTCCTTGGCTTGGATGCTCCAGAAAACATGAACAAGTAACTTTTGGAAAACATCAATGAACATCAATGACCCAACAATGAGTGCTTGGCTCAAGCAGACCTAAAAGGCAGCTGCCGGGGGTAGTCAATGCTGTTAATGAAATCATCCATTGCCCAACACCTGAGTGCAGAACAGAGTTCAAAGAGCAACACCTCTGGTCAGGGGCATTTTAAGAGAGGAGGGGACCTGCGTGCAGCCTCCGTCGTGGGCCCCCTCCTCTCTGGCAGCACATAGACTCTGGCACACTGCCAGAGTCTACTGCGCATGTGCAGATCTCCGGGAACATGGCGCCCGCACCTTGTTCCCGGGGACATCTCCAGTGCGCATATCACTCGGAAATGGCAATTTTCAGAGTGATTTATGCCTGCACTAGAGGGCAGTCACCGCGGGACTCCGGAATGGTAATTATATTAAATGGGTGCAGTGTGTGCGGTCTGAGCCCTCCTGGACCCAGTGACCCGTGTGCACCACACACACTGCGCCCATTATAGAAACGCCAATGCCTCTGGTAAGGACCAGTACTGCAGCTCACATAACAGTTGTTCTTGGAACTGTTGAGGTCACCAGTTGTAATTTCAATCTAATCTAAAAGTCTTGATTTGAGTGTTAAATGGGCCTCTATGTTACCTAAATCCACGTATGCTGTACAGACATGGGGTGTAGTTAAGAGTTGATCGTAGATGTGCTAAATTTAGCACATCCATGATCAGTTACTCTGACATGCGGGGGGACGCCCAGCACAGGGCTAGTCCGGCCCCGCATGTCAGGCCCTACCCTCCCCGCACAGGTACAAAAGCATCGCACAGTGGTGATGCTTTTGTACCTGATGAGTAGCTCCCTGCCAGGGCAGCTCCTGCATGCTGGAAGGGAGCTACTGGCTACGCCCCAGGTCACAACAGCTGCTTGGCATGCCTCCTCCCGCCCCGCAACCGCCTCTTCCTGTCAATCAGGCAAAGGTGATCGCACCAGTGAGATACTGATAGCATCTCACTGGCTGCACATGCGCAGTGCGCCCGCCACACGGGCGCACTGCGCATAGTAATTCAGACTGCAATCGCTGCCGTTGCAGTGATCCAGTCTGAATTACCCCCATGGTGCGAACATCTTACCTCTCCTCCAGCCATTTTGGACCACTGATTTTATTGAAGCCAGGATAGGGAGTTCATGGACTTCTAAATGATTTGTGCAATGTAAGGCATTTTCTTTAGTAACCATGCATGGTCAACATGATTATAAGAGAATAATTCCTCAAAGTCCACATCATATGAAAGAACAAACATCACCCTGTCAAATGAGTCTGCGGGTGCAAAGATTCAGTAGATAAGACAATTTTCTGTAGCAAAGGTGCTAGTAGATGGGATCAGTATGGAATACCGGCGGTCAGGATGCCGGTCGTCAGTTTACCGAGAGCGGCACCCTGGCGACCAGTATGCCGGCAGTGAGGCAAGCGCTCGAAAGCCACTTGCGGGGGTCATGGACACCCACAGAGGGAGAATAGACTGTGGTACCAGTATTCCGGCATTTCACAGGGAGTCGGGATTCGGCATTGTGACCACCGGGATCCCGACTAGTGGTATTGTAACCGCTTCCCTGGTAGAAATCATCAAGACCTATTGCCCCTTCCCCTGGCTCCAAATGGCAGAAACTAGATGTGAGTACTATAAAGTAAGTTTTTCCCCTTTCAACCCTTGCAGTACTGAGGACAAGTCCCACTCACTTTATGAGGTACAGTATATGCTGATAAGTCACACTCATCCTTAGCACTGAAGGATTTAAATACACATATTAAGCAACTGTTTTCTGTAGCCTGCTCCAATGTCCTCTTACAGGGCTACACTGGAATGGGAAAGTGTCATTCCTGACATTAATTAACTTTATTTCTCAGGTTAAAGGCATCATTGCTTACTGAATTAAAAATGCCTTTGAGAAAGTAACGTGATCGTGATGAAACGCGTTAGCACTCCTTTTTTTTTCCAATCTAATCCAGTACATGGCCCTCCGCTCCATACGTCCGGTCCTAATTGGGGAACGACAGCCAGCATTCGGAACGAGGTGGCAGCTCTGCACGCGGCTAGCCAGCACCTACTATTGCCAGCACTCTCACTAGAAGTGAGCAGCATTGCCACCCGAAGCGAGTGCAGCTCTGCACCGGCTCTCCCTTTAAGTACGGCCAGTTTCCAGCACCGTGGGACGCCACACTATCACCTGGTCCGCCTACCGGCTTTACACCTCCTTCCTGCAGTGAATGCTATATAGCCGCTCTCCATCCGTATCTCCGACAAAACAGTTCAACTATACTGCCCTGCAAACCCGTACTACATAGCGGATGCAGTAGGTGCCGTGCCTATTATAAGTATATAAATATATTTTTACAACTAGTATTGACAAGTTTGTGAGGGTCTGTCCCAATACCATACAGAACCATAATGATTGGATAGAGACTGTGTATCCTACGAACTTTTAAGGTTCAGTTTTTGGGAGGCAGTCAATTTACCGCCTGTCGGGATCCCGGCGATCAGGAGTCCTGACCCCAGCTCAAATACTGGTGGTCGGGCTGGTTACCCCTTTAGGTGGTGGTCCACGCCACCACCTGGAGGGGAATAGAACCCTGTGGCGACCGAAGGTCACCACGGGGCCTAAAACGTGGCAAGCGCAGCGAGCCCGCAAGGGGACATGCTGCGCTCACCGCCGAAATCCCGGCATCAATCTCCTAACTCCTAATCTCATACTGATCCCCAGATTTTACATACTATGGGGTCTATTCATGTAGCAGTGAAAAGCCCTGTTTTGCGTTAAACAGAGCTTTTCTCTGACTACTGCAATTCACAGAGCCGGTTACCGTGGACAAGTCTCTGACTTCCCCAGCGGTACCCCCTCTCTGTGCCTGAATCGCATCACCATACCTTTGTATGGTGAGTGCGATTCATGAAGGTGCGGAAACCTCTGCTTTCCGCTTCTCCATGGAGTTCAGCTTCGCCATCTCAGGACGGCGTAACCTGAACTGTAGTGCGGAGACATCAGGGAAGCTCAAGGCTCCGCCCCCGACCTTCCAGCAACCACTGCGGCCTGCCCGGAGATCAACACCCTGCGCATGCGCAAAGGGACCCGCCGCTGGACCCCACGCATCGCTGGGAAAGACCGCTGGAGATGACCTCACCGCAGGAGACGCAGACACCGCAGCGCATCGTTGGAAGGGTGAGTATACATGAATTGCTACTTATTACAGCTATACATCGCATCGAAGCGATGTGATGTATAGTGATAAGTAGCAATTCTGTTTTCGTTTTCTGAATGAATAGACCCCTATGTCTCTACAATGAGGCGCACAGCCCATTGTCATATTGTTGCTTCTTAAAATTTTAAACTTGGAAACATTGTATTTATTGGGGGAGATTCAAATGTTTGAAAAGTCGGTTGGGTGTCTGTTTTTTCCTGTCTATTAGATAGGAAAAAACAGACTCCCAACTGACTTTTCAAACATTTGAATCTCCCCCATTGAATGATATGTCTCATTACATGCTTACTTAATACTGTGCATAGTATTTTTCTTTTAATGTTTTTAATTGTTCACAATTTATAAATGAATATAGACAATTAAATAAGTGAAGATTTATCTCTGATACGCAGTGGCATTTTCTATTTTTTTCTATTTTTCACCCGTCAATCCCAAACGCAGTTGAATTTTCTTTTTTAATTAGTCTCCTGTTATAAATCTGCAGAGGTTTATTTACAACAGCAAATGGGAATAACGGTTGTTTGAGATTCATACTTATTCTATAATTATTTGGTAATTATGTTGTTTTTGAACACTAGCGCCTAGGTAATTTCCCAATCATTGCTTACTGACTCTTTTTACATTCTAAAATGTAACATGGGATTCCAGCACTAATGAGTTTTCATCTCAGTAGTACAGAGGTCAGGTCTATTTAAATAAAGGTGGGGACTCAAGGACTCATAGGTTATTTCTACAGACAGACCAGAGGTTAAGAACCTAGAATGGGATAGGAAAGCCAGACTGCCATGAACATTATTAATAATAATAATAATAATACAAAATAATAATAATAATAATAATAATAATAATAATATCAGTTACTTATATGGTGCACAAATAATCTGTAGTATTTGACAGTGAATATTTAGTGGGGCTTTTAATTTATGTACCCCACCATAAATACACACACCAGTATGTTTTTGGATTGTAAGGAAAAACCTACACAGATAGTAATATTAGTTGAAGGACTAATCCAATAGATTGTAGGAGACAGTAGCACAACTCTAATCAATATATGAAGATGTAAAGTGTAACCATACAGACGTCATACTTCTATGCAGCTACTTGTCAGAAACAGTGCACTGATTTACAACCTGAAAATAAGGACTGAAGCGGAATTAACACTAGACTCTATGAACAGACTTCTGTATGGATACGAGTATAGAAAGAATCTCAGGGCTAAATTTACTAAGATGGATGTTCTATTTAAGATGGGATGCTGGCCATAGCAACCAATCAGATTCTACTTCTTATTTATCTATCACCTTCTAGAAGATAATATCTGGAATCTGATTGGTTGCTATGTGCAACATCCCATCTTAAATAGAACTCCCATCTTAGTAAATGTACCCCTCATACTGTACAAAAAGCAGAAAAGTGACAGCGGAGTGACCCTTAAAGACACAGATACAAAGTCAATACTTTGTCCCAAAGGGTCCAAACAGAAAGCTAAAACCACATTACTAGTGGTTATTTTCCAAATGAGTATTCTGCCATGCAAATAATGATCCTATCAGACATTGGGGGTAATTCAGACCTGATCGTAGATGTGCAAAAAAACGCACATTACGATAATTTTCTCTGACATGCGAAGGGATGCCCAGCACAGGGCAAGTCCGTCCCGCATGCCGGGTCCTGTCCCCTCCTCCCCCAGCTGACATGTGAAAGCATTGCACGGTAGTGATGCTTTCGCATGGTTCAAGTAGCTCTCTGCCTACGCAGCTTAGCTGTGAAGGCAGGCAGCCACTCGCCATGTTTTGGGTTGCACCGGCTGCGTGTGATGTCATGCAGCCACCGCAACCTGCCCAGCAACGGTCCAGAGACACCTGCATTATCCGGACTGCGCCCCTAAAATGGTGCATCGACGCCCACAAAACTCGGCATCAACACCCTGTTCACACCCCCCTCCAGGTATTAAACTGCGTTCTGGAGAGAACACAGTTTAGACCTTGCACAAGCGTGTGCAGACATACGCACATGTGCAGACTTGCGACAGGGTCTGAATTAGGCCCATAGTGCAAAGTAATGATCCTATTTATCAGATGTTGCATTCTTTATGTTTAGAGTACGATGTGTAAAATGTGGAAGCATGTATAACGTAGGTGTGTGACATGCTGGCACATTATGAAATTATGCTACTTTATTAAATTACAATGATTACAGAAAGGGAAAAGTGAGAGGAAACACTTTCAGAGATACACATTTCTAGATGCACGCGAACAGAGGAGAGAAAATGTGAGGAGACAGATACTGTGTATATGTGAAACATCAGACAGAGGGAAGGAGTGAATAGCATGGATATAAAAGTGCTGTAGTTACTGTTCTAAAAAATGATAGAGCAACAGATGGGAGGGGAATGTGATGGCGATATGCTCAGATGAAGATTAAATTGTTAGAAGAATGACAGCTTGCCAAATCATTAGAAAGTGGATATGTCAATCAAGCCAGTGCGCCAGTGCGGATGGTATATTAGCATAACAAAATATTTTAAATATTAACATTCAAATTAACAAACATTATGCTAAAAAAATTAGCAAACCAATGAATAAAACTAGTAAATATTTGAAATAAAACATATATACTGGAACACTGACTGCACATCTTGCAGTAATCAATAATATTACATGCTTAATTACTTACAACAGACTATGGGGGTCATTCAGACCCAGCTGCCAATGTGGCCCGTAGCGCAGTTTGCCAAAATCGGCTGTGCGACTTACACATTGCGGCCGCATCTCCGATGGATGCGACCGCAATGTGATTGATAGCGGCGGGCATTCACGAGGTGGTGACGAATCATTGGGGGGGGTGGGGCGAGGTAAAACGGGGGTGGGCTGGGACCATTTTCGGGGGTTGCTGCGTGACGTCACGCGCAGCCGCTTTCATATAAAAAATTGCACCAGATCACCTGACACCCTGTCAGGGGTCAACCTTAGTTCCGATGCATACGCAATCTAATTATGTACGCATTGGGAGGCGGCCACACACATGCTGGGTGGCCTTGTCATGTGCTGGGCAGCCTCCAGCATGTGAAGAGATGAATACAGATCTGCCTGCGTATGCAGTGTCCATCTCTGAATAAGGTCCTACGGGCCTAACTCAGCATGAGTAGTAGTATTTTGGAGAACTCACAAAACTACAACTCATTTCCCTAGCATGTGGGGGGCCGCCCAGTACAGGGCAAGGCCACCCGCATGCCGGGTCCAGACACTCTCCCCCCCCCCCCCCCACCACCCTCTGCTGAAATGCCAGAGCTTAATGGTTGCCACCGCAGCCCCAAATAGTGATTTCCGCACTTCAGCGTTGGAAGCTGAATTGGCCCCTATGTCATTACTGTCTAATCACTAAAAATATAAGTAATTAGTCAAGTAATAACATATTTTAAATTTTTTAAACAAAGTTTATGGCGCCAAACAGGGTCAGACTACCCAAATAGCAAATGCTAGAAGGGCCAGCCTCTCTCCCCACAGCACGGGAGGTGGTTGTTAAAAGGTCAACAGTCAATAGGTCGACACCATAAGATCAACAGGCAAAAGGTTGACAAGGTCAAAAGGTCAACAGGAAAAAAGGTTGACATGAAAAAGGTTGACACACATAACGTCAGCATGTTTTTTTTAGAGAGTTTTCACGTTTTTCCAACTTTTGTTGAATTTACTATCCATGTCACAAACTATTACCTTTAGTAACCTTGTGGTGAGCGAAGCGGAGTGGAGCGAACCACTGAGCCCGAAGTGTGGCGAGTGAACCAACTTTTTTGTGCTGACTTTTTGACCCTGTCAACCCTTTGACTGTTAACGCTATGGTGTTGACCTAATGACTTTCCACCATTATCATGTCTATCTTCTGTATCACACCCCACAGCACAGTCCTTTCATGATCAGCACCTTTCCTTTCTGCAGACACATTAGTTTTACCTCAGCAACTCTTGCCCCTAGGACCCAAGGAACAGGGGATGTATGCATATTTTTAATATTAGTTTTCTTTAAATCCCCTTATATTTAAAACACACATTGTTCAGCCAGGCAACAGTCTTGACCCTGGTAGCTAATGTAATCTTCAGATATCGTAAAATCATTGTAGGCAGAATGTACTGCCCTCACACGAGTATTCATTTCACATTGAAGTTCCAGTTTGTGCTGCTGTAATGATATTATTGCTGTCTACAAAGTGCTGATAGGCAATAGGGAGTCTTCCATTGCTTTATATGGATTGGATAAAGGTTTATCTGACACGTGCAGGTTAAAGATTTGATTTGGTACGCGTGATTTATAGGGGTGGGACCCCTGGTTGATACATTAAGATACTACACTATATGGCGATGTTCTATGTCTCCTGATATATAGGTGGAAAACAGCCACTGGATAAGGAATTGATAGGCATTGACACAAGTTGCTATCTGGTACGGATCTCTCCATTATTTGTGTTTGTAAATACACTAGTAACAAAATGACTGCACCATAAGGCGCTTGTTCTTCTTTCCTAGTACCATTTAAATTCCATGACTGAGTATACCCGGGTAATTTACTGAGGAACTGAGCTGCCGCCAGGAAGTCTGGAGTGGGCCCATAGGATTTTGAAGATCCGACCAGTTCACTGAGGGCAGTGACGGTTTTTGAGACCTTATAAACCGCTAGTGACTGACCCCTAGAGGGAATTTCCGATTGCTGGATAAGCGCACTGATCTATAAAAAACTTTTTGTCTATGCCTATATGACACATGGTGTTTGGAGTTTGACTCTCCTGCTGGATGATTTGTGTATTTTAATACAGGTATTGATTCACACTTGAATGTTGCTTTAATTTTAATAATATTTGGATTATTATAGACTAAAAGTGCATACACACGGTGCAATGTATTCTTGTAATTTTGCCTATGTAGTCAAAATAGTAAGAAAAGTTAGCACATATCGCACCGTGTACACAGCTTGATTGGTATCGCAAGAAAAAAATAGATTGTGCAGGCAAGGCAATTTTGATTATATTGTGTACAAAGTATAGTCAAAAACGGCCAGTCAAAATCGCACCGCGTGTATAGGCAATATCGGTGCTTCTGGGCTCTAGGGGAGTGCAAGGGAAATCACATAGTCAAAATCAGGCATAGTCAATATCTCACCGTGTGTATGAACCTTTAGTAGTAGGAGGAGTTAGGGATAGAAATGGCAGGAATCTATATGAATTGTTAGAACACTAGAATGGCCCAAGATCAGCAGTCAGAGGCTAAGCCGCTCAGAGGTCTGGCCAAGTAGCTCTGCCTCTTGATGCTCTGCTCAGTAAAATGGATGTAAGGCATAACGTGACATCATGTTGCGCATACCGGGGGAGGCTGGGAACTGCTCGAGCAGCCAAGAGGAGGACATTAGGCATGGTCACAACTAGGGGAGGGGGGAAGGCTAAGGGGGCATGTGACCTGGGCGCCGGATAGGAGGGGGCACCGCAACGGTCAGTTTGATCCACCTAACACCCCCTCCGAGTCCCGATGCGCACAGGTCCCTTAGAGCCGTAGGAGCTGCACAAGGCAGACCAGGCTCTACTAGCTGCCGCCTACTGCGATGAAACTGAAAATAAACTACAGCTCCCAGAAGCCCTTGCTGCGGGAGCTGTAGTTTACTTTCAGTTTCCTCTATGAGTACAGTCGTGTGTTGCCTGTTGTGCCCTAAGAGGGGGCACAGGGAACAAGTTATCCCAGCCATCCCTGCTGCCTTCGATCACCGCAGCAGTGCACTATTGCACTGCTAAATTGGAAAATGAAGTGACAGCTGGAGGTCCGAAAAGGGGGCGGAGCTACATTACACTGTACTCCTGTACACACAGTACTAGGCCAGCCAGCACCATTGGAGAGAGGAGGGGAGAAGACCAGCAGCACACAGCACTGTGACACAGTGAAGGGGCACTGTATGTGTGTGCAACTACTATATATGTGTGTATGAATGTGTGCCACTGTATGTGAATAGGTGTGTGACTACTTATCTGTATGCATGCTTGTGTGTCGCTGTATGTATGCATGTATGTATGTATATATGTTTACTTGAATGGAGAGCGTCTCCGGCCAGGCGCACACGCGCTCAAAATGGGAGCGTCTTTGTGCACTCTCGGCGTGACTAGGCGGACAGATCGCCTAGTCTCACCGGGAGTGCACGCCTACAATGGAGCCGCCTCAGATGAGCGCGGCTCCATCTGTATGTATACAGGTGTGTGACTGTATGTATGTGAGTGAATATATGCGTGCATGTATGTGCTTAGATGTGTGACAGTATGTATGTTTGTGATTTTACATATGTATCAATTCAATGTATGGGGTATTATTTCCTTTTTTACTTTATCTGTAGCTCAAATGTCTAACTATGTCCAACTAAATGTCTAGATAAAAAGCTTTACAGCAGCTACCAGCCCCTTGTACTCTGGCACTCATCAATTCAATATGCAACACAGGTAACTTGCTGGGGTGCCCTCCTTAAAACTTAAAAAAGTCCAATATAATAGAGGAAATAAGGCGTCACTCCACAGACTTGAAAATTGGTTAAATGAAGTCCTTTGTTCCTACGTCGTTTCGGAGTGAAACCCCGTCGTCCGGGACAAGCGTACAAACACCAATAATACAATACAAACATTTATACCCTACCCATGAACAAACAATTAAAAACAATTACTTACACCTGCCATGGGTCGCCCGATGTAATCCGGCGCCGTGTGCTGAGTACATACATCACGACGCTACATCATTACTGGGCGACACCGGGTCAGTGTGAGCTTAATGAGCGTCTTTGTAACTAAGAAACGCTTGTACACCGACTAATTATTTCAATACTAGACAGTCTAAGCCACATTACTGCACTCCCAGCTCCTGTCACATAATTTAAAAACACTTACACATATCTTGGCACTGGTGTTACAAAATAACTTTTAACAAACAAAAAATATGTTACAAAATAACTAAAGTTAGAAATACATTTAGATTAATCACTGGGCATGATACATTTTAACCCTAACACATATTTTTAAATAGCTTTTCTCCTACGTCCTAGAGGATGCTGGGGACACTTCAAGAACCATGGGGTATAGACGGGATCCGCAGGAGACATGGGCACTTTAAGACTTTAACAGGGGTGTGAACTGGCTCCTCCCAATATGCCCCTCCTCCAGACTCCAGTTAGATTCTGTGCCCAGTGAGACTGGATGCACTCTGAGGAGCTCTCCTGAGTTTCTCTGAAAAATACTTTTGTTAGGTTTATTATTTTCAGGGAGAACTGCTGGCAACAGTCTCCCGGCTTCGTGGGACTTAGGGGAGAGAAGTCAGACCTACTTCTGTGAGTTTCAAGGCTCTGCTTCTTTGGCTACAGGACACCATTAGCTCCTGAGGGTCTGAACGCTAGGTACGCCTAGATGCTCGTTCCCAGAGCCCGCCATCAGAGCCAGAAGACAGGTGAGTAGAAGAAGAACTGAAGACTTCAGTGATGGCTTTGGGGTACCGCACAGCGGGCGCGCTGCGCACCATGCTCCCACACACAGACGGCACTGCAGGGTGCAGGGCGCGGGGGGGGGGCGCGCTCTGGGCAGCATAAAAATCCTCAATATGGACTGGCAATGTGGTTTTTAAGTGCCTAGGCACTAAATCCGAACCGGAGAAAAAATGGGTGAATTGAAGTTCACCTTCCACAAATATGAATTCTAAAGGTATAATGAAAGAAACACAAAAACATAGTGTATTCCAAACTGACACATGCCTGTAAACCTTGTCACTTTAAATCCTTTTGGGGTATCCAAACTATTAATCCTACCCCCAGGAATAAAGAAATTGATATTTTACTATCTAAAACAGAAATGAAATGGATATATAAATTAAAAACCTTAGTCCCATCGGGACGGAATAGTGACTTTGAACTCAAATGGTTTTTATGATGAATTTATTAATCTCTTCTATTGTTGTTTAAGCGGTTTGTGGATTGTTTTTAAAAAGTCTTTTTACACTTTTCTTAAAAAGTTATATATTTAAGCTGTAAAGTTTTTTAGATTGAATCTGTAATGTTATAAGTCACTCCTGCTGTATTTGTCTTATATTTTGGGTGATTGTCGGACCTCTGGGTGGAGCAATGTATTGGAAACGAGCTGTGTATGAAAACGGGTTGGAATGGAACGCATATTGCATGAGCCGGGTTCCGCACACGTCACTTCCGGTGACGCGACTTCCGCCCGGTGAAACGCATACGTCACTTCCTGTAACACGGATCTGTTCTGAGGGAGGATTCTCCGAACAGCTGTTATCAGTGATCAAAATTGAGACACTATTTAAAGCAGGCTAAAGCGTTTGTCCCCTACGCTTCTGAAGAAGGATATGTTATCCGAAAGCGCTTAAGCTGGGGACTCTTGTGTGCTGGACTGACTGGAACCTTGGAGAACGGACCTGACAGCGTGGGGACACCTCGAGTGAACCGGGACTTGCGGTGACTATAATCCATGCTGCTGGCGGCTGTTTTCCTCTTGCCCTGATGTCCATGCAATTTCTCCCTTGTTTTATGCTATTTTCAAGTCTGTGTTTTGTGAGTGGTTTTTATTAAATATCCTTTTAAATATACACAGACAGGATTGCACTATTTTTTATTTTCTCTTTTCTATGTGCCAATTGGATTTTATGCTTTCTGCATATTTATGAAGTTGATTCATCACGCTTATGGATTTCTACATGCGAATTTAACAATTCCATCATGTGAGTGAGGCCAAGAAGTAATAAAGATCCATCAATCAATTTATTTGGAATACACTATGTTTTTGTGTTTCTTTCATTATACCTTTAGAATTCATATTTGTGGAAGGTGAACTTCAATTCACCCATTTTTTCTCCGGCTGTGAGAATATTTTGTGTAAGCATCTCTGTGTGTCTATAGAAGTGACAAGTTGCGCCATCCCTTCCTCACGTTTCTTTGTTGGTGTATGTTCTTGAAGTGAAACCACGGTGAAGGTTTCTTTGTGTGGGACGAGAGGCTGACACTTGCTAAAAGCGCAAGAAAGATCTATTTTCTTTTTCTGCTAGTCTATCTTTCACCTTGATTCAGTATTGCTGAAGGTTTCTTTGTGTGGGACGAGAGGCTGACACTTGCTAAAGGCGCAAGAAAGATCTATTTTCTTTTTCTGCTAGTCTATCTTTCACCTTGATTCAGTATTTTCACCTTGATTCATTATTGCTGCTATTGTGTGTCTATAGACACACAGAGATGCTTACACAAAATATTCTCACAGCCGGAGAAAAAATGGGTGAATTGAAGTTCACCTTCCACAAATATGAATTCTAAAGGTATAATGAAAGAAACACAAAAACATAGTGTATTCCAAATAAATTGATTGATGGATCACGTTTAGAGAAACACAAAAACATAGGCCCTCATTCCGAGTTGTTCGCTGGGTAAAAATCTTCGCATCGCAGCGATTTTCCGCTTAGTGCGCATGCGCAATGTCCGCACTGCGACTGCACCAAGTAAATTTGCTATGAAGTTAGGATTTTTACTCACGGCTTTTTCTTCGCTCAGGCGATCGTAGTGTGATTGACAGGAAATGGGTGTTTCTGGGCGGAAACAGGCCGTTTTATGGGCGTGTGGGAAAAAACGCTACCGTTTCCGGAAAAAACGCAGGAGTGGCCGGAGAAACGGAGGAGTGTCTGGGCGAACGCTGGGTGTGTTTGTGACGTCAAACCAGGAACGACAAGCACTGAACTGATCGCAGATGCCGAGTAAGTCTGAAGCTACTCAGAAACTGCTACGAGGTGTGTAATCGCAATATTGCGAATACATCGTTCGCAATTTTAAGATGCTAAGATTCACTCCCAGTAGGCGGCGGCTTAGCGTGAGCAACTCTGCGAAAAGCGCCTTGCGAGCGAACAACTCGGAATGAGGGCCATAGTGTATTCCAAATAAATTGATTGATGGATCACGTTTAGAGACAACAGAAGAGATCTCTTTAATGAATTATTTGTTGAGGATGATTTAGACACCAATTTATGTGATGAGGATTTATCATCAATCCTACACAAATTAGATACAGCCTTGATTAAAGAAAATCGGCTGTGGTGGGAAATAAACACACTTGAACGTTATCAGATGGAAAAATTAATCCCCAAAGGTTTAAAAGTAATTAAGAATCCAACCTTTAATGTTCAGAATGAGGAATTTAAACAAGAATGGGATTCCATTTTAGATAATTGTTCCCACAAATTAATAGATCTCATATTAAGAGAGAGAAAAAAAGACCTACAGGTCTTGAACAATGAAATTTCTGGTCTTAGAACTACCTTAGACCCTTGTTTGGATTTAGAAGATGTAAAAGAAGCAGAAATAGAGATAGTGCGAAAATTAAATAAAGAAACAAGGGAGATTAAGGAAAGAAAGAAAAGAAAATATTTTAGGGATAAAAACCCAATTGACAATCCCAAAGACAACAACATTACACCTATTAAAACCAATCCCAAATCAAATAAATATAGGAGGAACAGTTATAGGGAACCTGTTTCGGATAGACAAGATGAATGGCAAGAAGTGAGATATAGAGGGGGGAAAAGGATTAATAATCCAAATAAAATATGGAGGAGAGATATACAGAATAATCCTAGAGAAAACTATAGGAGAACTAATTTTAGAAGGATGGATAGAAGGGAACAAGATTTCTATCAAAGGGAGAGAGATGAGTTTGAATGTCCGGAGGTTGACACCCCGTATGATAGATGGGATCAAAGGGGAGTAAAACCACAGAGAACACGTTTTTAGACAGGGGCCCAATGAGAAGGAGGGTGTCTTAGATAAAATGAAACCCGCAGGTCCCCCAAATATTAAGAAAAGGAGAAAAAGGGGGAAGAGAGGAGGTCTGAAAAAGAACAAGAAAAAACCTATTAGAGAGAAAGTTAATACTCCCAAGGTTAATACTGTAAAGATATTTAATTTAAGTAGGAAAGTTCTTACAACAGATGAGAAAAAAGTACTTACTAGGGGACTGAAGTTTGCACCTACTAGTCAGCTAAAGCCTTTCGAATTTACGTGGACTTACAGAAGTTTATACGTAAACTCACTTTGAGGAGATTTTTTGTCGGTAAAAATAATGGTGATTTGGGCAGTATGGAAGCTCAATCTGGTTCTCAATTTAAACCGAAATCCTCTTTCAATCCGACATTTGCGAAAGGTAGCTTTATAGACTGCTACAGCAAACTTGTTTTGGATGATGTGGAACAGACGTTGAGAAAAAAACGTAGGAAATGTAATTTAACTAAAAAAGAATGGTCCGCTCTAAAATCTCTTAGAAGTGATGACAGTATTATAATAAAACCCGCAGATAAGGGTGGGGGTCTAGTCTTGATGGATAAGGTGGACTACATAGCAGAGTTGGAGCGACAGCTCGGTGATGGAATCACCTATTCAAAAATTAAGACAGACCCCACTTTAAAAATTAGTGAATCTTTACGTAAATGGACAACAGAAGGTTTATCAAAGGGAGTTATAACTAAGGATGAGTTTGATTTTATAAACATCGAACATCCTACAATCCCTACCATTTATTGTTTACCCAAGATACATAAAAATCCGGTCTGTCCTCCAGGCAGACCCATAGTGTCTGGGGTGAACAGCATCACCTCCAATCTCTCCATGTTATTAGATTATTATTTACAGCCTCTGGTTAAATGCACAAAATCTTACCTAAAAGATACAGGACAACTTCTAACCATTTTGGATGGTTTGAAGTGGGAGGAAAACTATGTTCTAGTAAGTTCAGACGTGTCTACTCTCTACACAATTATAGAAGAAGACAAAGGCATCGAGGCCGTGTCATTTTTCTTAGAACTTTCTGACTATTCCTCTGATCTGAAGACTTTTATTTTGGAAGGTATTAAGTTTATCCTGAGGAACAACTATTTTGTCTTTAACGGCAATTATTACCTTCAACGTGTGGGGACTGCTATGGGCACCAGGTTCGCCCCGAGCTATGCCAACCTCTTTATGGCCTATTGGGAGGAGAAGGCAGTTTGGAATGGAGAGCGGCTCGGGGCGGGCCTGGTGCTCTGGTGTCGCTACATAGATGACCTGCTATTCGTATGGAATGGGGCTCTGAAGGATTTGGATGTTTTTATTGAAGAACTAAATAATAACCTATTTAATATTAAACTAACCACTACTATAAGTCCAAAGGAAATAATGTACTTGGACCTTTGCATATATATTGCAAATGGTTCATTGAATACGAAACTATACCGAAAACCCACTGATTCGAATGGGTTCATTGAAAAGACCAGCCAACACCACGATCATTGGCTAGACGGGATTCCATATAGCCAACTACTGAGAGTAAAACGGTATTGCACTGACCCTAGTATCTGTGAGGCACAAATGGGTGAACTATGTGACCGTTTTATTGAAAAAGGCTATAGTAAAGATAGTTTAACAAAAGCTCAGGAGAGAATAAAGACTGTTGATAGGAGAGATCTGGTACAAGGGACCAACCAGAAGACACCTAGAGAGAATGATTTCCAGTGGTCTTTTATTACTAATTTTAATTCACAGCACAGGGAAATAGAATTCATCATGAAAAAACACTGGATGGTACTTACGAAAGATCCAGTTCTAGGCCCGATATTACCCCCAAAACCTAGGTTTATTTATAGAAGGTCAAAGTCCATTAAGGACAAGTTAGTCCATAGTTCAATTGAGGTGTCTAAGAGAACTAGCATTAGAAGTACAGGGTTCTACCGATGTGGACTTTGCGCCATGTGCAAATGCACAAAAGGTGCAAGTAAAATTAAAGAATTTACGGTAGGGGGTAACACTTATCCTATTAAGAATTGTATCACATGTAACTCCAGTAACGTTATTTACGCTCTTGAGTGTGATTGCGGACTGTTGTATGTCGGAAAGACAAGTAGAAATTTAAAGATAAGATTATCAGAACATATCCGCAATGTTAAAAAGGGTCTGGATACCCATACGGTCTCGAAGCACTTTAAACTGACATATGCCTGTAAACCTTGTCACTTTAAATCCTTTTGGGGTATCCAAACTATTAATCCTACCCCCAGGAATAAAGAAATTGATATTTTACTATCTAAAACAGAAATGAAATGGATATATAAATTAAAAACCTTAGTCCCATCGGGACTGAATAGTGACTTTGAACTCAAATGGTTTTTATGATGAATTTATTAATCTCTTCTATTGTTGTTTAAGCGGTTTGTGGATTGTTTTTAAAAAGTCTTTTTACACTTTTCTTAAAAAGTTATATATTTAAGCTGTAAAGTTTTTTAGATTCAATCTGTAATGTTATAAGTCACTCCTGCTGTATTTGTCTTATATTTTGGGTGATTGACGGACCTCTGGGTGGAGCAATGTATTGGAAACGAGCTGTGTATGAAAACGGGTTGGAATGGAACGCATATTGCATGAGCCGGGTTCCGCACACGTCACTTCCGGTGACGCGACTTCCGCCCGGTGAAACGCATACGTCACTTCCTGTAACACGGATCTGTTCTGAGGGAGGATTCTCCGAACAGCTGTTATCAGTGATCAAAATTGAGACACTATTTAAAGCAGGCTAAAGCGTTTGTCCCCTACGCTTCTGAAGAAGGATATGTTATCCGAAAGCGCTTAAGCTGGGGACTCTTGTGTGCTGGACTGACTGGAACCTTGGAGAACGGACCTGACAGCGTGGGGACACCTCGAGTGAACCGGGACTTGCGGTGACTATAATCCATGCTGCTGGCGGCTGTTTTCCTCTTGCCCTGATGTCCATGCAATTTCTCCCTTGTTTTATGCTATTTTCAAGTCTGTGTTTTGTGAGTGGTTTTTATTAAATATCCTTTTAAATATACACAGACAGGATTGCACTATTTTTTATTTTCTCTTTTCTATGTGCCAATTGGATTTTATGCTTTCTGCATATTTATGAAGTTGACTCATCACGCTTATGGATTTCTACATGCGAATTTAACAATTCCATCATGTGAGTGAGACCAAGAAGTAATAAAGATCCATCAATCAATTTATTTGGAATACACTATGTTTTTGTGTTTCTTTCATTATACCTTTAGAATTCATATTTGTGGAAGGTGAACTTCAATTCACCCATTTTTTCTCCGGCTGTGAGAATATTTTGTGTTAGCATCTCTGTGTGTCTATAGAAGTGACAAGTTGCGCCATCTCTTCCTCACGTTTCTTTGTTGGTGTATGTTCTTGAAGTGAAACCACGGTGAAGGTTTCTTTGTGTGGGACGAGAGGCTGACACTTGCTAAAAGCGCAAGAAAGATCTATTTTCTTTTTCTACTAAATCCGAACCCCCCGCCAGTATAAATATTTAAAAAAAATAGCAGGCTGAAGCGTGCCATTAAGGGGGCGGGGCTTAGCCCTCACAGCTCTCATCAGTGCCATTTTCTCTTCACAGAGCTGCAGAGACGCTGATCCTTCCTCTACACTACTGTAGACATATATATATTGGTAGATGCTCAATTAGCTTAGTGATATCATTCAAGTGCTCGAAAGGGAGGGGTATTTCTGAGCAAGAAAAAAAGCCATTTGGTTCCCCCAGCACCCTGAATGATAACAGTAACCAGATATAATTCCCACATAATAATAGAATTCAGAGATCTTCGTTACACATATTTGCGCAAATGTGTGGTTAAGCCCCAAAGCCGCATCAAGGCGTCTCTGTATATTTGGGGTCCCTAGCGCTATATCTAGGTGCTGGGTGTGGCACCCCAAAACACCAGCATAAGCCAGAAAGCCCAGCATAGCATACCAGTGAAAAACTACTGTATCAAGTAACAGGGTGCAAAGCAGGGGGGGGGGGGGGGCACAGTTATTTTGGTGCTGTATATGTAATTGTAAAAGTGCTAACGGTTCTGAGGCTTTATATAAGGGATTTCAGAACCGGGATAAGCGCTGGGTTGTGAGCTGGAAAACTCCCTCTGTGTTTCTCTGACAGGCTTTACTGTGGGTCTGTCCCCTATATGCCCAGTGTGTTTGTGGGTGTCGGTACACATGTGTCGGCATGTCTGAGGTTGAGTGCTCTTCCCAGGAGGAGACTGGATTAGGGAAAGAAACGGCTGTGGGAATGACCCTGTCGGCACCGTCGACTTCTGATTGGGTAAATGCTTTGAGTGCTTTGTTAAATAAGAGATTAGATAAATCTGAGTCTCAGAGCCAGGCATGGAAAAAATCTGTGGAGGATGTGTTATCACAAGTTCAGACCCCCTCGGGGTCACAATAGCGTTCATTTACCCAGTTCGCAGATACGGATACCGACGCAATACGGAAATTGTGTCAAAATCAAGTCATTGTCAGGGTTCCTTTGTCGCAACAGGGAGAAGGCTTCTATTCAAGCCTGTTTGTGGTCCCGAAGCCAGACGGCTCAGTCAGACTGATCCTGAACCAAGATCGCAGTTGGTTCCGACGACACGTCTGTCGTTCTTGGGTATGATTCTGGACACGGAATTACAGAGAGTTTTTCTTCCAGTGGAAAAGGCTCTAGAAATTCAGAACCTAGTCAAACAGATTCTGAAACCAGCAAGAGTGTCGATTCATCAATGCACTCGGTTGCTGGGGAAGATGGTGGCGGCCTACGAGGCCATTCAGTTTGGCAGATCCCATGCCAGAGTGTTTCAGTGGGACCTGTTGCACAAGTGGTCCGGATCCCATCTGCACATGCACCGACAGATAATCCTGTCTTCCAAGACCAGAATCTCACTCCTGTGGTGGCTACACAGCTCTCACCTCCTAGAGGGACGCAGGTTCGGGATCCAGTACTGGATCCTGGTGACCACGGATGCGAGTCTCGGAGGCTGGGGTGCAGTCACACAGGGGGAAAATTTCCAGGGAAAATGGTCAAGCCAGGAAGCTTGTCTACACATAAACATTCTGGAATTAAGGGCCATTTACAACGGCCTTCTACAAGCAGAACATCTTCTTCGCGATCTGCCCGTCCTGATTCGGTCGGACAACATAACAGCAGTGGCGTACATAAACCGCCAGGGTGGAACAAAGATCAGAGCGGCAATGGTAGAGGCCACAAAAGTTTTCCGCTGGGCAGAAAGGCATGTAAGCGCTCTGTCAGCTGTCTTCATTCCAGGTGTGGACTACTGGGAAGCAGACTTCCTTAGCAGACACGATCTCCATCAAGAGGTCTTTGCAGAAGTGACAAGTCATTGGGGAATTCCTCACATAGACATGATGGCGTCTCGCCTCAACAAGAAACTTTAGAGATATTGTTCCAGGTCGAGGGACCCTCAAGCAATAGTGGTGGACGCCCTAGTGACACCGTGGGTGTTTCAGTTGGTATATGTGTTCCCTCTGATTCCACTCATTCCAAAAGTGATAAAGATCATAAGAAGAACAAGGGATCATGCAATCATCATTGTTCCAGACTGGCCAAGGAGGGCCTGGTATCCGGATCTTCAGGAATTGCTCGTAGGAGATCCCTGGCCTCTTCCTCTATGAGAGGATCTGTTACAGCAGGGGCCGTGCGTGTACCAAGACTTACCGCGGCTTCGTTTGACGGCTTGGAGGTTGAACGCCGGATTCTAGCCCAAAAGGGTATTCCCAGTGAAGTCATTCCCACACGTCTTCAGGCTAGAAAAGAAGTAACGGCGAAACATTATCACCGTATTTGGAGAAAATGTGTGTCTTGGTGTGAATCCAAGAAGGCTCCTATGGAAGAATTTCAGCTGGGCCGTTTTCTCCATTTTCTGCAAGCAGGTGTGGATGTGGGCTTAAAATTAGGCTCAATTAAAGTACAAATTTCGGCTTTGTCAATTGTCTTTCAAAAAAAATTGGCCGCCCTTCCGGAAGTTCAGACTTTCATGAAAGGCGTGCTGCACATCCAACCTCCCTTTGTGCCCCCCGGTGGCACCATGGGATCTTAACGTGGTGTTGCAGTTCCTGCAATCTCATTGGTTTGGGTTAAAATTCGTCACTTGGAAAGTGATCATGCTGTTGGCCTTGGCCTCTGCAAGTCGGGTGTCTGAATTAGCGGCTTTGTCTCACAAGAGCCCCTATTTGAGCTTCCATGAAGATAGAGCGGAGTTGAGAACTCGTCAGCAATTTCTGCCGAAAGTGGTGTCATCGTTTCACATAAACCAACATATTGTGGTGCCAGTGGCTACTGACGCCTTAGCGGAATCGAAGTCTCAAGATGTGGTCAGAGCTTTAAAAATGTATGTAGCCAGAACGGCTCAGATTGCTCTGTTATTCCTGTATGATCCCAACAAGATTGGAGCTCCTGCTTCAAAGCAGACTATTGCACGCTGGATCTGTAATACGATTCAGCAAGCTCATTCTACGGCTGGGTTGCCGTTACCAAAAGCGGTGAAGGCCCATTCTACCAGAAAGGTGGGATCATCCTGGGCGACTGCCAGGGGGGTCTCGGCATTACAGCTTTGCCGAGCAGCTACTTGGTCGGGTTCAAACACTTTTGCAAAGTTTTAGAAGTTTGATACCCTGGCTAAGGAGGACCTCTTGTTTGGTCAATTGGTGCTGCAGAGTCATCCGCACTCTCCCGCCCGTTCTTGAGCTTTGGTATAATCCCCATGGTTCTTGAAGTGTCCCCAGTATCCTCTAGGATGTAGGAGAAAATAGGATTTTAATACCTACCGGTAAATCCTTTTCTCTTAGTCCGTAGAGGATGCTGGGCGCCCGTCCCAGTGCGTACTGTATCTGCAGCTATTGGTTATGGTTACACACATGTTGTGTTGCGTTTATAGTCAGCCTGTTGCTGTCGTTATTCATGCTGTTGCATGCGTTGAGTTAAATGCCATGTTGGACGACATGCTTGAGGTGTGAGCTGGTATGTATCTCACTTTAGTTTAAATTAAAATAAATCCTTTTTCCTCAAATTGTCCATCTCCCTGGGCCCAGTTCCTATAACTGGAGTCTGGAGGAGGGGAATAGAGGGAGGAGCCAGTTCACACCCCTTTTAAAGTCTTAAAGTGCGCATGTCTCCTGCGGATCCCATCTATACCCCATGGTTCTTGAAGTGTCCCCAGCATCATCTACAGACTAAGAGAAAAGGATTTACCGGTAGGTATTAAAATCCTATTTTTTCCTTTTTACACAAGGATTTTAAATAGCTTTTTTTTTTTGTTTCTTCCGGGTTCTATCAGCACATCTGTAGACTAGACAGAGCAGACGTGATCTAATAAGAACACAAAAGAGGGTTTTAAAACACCCTAGCAACCAGGAAAAGATTTCACTTAAAGATGCGTCTCCACCCTTTACTGATAGATCAAAGTCTGTTATGGTCTGCAAGGCTATGAAAGTGTGACATCCCTGACTGAGCTCCCAATTGTAAATTTACATACAGGACAGAAAAAGCAATACCTTTTACACTGAAATTCGAGCAGCTGTGGCTGCTGGATGTAATCTTTAACCTACGTACTTTTTACTAACTTAGCGTACACACACACACACACCTACACGCTGTAAGCACAATGCAGCTACATGTGTGGCTGAAATACACTTTAAACCTTAGCAGGAAAAGACACAACAACAATTGTATTTAAAATGCTGGGATCCGACCCACCAACATATAATTGCAAAAAGAGGGTTACTATAACAATATAATCACAATAAGAGAAAAGAGGCTACAATCAATGGTACATACATTTGTTTCGCCAGCGCCACATGGACCCAGTGCTCATTCAAGCAAGATGACCTTCAGAGAGAGAGAGACTAGCCAGGCAGCTTGGCTTTTTATACATTTGGCTAAAACATAATACAATAGAAACTGTAATCTCTTCACCTATAGGTCAAAGGGCTGGTCATTTACAGTACAGGAGGGGTCATAGGTTGGTTTGAATTGGTGGGCGATGCCTGGTCCAGGTGCACTTGCAGTTGGTCTCCACTGGGTTCCCTCCGAATATCAGAGTACAGAAAAATAAGAATTTACTCACCGGTAATTCTATTTCTCGTAGTCCGTAGTGGATGCTGGGAACTCCGTAAGGACCATGGGGAATAGACGGGCTCCGCAGGAGACTGGGCACTCTAAAGAAAAGATTAGGTACTATCTGGTGTGCACTGGCTCCTCCCTCTATGCCCCTCCTCCAGACCTCAGTTAGGGAAACTGTGCCCGGAAGAGCTGACATTACAAGGAAAGGATTTAGGAATCCAGGGCAAGACTCATACCAGCCACACCAATCACACCGTACAACTTGTGATAACCTTACCCAGTTAACAGTATGAACAACAACTGAGCCTCACTCAACGGATGGCTCATAACAATAACCCTTATTTAGCAATAACTATATACACGTATTGCAGAGAGTCCGCACTTGGGATGGGCACCCAGCATCCACTACGGACTAGGAGAAATAGAATTACCGGTGAGTAAATTCTTATTTTCTCTGACGTCCTAGTGGATGCTGGGAACTCCGTAAAGACCATGGGGATTATACCAAAGCCTCCAAACGGGCGGGAGAGTGCGGATGACTCTGCAGCACCGAATGGGCAACCACAAGGTCCTCCTCAGCCAGGGTATCAAACTTGTAGAACTTTGCAAACGTGTTTGAACCCGACCAAGTAGCAGCTCGGCAAAGCTGTAATGCCGAGACCCCTCGGGCAGCCGCCCAAGAAGAACCCACCTTCCTTGTGGAATGGGCTTTCACTGATTTTGGATGCGGCAATCCTGCCGCAGAATGAGCCTGCTGAATCGTGTTACAGATCCAGCGCGCAATAGTTTGCTTTGAAGCAGGAGCACCCAGCTTGTTGGGTGCATGCAGGATAAACAGCGAGTCAGGTTTTCTGACTCCAGGCTTCCTGGCTACATACATTTTCAAAGCCCTGACAACATCAAGTAACTTGGAGTCCTCCAAGTCCCGAGTAGCCGCAGGCACCACAATAGGTTGGTTCAAATGAAACGCTGATACCACCTTTGGGAGAAATTGGGGACGAGTCCTCAATTCTGCCCTGTCCATATGGAAGATCAGATATGGGCTTTTACATGACAAAGCCGCCAATTCTGACACACGCCTAGCCGATGCTAAGGCCAACAACATGACCACCTTCCACGTGAGATACTTTAGTTCCACGGTTTTAAGTGGCTCAAACCAGTGGGATTTCAGGAAATCAAACACAACGTTAAGATCCCAAGGTGCCACTGGTGGCACAAAAGGAGGCTGAATATGCAGCACTCCGTTAACAAACGTCTGAACTTCAGGCAGTGAAGCCAGTTCCTTTTGAAAGAAAATGGATAGGGCCGAAATCTTGACCTTTATGGATCCTAATTTTAGGCCCATAGTCACTCCTGACTGTAGGAAGTGCAGGAATCGACCCAGCTGGAATTCCTCTGTAGGGGCCTTCCTGGCCTCACACCAAGCAACCTATTTTCGCCATATACAGTGAAAATGTTTTGCTGTCACGTCTTTCCTAGCCTTTATCAGCGTAGGAATAACTTCATCCGGAATGCCCTTTTCCGCTAGGATCCGGCGTTCAACCGCCATGCTGTCAAATGCAGCCGCGGTAAGTCTTGGAACAGACAGGGCCCCTGTTGCAACAGGTCCTGTCCGAGAGGCAGAGGCCATGGGTCCTCTGAGAGCATTTCTTGCAGTTCCGGGTACCGAGTCCTTCTTGGCCAATCCGGAGCAATGAATATTGTTCTCACTCCTCTTTTCCTTACAATTCTCAGCGCCTTGGGTATGAGAGGAAGAGGAGGAAATACATAGACTGACTGGAACACCCACGGTGTTACTAGTGCGTCCACAGCTATCGCCTGAGGGTCCCTTGACCTGGCGTAAAACCTTTTTTAGCTTTTTGTTGAGGTGGGATGCCATCATGTCCACCTGTGGCAGTTCCCATCAATTTTCAATCTGCGTGAAGACTTCCTGATGAAGTCCCCACTCTCCCGGGTGGATGTCGTGCCTGCTGAGGAAGTCTGCTTCCCAGTTATCCACTCCCGGAATGAACACTGCTGAGAGTGCGCTTACTTGATTCTCCGCCCAGCGAAGAATTCTGGTGGCTTCTACCATCGCCACCCTGCTCCTTGTGCCGCCTTGGCGATTTACATGAGCCACTGCGGTCTGACTGGATCAGAACCGGTTGGTCGCGAAGCAGGATCTCCGCTTGACTTAGGGCGTTGTATATGGCCCTTAGTTCTAGGATATTGATGTGAAGGCAAGTCTCCTGACTTGACCACAGACCTTGGAAATCTCTTCCCTGCGTGACTGCCCCCCACCCTCGGAGGCTTGCATCCGTGGTCACCAGGACCCAGTCCTGAATGCCGAATCTGCGGCCCTCGAGAAGGTAGCACTCTGCGGCCACCACAGGAGAGACACCCTGGCCCTGGGGGATAGGGTGATTAACTGATGCAACTGAAGATGTGATCCGGACCACTTGTCCAGTAAGTCCCATTGGAAGGTCCTCGCATGGAACCTGCCGCAGGGAATGGCCTCGTATGATACCACCATCCTTCCCAGGACTAGAGTGCAGTGATGCACTGACACCTGTTTTGGTTTTAATAGATTCCTGACCAGCGTCACGAGCTCCTGAGCTCTCTCTATCGGGAGATAAACCCTTTTCTGGTCTGTGTCTAGGATCATGCCTAGGAGAGGCAGATGAGCTGTAAGAACCAACTGCGACTTTGGAATACATAGAATCCAGCCGCGTTGCCGTTTCACTTCCAGAAAAAGTGATACGCTGTTCAGCAGCTGCTCTCGTGATCTCGCTTTTATGAGGAGATCGTCCAAGTCCGTGATAATAGTGACACCCTGCATCCGCAGGAGCACCATCATTCCCGTCATTACCTTGGTGATATTCTCAAGGCCGTGGAGAGACCAAACGGAAACTCTGAAATTGGTAATGACAATCCCGTACCTCGATTCTGAGGTACGCCTGATGAGGTGGATAAATGGGGACATGAAGGTATGCATCCCTTATGTCCCGATTCACGATAAAGTCTCCCCCTTTCAGGCTTGCAATGACCGCTCTTAGCGATTCCATCTTGAACTTGAACCTTTTCAGGTATATGTTCAGGGATTTTAATTCAAAATGGGTCTGACCGAACCGTCTGGTTTCGGGACTACAACATGGTCGAATAATAACCCCCTCTTGTTGAATGAGGGGAACCTTGACCACCTGTTGAAGATACAATTTGTGAATTGCAGTTAACACTGGTTCCCTCTCTTGGGGGGTAACCGGCAGGGCCGTCGGTGAGGGGGCATCTACTCACAGTCCAGCTTGTATCCCTGAGACACAATATCTATTGCCCAGGGATCTAACAGGGAGTGAACCCACTTGTGGCTGAACTTACGAAGGCATGTCCCCACCGGGCCTAGCTCCGCCAGTGGTGGATTTTTGTAGAGGCCGGAGAGGACTTCTGTTCCTGGGAACTAGCTCTGTTGTGCAGCTTCTTTCCTCTGCCCCCGCCTCTGACAAGAAAGTACGCACCTCAGACTTTCTTGTTTCATTATTGGAAAGGCTGCATTTGATAATGTCATGCTTTCCTAGGCTGTGCAGGAATATAAGGCAAAATATCAGAATTATCAGCTATAGCTGTGGAGACTAGGCCCGGGAACCCTTCTCCACACAATCCTCAGCCTTCCATATGCCTCTTAAGTACGCATCATCTGTCCATTGCATATTACTACAGGACACGTCAAGCAGAAATCGACATAGCTTTGACTCGAGGACCCAGTATACTCATGTTTTTTTGGGCATGCTTTATTATTATATAACTATCACTTAAGACAGCATCTTTACTATATCTATATATATCTCTATACATACATAAATATATATATATATATATCTATATGCATACTAGGGTCTCAATCTCTGCTGATAAGGTACCTGTCCACGCTGCCACAGCGCTATAAACCCATGCCGACACAATTGCCGGTCTGAGTAGTGTACCAGAACGTGCACGCTATCTGCAGGATCCCTGAGAATAGCTAGTGCTACCGTCTGTGCAAACAGGACACCTAGGGGAAGATTCTTAACACATCCTGGCCTAGTGGGGAAAGGATACAGCCTGAGAATTTTTTTGTGGGAAGCTGCAGTCTCTAGTCTGGAGATTCCCGCTCTTTTTCCTCATGAGAGGAGGGAAATTACCTCAGCTTTCTTCCCCTTAACATGTGTACCCTTGTGTCAGGGACAAATGAGTCATCAGTGATATGCAAATCATCTTTATTACAATAATCATATATTGAATAGCTTTCAACCATCTTGGCTGTAACTTTGTAGTCGACGCTGGAGTTAAACTCTGTGTCGATAGCAGTGTGTATTATTTTGGATAGTGAGCATTGTGAGACTCTGAAGGTCTCTGTGCCATAGGGACAGACATGGGTAGATTTCCTGTCTGTTCCCTAACCTTTTGTGCAATAAATTCACCTTAGCACTTACACATATCCAAACAGTTGTCGGCGTTGTCGACGGAGACACCCTCTCACACACACATACGCTCTATCACCTCCTTAGGGGAGCCTTTTACCTCAGACATGTCGACACACGCGTACCGACACACCACCCACACAGGGGATGCTCTATTTGAAGACAGTTCCCCCACAAGGCCCTTTGGAGAGACAGAGAGAGAGTATGCCAGCACACACCCCAGCGCTATATAACCCAGGGATTACACTACAACTCAGTGTTTACCCCGTAGCTGCTGTATATACAAATTTTGCGCCTAAATTTATGTGCCCCCCCCCCCTCTTTTCACCCTTTGTGTGCCAGGATACTGCAGGGAAGAGCCTGGCGAGCTTCCTTCCAGCGGAGCTGTGAAGGGAAAATGGCGCTGATGTGCTGAGGAAGGCCCCGCCCCCTCAGTGGCGGGCTTCTGTCCTGCTTTCTATGTAAAAATAATGGCGGGGTTTTTTACATATATACAGTGCCAGACTTTATATATGTATTTTTATTGCCAAAGTACTTCAATTGCTGCCCAGGGCACCCCCCCCCCCCCAGCGCCCTGCACCCTACAGTGACCGGAGTGTGTAAGTGTGCTGGGAGCAATGGCGCACAGCTGCGGTGCTGTGCGCTACCTTAAATGAAGACAGGAGTCTACTGCTGCCGATTTCGTCGTCTTCACTCTTCTGTCTTCTGGCTCTGTGTTCGAACCCTCTGGAGCTAATGGTGTCCAGTAGCCTAAGAAGCACAAGCTAGCTGCAAGCAGGTAGGTTTGCTTCTCTCCCCTCAGTCCCGCGTAGCAGTGAGTCTGTTGCCAGCAGAAGCTCACTGAAAATAAAAAACCTAATAAATACTTTCTTTTCTAGCAAGCTCAGGAGAGCCCACTAGGAGCACCCAGCTCTGGCCGGGCACAGATTCTAACTGAGGTCTGGAGGAGGGGCATAGAGGGAGGAGCCAGTGCACACCAGATAGTAAATAATCTTTTCTTTAGAGTGCCCAGTCTCCTGCGGAGCCTGTCTATTCCCCATGGTCCTTACGGAGTTCCCAGCATCCACTAGGACGTCAGAGAAATACAGTATAATAGTAATATTCTGTTCCTGCGCGGGAGCATGCTATATTCATCAAACTGCTACCGGAATGTTGCCCTTAAAATACCCTACAGCTAGATACCAAACACCACCTCCTAACCTAATGCTGTCCCCTGATATCCTGTAAAGGTGAATCCCTTTGTTATTGTACCTTTTAAAAAAGTATAACTCGCTGGTGTGGTGCATGTGGGCTACGTGTACATTTTGCACTATGTGGATTAAATATGAGATATGTCTTTGCGGCTTTTCCGTGCGAATACAAATGCTACCGTAATTACTCATACCACGCGCTAATATGCAGGACCGCGTGAGCGGTCATACGCAACTTGCGAATATGTGCACGCAAGGCAGAACAAGTACACACACGGAGGCCATCTGTGTGGTGTTTGTTACTTGGTGTGTGTGACAATAAGATTTTCAACTTCGTCAGTCCACCCTTTGGCAGTCATCAATAACTGCCACACTTAACTAATAAACTGAAAATATTATCTATACAATATATATACAAAGTTTGGATGATCGGGGGAGAGTTGTAG
This sequence comes from Pseudophryne corroboree, assembly GCF_028390025.1. Taxonomy (NCBI): domain Eukaryota; kingdom Metazoa; phylum Chordata; class Amphibia; order Anura; family Myobatrachidae; genus Pseudophryne; species Pseudophryne corroboree. The sequence continues at coordinate 333,899,188 of NC_086452.1, read as the reverse complement.
GTGGGAAATGAATTGCCTAGTGGGATAGTAAAAAGCATGTATGTGTGAATCAATGTCTGAGGGTCATGTGTCATCATGCCATATATGTTCTAAGTAAGCTTCGAGGTATTGCGAAGTATACATTAAATCCTTCTCATCCCATATTAAGGGTCTGTACAAACAAACACTACCGAGCTCTTTTCGGGCAAGGGCTTTTACCCCTCACCCTTGTTGGCTACTTATTTCCAACAAATGGGGAGCACATTTATCTGATAATACATGGAGGGGGAACATATGTGAATGCTACTTTATGTGGATAACACCTGTCGACTATGTGTGCCATTAACTGAGGGTTGTAGTGATGAAGGTAAGACACATATATAAAAATACATTCACATAAACATTTGGGTAGGGTTGACGTCTTTTCCGGTTGGATGTTTCTGGGTAAAGGGGGAGACAGAAAAAAATGGTGAAAGAAAACAGGCCATGAAATTCATTTGCAATCCTTATCATATCACTGTTTCTACAGATGGGTCATAAATCAAATCTGCTGCTGTAACAATGCCCCCGCTCCTTAAACTCATCAAATGTGTGCCGTGCTTGCGCCACGTTAGAATTCGAACACACCTGAATATCAGACCAATAATTATGATGACTCCCAGGATACAAAGGAGAAACTTTTACACACTCATAATAACCCTGGGAACCATTTGCGTGGGTTCAACCATGAGACCCAGCCGGTCAGTTCATTACCCACAGCCGTCAAGGTAAGGTTGTGTTTCCTCCTGAACTCCCACTTCAACTGCAAGATCTCATCCATCTTTTGATCGATGATCTCCGGGGTCGTCAGTGCTATTCGTAATATACGTACAGCACTTCACGCCATATTGAGTTGCCAGGGTAACACAATACCCACCTGTCACAGCTGTAATGTAATAAAGGACCATCCTGTGCTGGATCAGCTCCTTCTTGTAGGCTTGTAACTCCCTACCCGTATACCTGAAGGTGTCATCATACATCTCGGTGATATTATCTATCAAGTTCGCTAGCGCATGGATGTACCTATAATTTATAGTTCCTTTGGCAGTACGGGTGATATCTAATGCGAGAAGGAACTATATCCCGGTGGATTCATGGATCAAATCAGAGGCTGCGTGCTCTGCCCTATCTATGAGGTGTCTCTTGATGATGTGTTCATAATGGGTATGAGTATAAGGAGCCTGAGCGTTGCAGTGAACGTCTTTCATTCTGTCGTGGGTTATGGTCATGACCTTTGGTAGTACTCTCCCAATATAACACAATCCCTCAGAGCTCGGAGTAAGCAACTTGTACGCTTTCCACCCACATATAAAATAGGCATCATCTGGGAGAAAATAGGGGACAAAATGTAACAACACCATATTGCAAATCATCTTTGTAAAGAATCCAATCCCTAGTTCTCTCATTTGCTCAGTACAAGTATCGGGCTGGATCACATGGGCACAATACCCCTGCGATACCTTTCCAACCCACATGGTTTTGCTTCCACGTGTATACTGGTACCGAAAATGCTTTCCACTGTTGGCTATCTTGCGTACAAGTTCAGAGTCAATAGGTATCCTATCAGCTCTGTGTGAAAAGGTCATTGGTTATTCCACGTCACTTCCCAATTTCCTGTTTTTTGGAAATTGGAAATATTAAAACACAATAGTGATCTATCTACATGATACTGGTGGAGCTTCAAACCAGGGTTCCTAGATATATTGAATTTCTTGTCCACCGGTCTCCCACACCGTAATTCAAGTAACTCATCTATCGTTACAGGGTATGGCACTAATCCTGACTTACTCTGTCCTTGAGGTACCTGTGGGCACACCAAGCATTCTGTCTAGTTTAAGACCTTATTGGGTGGGTTTTTTTGAGATCTGCACTGGAACAGATTGTACATTGTTTGATAAGAAATATATAATACTAATGAAATTTCTAATTGCTGTTTAAACCAACATAAAGCTGCCAATTTTGCCTCAAAAGGCTTTAAGGACAGAACAACGGTTGGTGGTGCTCCCGGACATTTTTAGCAGAAAGAGCTAATACGGGTGGTTTTGCAAAGAGGCAAAAGAAAAGAGCTGTTTGATATGTCTCTCTGGGGCACACTTTTTAAATTGATTGAATGACAAGGTTATGTAACGATGGAGTGTATATAAAGCATTAAAACGTAACTTTTATTTAGTTCTACAGACGAAAAAGTTTAATTAATTATATGAAAAAAACCTTGCTGTGTGAAACAGCAAAGTAGGTTAAAACAAGTATTAAATAGCATATAAAGAAGACGATATAGTAATGATATGTCACTCGCCTATTGAAAATAGGTGACAGAAAATTTGTCTGTACACCCTCTGGATTCTAGGCGAGTATTATTGTTAGACATATGTCCACTGCGAAAATGAAAGTTCTTGTTATCTCTATGAGTTTATGATTGAAAATACGCATGTATTTTTCATATAAGAGACACAAGAAGGAGAAACCGGCTTTTTAATTACCGGACTCCTTTTGAAATGATCAACTGTACTGCGTGTTCTGCAGTATTAACTGACAAGTAGGTTCTGCTGGTCAATGAAAGGTATGTACCTTTCACACAGCAAGGTTTTTTTCATATAATTAATTAAACTTTTTCGTCTGTAGAACTAAATAAAAGTTACGTTTTAATGCTTTATATACACTCCATCGTTACATAACCTTGTCATTCAATCAATTTAAAAAGTGTGCCCCAGAGAGACATATCAAACAGCTCTTTTCTTTTGCCTCTTTGCAAAACCACCCGTATTAGTTTAAGACCTTACCCACTATTGAGTGGTAAGCACTCAACGGATGTCGGTCCATGTCGATATTAATGTTGGACTGACATCTCTGGATGCACCCATCTTCGACTATGTTCTCGCAATTTCTACAAGTACAATATTTATCAGATAATAACCCCTCACATTGCGTCCGAGCTCCATGAGTACCAGAGCGCTTACTGATACCAGCCTTTACTCAAGTGATGTGCTGCTCCTGAGATCCTACAAATCCGCACTCGCCATCAGAACCCATTCCAGATCCTTGCTCGACGTCTCTGGGACCCTCACCAAAACATATTGTCCTGAGCAAAAACAAAATTACCAGAAAAACACGAAACACATTCTCTTGAGGTAGATCCTTTTTGTTAGGGAAAAAGAAGGAAAATAAGAAGGGGGGGAAGAAGAATGCAGTGGGAGGTGAGAAAAGAAAAATGGTACAACAACCGTCTTTTATCTTGTTGTTCTCCACGCTCAGGTGCCGTTTCAACAGTCCTGCCTCTCAGCTTTCCCGGAACAAACACTCTAGGGATACGAATGTTCTCTTCACCTTGCTCTTTGTCACGATTTTTATCCGGGTCAGCGACCTTCTTGCAGTGGGACGAGTGGACCCAAGTCTCTCTTTCGGCGACCTTTAGTGCTGTCGTGCTGGTTAACAAAACTTGATCCGATTCTTCCCACTTGTCTATGAGGCAATCTGAGCGTAAACATTTTTGAATCATCACATAATCCCCAGGCTCAATGTCATGACAATTACTGTTCGGTAGGTTAGGATTCACCAGCTTTAGATTTCTTTGTTGATTTCTCAGCTGCCGGCTCATCCTAACCAAATATTTCACAGTTATTTCGTTATTGCGCTTCAAATCATCCTGGGGGTCTATCATTACATGGGGTTGTTGACCAAAAAGAATTTCAACGGGTGATAAGTTAAGCGGTGGCCTGAGACTTGTTCTGATGCTGTACAACACTAGTGGCAAAGCTTCTGGCCACAACAATCCAGTCTCAGCCATCACTTTGCTCAGCTTGTTCTTAATAGTGCTGTTCATTCTCTCCACCTTCGCACTCGCCTGTGGTCGGTACGGAGTGTGCAGCTTGCTATTAATTCCCATCAGTTTGCACATGACCTGAAAGACTTCACCTGTAAAATGGGTACCACTATCACTTTCAATCATTCTAGGGATACCATATCTACACACAAATTCCTGCACGATTTTCTTTGCAGTGAACACAGCAGTATTTGTGGCAGCGGGGAATGCTTCTACCCAGTTGGAAAACACATCAATACAAACTAACACATATTTAAAATTCCTACAGGAAGTCGATTTGTATTACCTGAAACGGTCCGTCTGTAGGAGGGATATGGGATGGCTCTGTTGGTATTGCCTTACCAATATTCTTCCTCAAGCATGTAAGACATGTCATTGCTTTCTTACCTGCATGAGAAGAGAATCCTGGCGCACTCCAGTAGGCTCTTACCAGCTTGCACATACCCTCATTGCCCAGATGAGTCAGACCATGTGCCACCTCAGCTAGACTTGGAAGATATGCTCTGGGGGCCACTGGCTTAACGTGTCCATCTGTCCAAAGTCCTGAGGACTCCTGACCATATCCCTTCACCTTCCAGACTGCCTTTTCCTGTAGGGAACACACATTTTGCATTTCAATTAACTGTTGCATGTTAACTGTTTCAAATGTCATCAGTGATGTGATGTTAGTTCGCGTGGTTGTGCTTGCTGCAGATTTAGCAGCTTCGTCAGCCCGGCTGTTACCAAGTGAGATTGGGTTTTGTTTGTAAGTATGTGCTTTACACTTGATAACAGCCACTCTGTCTGGTTCCTGTATTGCTGTCAGGAGCCTTTTGATGTGGGACGCATGCGCTACAGGTGTGCCAGCTGCCGTCATGAAATTTCTGAGGCGCCACAGGGCCCCAAAATCATGCACCACTCCAAAGGCGTACCTTGAGTCCGTGTGTATATTAGCTGACTTACCCTTGGCCAACTCACATGCTCTGGTCAGGACGACCAGCTCAGCGACTTGTGCTGAGTGTTGTGGGCCAAGGGGTTCAGCTTCTATGATACCTTCGTCATCTACAATTGCATATCCGGTGCACAGGTCTCCCGATTCCGTCTGTCTGTGGCAACTACCGTCAGTGTAGAAGGTAAAGTCTACTCCTTCCAGTGGGTTGTCACTGATGTCAGGTCTCGCAGTGAAAGTTTGGTTCAGGTATTCCATACAGTCATGCATATCAGTATCTGCACTAAATCCTCCTTCACCATCGTTCTCATCCTCCACCCTTTGTGCATGACCAGGCACACTTGTCAAGTATGTTGCAGGATTTAGTGAGCTGCATCTCTTAATGGTGATGTTTACCTGGGCCATCAGTGATAATTCCCACTTTGTAAACCGAGCAGATGAGACATGTCTGGTTTGGGCGGAGTTTAGCAAGGCTAATACTGCATGAGGTGTATGGATGGTCAAGTCGTGTCCTAACACTACGTCCTCGCTTTTACTTACCAGCAAAGCTATCGCTGCAACACTTCGCAAGCAAGTGGGGAGAGACCGTGCTACAGTGTCCAACTGTGCACTGTAGTAGGCTACTGGTCTGCAAGCATCACCGTGTCTCTGAGTTAAAACTCCTACCGCGCACCCAGCACTTTCAGTACCGTACAATTCAAATGGCTTCTCATAATCTGGCATACCTAAAGCAGGTGCTTGTGATAAACACTGTTTTAGTCTCTCAAACGCCAGTTCGGACTCATCTGTGTGAGAGACCCGTTCTGGTTTGTTCGAAAAGACCATTTCTTGCAAAGGTAGTGCCAGTATGGAGAACCCTGGAATCTAGTTCCGACAGTACCCACACATTCCGAGGAACGTGCGGATCTGTTGCTGAGTTTGTGGCAGTGTCATGTCGCGAATCGCCTGTATCCTATCGGTGGTCAGGTGCCTAAGTCCTTGTGTCAAGCAGTGTCCCAAGTATTTAACCCTGGTCCGGCACAACTGCAGCTTATCCTTTGAAACCTTGTGTCCTGTCTGGGAAAGATGAAACATAAGCTGTTTAGTATCTGCCAAGGATGACTCGAGTGAGTCAGAACACAACAATAAGTCATCAACATATTGTATTAGCACTGATCCACTCTCAGGTTGAAACTTAAGGATTGCAAACATTCATGTAAGGCCTGGGAGAAAATACTCGGGCTGTCAATGAAACCTTGGGAGAGACGAGTCCAGGTGTACTGTACTCTGCTGTACATGAAGGTAAAAAGGTATTGGCTGTCAGGGTGAAGAGGGACAGAAAAGAAAGCAGATCTAATGACAGTGAAGAATTTTGCGGTAGATGGAATCTGCATGAGGATGACAGCTGGATTGGGCACTACGAGTAATTGGCTCAACTATTTATCTGTTTATCCTCCTTAGATCCTGCACTAGCCTGTAACCCCTCCCCCCACTCTTTTTCACAGGGAAAATGGGACTATTGGCGGTTCTGACTAGGATGCCCTGCTGTAGCAGCCACTCTATGATGGGGTACACTCCTAATTCTACCTCTGGCTTCACAGGATACTGAGGGATTTTTGGAGCTATTCTGACATCTTTTACTTGTACTGCTACAGGAGCTACATTCGCCATCAATCCAGTGTCCTGTCCATCTTTGGTCCATAGGGAACCCGGTATTTGTTAGATCATTTCCTCTACCTGCGATGGACACGTGTCTATAACAGTAGAGTGCAACATTAGTCTCTGAGGGGTGTCTAATATATCTTGCACCTCCTGTACGTGGTTCTCAGGTATATCTAAGAATACGCCCTCAGGGGTACAGTATATGACACACCTCATTTTACACAACAAATCTCTGCCGAGTAGATTAGTCTGAACCGATGCAGCCAGCAGAAAGGAATGTTTTGTCTGCAAGGGCCCTATTGCAATCTTTGCAGGTCTACTCAAAGGGTATTGTTGCACCGTTCCTGTTACTCCCATTGCCAAAATCTTTTTACCCGTGGTTTTTACACCTGCTGTAGAATTCAACACTGACTTGGCCGCCCCTGTATCTACGAGAAAAGGTAATGGTACACCAGCTACATCAACCATGACCTCAGGTTCACTACCAAGGCTAGCAATCAACTTCACTGGCTGCAGACTACAGGTGTGGCCCCACCCATATTGTGTAGTGGGACCCTCCCACAGCGCACTGGCAGCTACAATATGTGAGGGGGGTAACTGAATTTTTGTAGGCCTGCCAGTCCCTCCTGGGTGGGTATCTGTGTTTCCCCTCTATGCGGCTCGTAATTTCTTCTATGTGGTCCCTGGTCCCAATTATGTGAATTGTAGTGTGGTTTGTATTCAGGTCTAGGGGGTCTGTATACGTTATGTGTCCCTTTATTCCTACAATCCTGGGCAAAATGTCCTGTCTACAAATGTAACATAGGGGCAGATGTATTAACCTGGAGAAGGCATAAGGAAGTGATAAACCAGTGATATGTGCAAGGTGATAAAGGCACCAGCCAATCCGCTCAAATATGTAAATTAACAGTTAGGATCCGATTGGCTGGTGCCTTTATCACCTTGCACATATCACTGGTTTATCACTTCCTTATGCCTTCTCCAGGTTAATACATCTGCCCCATAGTCTTGTTCGCGATTTACCATCAGGGGTCTGGGGTATGGGCTGATGGGACTTTCCTGTAAGAGCCTGTATACTTACTGTCATCAGCTTAACTCCTTGCGACTCCCTGTACTTACTGATGTTACGATCATGCTCGACAACGGACTCTCTCAGCGCAGCCTCCGAGATACCTCTCCAATTACGTAGAGAGGTTTGAACTCTTGTCCTCAGTGCCTCCTTTAATCCGTCCATTAACACGGAGACAGCTAACTCCCTGTGGTGTGCATTCTCCTTAATATCCTGTATCGCAGTGTATCTAGCTATTTCCTGCAGTGCTCTATGGAAACACTCGGATGCCATTTCACGTTCCTTTTGTCTTATGGAGAAGATTTTATTCCATTTAACAACAGTAGGGAAATATACTCCTAATTGCAGGTTGATTTGCCGTACATTCTCCTGATTGTATTCATCAGTGAGAGGTACCTCTGCATCTAATTTACAATCCGTTATGAGTTTTGGGAATGTCAACATTTGAGGGTAAACACACCCGTAGCACTCTTCGCCAATCTTTATTTGTAGGCTCATGGGCGTTACCTAATTCTTTAATGAATTTCTGGCATCCGACTAGATCTTTTCTGGGATCAGGGAATTCTGACATAATTGATCTTAACTCTGCTTGGGACCAAGGACAATGCATGGCAATGTTCCTGATGGGAGTTACTCCCTGACTGTCAGTTTTCCCATTGGGGACTGCAATCACCCTGACAGGATTTAGTTCAACTATATCATTTTGATTTGATTCTATAATGCGGGGAGCTATCGTCTCTGCATAGTGTATGGTACCGTACTTACCGGTGGACACAACCTCACTCACTCCTCCGCTGGGGGGTATTGCTACTACTCTTGGTGGTTGGGCCGTGCCCACCTGGGTGTTCTGTATGGTGGCTGCTAGAGAGAGTGCTGATATTGTGCTGGGCTCATCATCCTCCTCACAATCCCGGGGAAAATTTAAAATGGGATACAACTGGCAAGGGTTAGGGTTAACACATTGATTAATCACTTTACTATCCTTTACCAATGCACCATTATTTTGTAGCCAATTTCTCCCCATCTACACACGCATGGTGGTGTGCTGGCAATCGCTTTCCAGCTAGGTTTGGAACCTGCTGTGCGAGCCAGTTCCTTTTGCACCTCCCCCTTTTGTTGCCACAGATTTAAACAATCGGTATGTCTGATCCTTTATTTTCTATATTTAATCAGATATATCCTAATCCTTATGTTCTGCAATACCTCTGGTTCATAAATACCCATCCCAGGGAATGATGTCCTATCTTCAGCAGTCATACGCACCCATTCATTGCAAAAAGCCTCCGTGTGTGGACCATATTTCTCACACATAATAAACCTTGCTGACTCCTTGGGCCGCAATTCTCCTGCCTGAACCCTGGTTACTGAACGTCTCTCACTTGAGCAACTGGCTCCCATTTTGTGGGCCTTTTCCCACAAACACCAAAATACACAATGCAAGCAGATGGTGAACTGGTGAAAGTTCCTCGAGCGCCTTTCACTCGCTCTCGCCCACGCTGGCCAGTACTACGATACGCTGTTGATAGTGGAAGGCAATGTACCCAACTTAGGGCTCCTATCAGACCTTAGAGCACCAAAATTTATTTCAGTGGAGGTTCTGTTGGAATATTTTCCTGAGAGAGGCAGCGAAAAATTCCTTTTTGGTATCTTTCCACTGGACTTTTTGTAGGGTGAAAAATAGAAAACTTCACTAACTACTGCTCACCCTTTCCAGTGGAAGCCCACCAAGGATATTTCCTGTAAAGCGAAAAACACCTTGGGGTATATTTACAAAGATTCGTGTTTTGGCCGTTTTGAAGGGTGTTTGAACTCGAATGGTATCGGGTGCATTTTACTGCAACTTTTTGAATCCTGATACGGTCATTCACTAAGCTGCCGACTTTTCACAATTCGTATTTTCCGATGTCGATGTGATTCGTAATATCAGGCAGTGTTTTACAAGAGTGATGAGTAAAACACTGCCTGACAAAACACAAGGAATCCCGGCCAGATCTGTGAGATCCGTGCAGGGCTTCATTGTGTACCTTAAAAAGGTTTTTAAAGTGTTTAAAAATCTGAAAAAAATTGCGTGGGGTCCCCCCTCCTAAGCATAACCAGCCTCGGGCTCTTTGAAAAAATATGGGTAAAAATTTGACAGGGGTTCCCCCATATTTGATCAACCAGCACCGGGCTCTGCGCCTGGTCCTGGTGCAAAAAATACGGGGGACAAAAAGCGTATTTTTTGAACCAGCACCGGGCTCCACTAGTCAGAGAGATAATGCCACAGCCGGGGGACACTTTTATATAGGTCCCTGCGGCCCTGGCATTAAATCACTAACTAGTCACCACTGGCCAGGGTACCCTGGAGGAGTGGGGACCCCTTAAATCAAGGGGTCCCCCCCTCCAGACACCCAAGGGCTAGAGGTGAAGCCCGAGGCTGTCCCCCCCATCCATGGGCTGCGGATGGGGGGCTGATAGCCAAGTGTAAAATAAAAGAATATTGTTTTTTGCACAAGAACTACAAGTCCCTACAAGTCCCTGCAAGCCTCCCCTGCAAACTGGTACGAGAACTACAAGTACCAGCATGCAGGGTTTAAACGGTCCCGCTGGTACCTATAGTTCTTCTGCAAAAAAAATACCCAAATAAAAACAGGTCACACACAACTTGAAAGTACAACTTTATTACATACATTCCGACACACACATACTTACCTATGTTCAGATGCCGACTCGGCCCACGTCTCGACGTCGATTCCAGGGTACCTGAAAATAAAATTATACTCACCTAAATCCAGTGTGTCGTGTCCTTTTTTAATAATCCACGTACTTGGCAAAAAAACAAACCGCATACCAGATCCACGCACTGAAAGGGGTCCCTTGTTTACACATGGGACCCCTTTCCCCATCTGCCAGGACCCCCCCTGACTCCTGTCAAAGAGGGTCCATTCAGCCAGTCAGGGAGCGCCACGTCATGCCACTCTCCTGATTGGCTGTGTGCTTCTGTAGTGTCTGTGAGGCAGCACACGGCAGAGATACAATGTAGCGCCTATGCGCTCCATTGTAGCCAATGATGGGACCTTTGCGGTCAGCGGTGAGGTTACTTTCGGTCAACCGCTGACCGCAAAGTTCCCACCATTGGCTACAATGGAGCGCATAGGCGCTACATTGTATCTCTGCCGTGTGCTGCCTCACAGACAATACAGGAGCACACAGCCAATCAGGAGAGTGGCACGATGTGGCGCTCCCTGATTGGCTGAAGGGACCATCTTTGACAGAAGTCAGGGGGGTCCTGGCAGTCGGGGAAAGGGGTCCCATGTGTAAACATGGGACCCCTTTCAGTGCGTGGTCGGGTTTCCGTTTTTTTGTTTTGCCAAGTACGTGGATTATACATTGGACACAATCTACACTGGATTAGGTGAGTATAATTTTTTTCACAGGTCCCCCAAGGATTCTACATGGAGAAGAGGATCGAGCCTCGTGGGAACATAGGTAAGTATGTATGTATGGAGGTGTGCATGTATGTAATAAACTTATACTTTCACGGTGTGTGTGTCCTGTTGTTTGGGGGTTATTTTTTTAGTAATAGTACTACAGGTACCAGCGGGCCTGGTTTTCCACCGCATGCTGGTACTTGTGGTTCTCCAAGTACCAGCTTGCGGGGGAGGCTTGCTGGGACTTGTAGTACTGCTACTAAAAACAATATTCAATTTTTTTACACATGGCTATCAGCCCCCCATCTGCCGCCCTTGGGTGGGGGGGGGACAGCCTCGGGCTTCACCCCTGGCTCTTGGGTGTCTGGAGGGGGGGTCCCTTGATTTAAGGGGATCCCACTCCTCCAGGGTACCCCGGCCAGGAGTGACTAATTGGGTATGTAATGCCAGGGCCACAGGGAGCACTATAAAAGTGTCCCCCGGCTGTGGCATTATGTACCTGGCTAGTGGAGCCCGGTGCTGGTTTCAGAAATACGGGGGACCCCTATGCTTTTTGTCCCCCATATTTTTGGAACGAGGACCAGGTGCAGAGCCCGGTGCTGGTTGATTAAATATGGGGGAACCCCTGTCATTTTTTCCCCCATATTTTTTCAACTAGGACCGGCTCAATGAGCCCAAGGCTGGTTGTGCTTAGGAGGGGGGACCCCACGCAATTTTTTTTTCTGTTATTACACTAAACAGACCCTTTCCCATAGATAACCATGCACAGATCTCACTGATCCGTGCATGGTTATCCAAACTCGACTTTAAAAAGCAGGTCTATTTTTTTGCTGCTTTTTTAACGAATCGAAAAAACACAGACCCGCACTTGAGCACTCAGAGACTAATGCCCAAATACGAATGAATAGTGAATACCCATATTGTATGAAATAACAGCCGCGTTTGACCGATGGTCTATTCATTCGTATTTCTGAACTTTGCCAATCAAACCATTACAAATAGACCAGACACTGCCGAGTTTTCTGCTTAGTGAATTCCCGGATTGGGACTTAGAAAAAAAAACACAAATCGGCAAAACTCGGATTTTTAGTAAATACTGGCCCTTGTTTACACAATCATGTTTACATATGCTCCCCACAGCGCATATGACACAATAATATCACGTTGTGCTGTGTAGAACACACGGACATGTGGTTCAATCGCACAGCGTATAGATACTTGTTATCTATCCGCCCTACGATCGCTGTCACCTTGGAACACCTAGTTCACTTGGAACACCTAGTTCACTGGGACACACAGTTCACTTTGAACACCTACTTCTTATCACGTAAGGTTGCGAACCCTATGCCACTGAGCCTCTGCTAATCCAGTGTTTCCACGGGACCCTAATTTCCCTGGGGTTCAATACACTCACTCCTGCTTTCACTTACTCAAACACATAGTGTTTTTCTTTTCTGTACAGAAAATATCACTCATTGTGACCGGCTACTTTACCCCAGAGGTAATACAGTTTAAACAAAATATCAAGGTAATCTGCTTTTGAAATTGGATAGTTATGTACTATTGTATTAAATGTATACTATCCCACCTTTAATTGAACAACTATCTTGTGATTGTACTTTGTCCATACCACGTGTACAAACATGCGCTGGCAACTCAACAAACAACACAATCTCGATAAATGTGAGCAATAAAAGCTACTATCGCTCACAACAGAACACACAGTTGTTTTCGTATAAACTTAAGTGACCACGCCGAAATTGCATTTTGTGTTTTAGAATTACACCCTTAATACACTTATTTCAAATATATCTATATAGCAAACAAATGTATCCGATTTCACACAGGTCTAAAATAACTAGTAACCTATGGCAACAATATGTGAGAGAGTTATGCAAAGTATCAGTATGCTTTGTGTACGCTTTTGGCACCAACATTTTACATATTTTTAAATAGCTTTTTTACTTTTTACACAAGGATTTTAAATAGCTTTTTTTTTTTTTGTTTCTTCCAGGTTCTATCAGCACTTCTGTAGACTAGACAGAGCAGACGTGATCTAATCAGAACACAAAAGAGGGTTTTAAAACACCCTAGCAACCAGGAAAAGGTTTCACTTAAAGATGCGTCTCCACCCTTTGCTGATAGAACAAAGTCTGATATGGTCTGCAAGTCTATGAATGTGTGACATCCCTGACTGAGCTCCCAATTGTAAATTTACATACAGGACAGAAAAAGCAATACCTTTTACACTGAAATTCGAGCAGCTGTGGCTGCTGGATGTAATCTTTAACCTACGTACTTTTTACTAACTTAGCGTACACACACACACACACCTACACGCTGTCAGCACAATGCAGCTACACGTGTGGCTGAAATACACTTTAAACCTTGGCAGGAAAGAGACACGACACCAATTGTATTTAAAATGCTGGGATCCGACACACCAAGGGCTGATTTTTAGTCCCAGTCAGCCCTGATGCCAAAGAGCAGTTATTATTTATTAGTGATCATTGCAAACTTTGCATTTAAATGCTATTCAGACAATAGACCTAAATACATATGTTTTCACAGGTTGTCTCAGGTCTGCAATACACATGTTGGGGAAAGGGAGGGTTGTTAGTTAATAATACAAAAATAAACAACTTCTGAAGACTTGTTTAGACATATTTGCTTCAGATGTGTAAATTAAATTAGTCATTTGAATATCTGCATATGTCAAAGCAATAAAATCATATTTGATGCCTACTTATGTTACTTGTATTTAAATAATCCATTTTTATATTAGCCATAGCAGAATGTGTTTATATTATAGATTTATACTTTAGGTTCATTCTAAGAAGTTGCTTTACAAATTATAATACAAAAATATCAGAATGCAATGTTTGTATTTCAACATAATTCACAGTACAATTTTATATTATTGCCAAATCAAATGTTACTTTGCAATATGAGCCTGTTGAACTTAATTACATATTGTGAAGTTTTTTCACACCTGTTAATAAATTCTGGCCTTTCTCACACCTGTAAATTGCATGTTACATGCTCCAACATAGCTGTGTGACAAAGCATTCAGATCCAATAAGCACTTTTCCAATTGTTGGAAATAAAATGTCAGTTTGCAAGCAGGGGTCTTTTTACCCTTTGGATGAATGTAGCAAATGGTGATTTATTGTTTATTGTTTGCAAACCTCCACACTATCATGCTGCCCAGGGATGAAGTTAGGCTTTCTTGCACCCAGAGCTAAAACTAATTAGACCCCCTCTCCTCTCTTTATTACATAGTAGTCATCTTCTACCCATATGATCACCATATAATGCCAAGAACACCACTATGAAAACAATAGAGCATCACAGTGAGGACAATATAATGCAGAAAACATCAAAATTACTACCATATAATGCAGACACTGTCACAGAGACTGCCAATTAATACAGAGACCAACACAGTAACCACAACACAATACACAGGGCATCGCAATGACTACCAAAATATGCCTTGAATATCACAGTGCCAACCACATATTGCAGAGAACATAACAGTGGCCACTATAGAACACTAAGAGCAACACAGTGACTACAATATAATGCAAAAAATATAACAGTAACTGCCATATAATATGGAGAACAAATGTGACCACCAACAATGGACTGTCCCGCTGCATTCAGGACAGTTGGGAGGTATGCTCAAGTTAATTTCTTAAATGTTGTATAAAAATTAGCAACAGAAGGTGTGGGGGTCGGAGACAGGGGCTGTCAGGAGTTATTGGGCTTCAAAAAGAGGGGAAAGCTGCAAGTGAAAGCAATTAAAACATAATTGCCGCCAACAGCACCCCCCCACCACTCCCACTCCCTGAAGCGCTATGCAGTGGCGGATTTAGCAGGGGGCGATTAGGGCGAAAGCCCCCCTTACACATACCGGCACCGGGATGGATGGCCGGGTACCGCCACGGTGTCGGACTGGAGAGCGGTGCAGCGCGGCGGGAGAAGGGGAGATGAAGAGAGACAGTGTAGGCGTGCGCATGGGGGTTGCCTGGTGCGCACAGGCATCCCCCCCTGCACACACGCCTGCTGCTGCCGCTGTTTCACATCTCCTTGACGCTGAAGCGAGGAGAGCGCTGCGTGCGCCTCTCCTGCCCACTGTGTCCCCGTCTCCGGCATTCATTTTAATTGTCTGTGGCTGTCATCCAATCAGAGCTCACGGACCGGCTCTTGATTGGCGCCGGCCCGTGAGCTTTGATTGGCTCACAAGTTGGCGCTATATTTCAAATGGCCGCCGGAGACATGGACTCAGTGAGGGGAGGCGCAGAAGAGACACGCAGTGCGCTCGCTCCCCCTCAGCATCAGAGATGGGAATTGGCGGCAGTGGCACTGGCAGCAGGAGGGTAAGCACCACTAGGGGCATTTGCATTCTGGCACCACTGGGGGCATTTGTATTCTGGCACCACGTGGGGCATTTATATTCTGGCACCACTGGGGGCATTTGTATTCTGGCACCACTGGGGGCATTTGTATTCTGGCACCACTGGGCGAATTTGTATTCTGGCACCACTGGGGGCATTTGTATTCTGGCACCACGTGGGGCATTTGTATTCTGGCACCACTGGGGGAATTGTATTCTGGCACCACTGGGGGCATTTGTGTATCTGGCACCACTCGGGCATTTGTGTATCTGGCACCACTGGGGGCATTTGTGTATCTGGCACCACTGGGGGCATTTGTGTATCTGGCACTGCTGGAGCATATGTATCTGGCACCGCTGCGGTCATGTGTATCTGGCACCGCTGGGTGCATTTGTGTATCTGGCACCGCAGGTGGCATTTGAGCATCTGGCACCGCTGGGGTCATTTTTGGATCTGATATGAATTTCGGCTCATTCTATGTGCTATAATGTAAATTTTGGCTCATTTTGTGTGCTATAATGTGAATTTCGTCTCATTTTGTGTTCTATAATGTGAATTTCGGCTCATTTTGTGTTCTATAATGTGAATTTCAGCTCATTCTGTGTGGTATAATGGGAATTTTAGCTCATACCGTGTGGTATAATGTGATTTTCGGCTCATTCCGTGTGCTATAATGTCAATTTCGGCTCATACAGTATGCTATAATGTGAATTTCGGCTCATACCGTCTGGTGTAATGTGAATTTCGGCTTATTCTGTGTGCTATAATGTGAGTTTCGGCTCATACAGTATGCTATAATGTGAATTTCGGCTCATACCGTGTGGTATAATGTGAATTTCGGCTCATTCTGTGTGCTATAATGTGAATTTCGGCTCATACAGTATGCTATAATAGGAGTTTCGGCTCATACCATGTGGTATAATGTGAATTTCGGCTCATTCTGTGTGCTATACAGGAATGGTGATTCGCCAGTCTGTTACACCAGTGCGCAGGGTTCTCTTCACTAACTGGCAACATTTTATTAGTAATGGCAACAATAGGAAATTTTTGAAGCAAACGGGAAGGGCATCTCTAAGTGGGAGGAGCTATGATTAGGGGGAGGAGTCATAATACTTAAACCGCCCCCCTAAAAGTTAAGTCTAGATCCGCCACTGGCGCTATGTGCAGTGGCACACTCTGCACACACCTAGTTACGGCCCTGCTGAGCAGTTATATGTAGTGTGTGGCTGCAAGGGGTTGGATGTGTGGTAGCACATTACATACTGTACATCTGCTCAATTGCAATGCTGATTATTTTTTTACAAAGTGCAAGTAGCTTCATAGAGTTCTCATACTTTTTACACAGTATCAAATAGCTCAATGAGTAGGGTATTTGACTGGAAAGCAACAGGTTATAGGTTTGAAACCTGGGTATGGCAGTATATTGAAGTGTGGTATTGTAACTGAATAACAACGAACTCTCAAGTTAAGTGCATTAATGTGGTATAAAGAGGCAATGGGTATGGGATCCCGGCGGTCAAAATCCTGATGCCAGACTCCCGACCGCCAGAATATCGACAGGGGGCGAGTGCAATGAAGCCCCTTGTGGGCACACTGCTCTTGCTGCGCTCGCCACTGGTTCTGTTTTCACTCCATGAGAGGGTATAGCTGTGGCGCCGCTGCCGGCATTCTGGTGGTCGGGATTCCAGCATTGGGATTTTGACCGCCGGGATCCTGACTACATCCCATAAAGAGGATTTGTGTCCAAATACATTTTCTTGCAGTGTTCTATAATCTCTGGATGTGATTTTTAATATATCTTGGAGGAAATTAATTTCAAATCGTCCGAAATAGCGCCAATAAGAAATTCTATTTAACAAGTCTTTCCCTAATAAACAGTAAATGGGCCCCTTAATATTGTATTTTTCTTCTAAATAAACTTTTAATTATCTGCATTCCCCATAGTGTCCTCTATGCTGTCTTATACATAAATGTGTAAGTATGTGTGTATGTATACAGAGATAGATAGATAGACAGATAGATAGATAGATAGATAGATAGATAGATAGATAGATAGATAGATAGATAGATTCAGGAATTACGCATCTGGGGATGGAGATAGATAGTTTGTAGAAAATAAGGCACTCAAAATGGATTTTAAAATAAAACTTATGTTATTGAAAATGTAAAAATAAATTTTGGCCCAGGATAGGTTCAGGAACCCAGTTCCTGATTATGTCATATTTAATGAGAGGTTCAGGAACTAAGTTCCTGCTGGGTCCTGCTGATAAATAGCACTGGAGATATCTATATAAAGTTATAGAGAGATATCTGTAATCAGGTAGGTGATATGGTGGGTAAGTCCAAGTCTTGGGGCGAAATGTAGCATTATATAGGGGCACCAAAATGAAATGATATCTTGCCAGACCCAAAAAGGTTGTGGAGCCCCTGCATACAGCTGATTATCTCTAAGGACTGTACTAACATTTCTTATAAGATTGATCATTTTCTGTTCTGTTTAATCATATTTCATAAAACACACGTCACATCAGCGGTTCTTCTCTGCCCACAGTGCTTCATTTGGTTTCTTAATACTAGTGATGAGCGGGCCCCCGAACTTCACCCTTTTTACACGGTTCCGAGCCATACTCGGATTCTCCCGTATGGCTCGGGTAACCCGAGCGCGCCCGAACGTCATCACCCCGCTGTCGGATTCTCGCGAGATTCGGATTCTATATAAGCAGCCGCGCGTCGCCGCCATTTTCACTCGTGCATTGCAAATGTTAGGGAGAGGACGTGGCTGGCGTCCTCTCCGTTATTGTTGAATTTGATTGTGCATTATTGCTTAATTCATTGTGGGGAGGACTGGGGAGAAGCTGTATAATATAGGAGGAGTACAGTGCAGAGTTTTGCTGATCAGTGACCACCAGTTATCCGTTCTCTGCCTGAAAAGAACGCTCCTTATCTGTGCTCAGTGTGCTGCATATATCTGTGCTCACAATGCTTAATTGTGGGGACTGGGGAGCAACTGTATTATATAGCAGGAGTACAGTGCATAGTTTTGCTGACAGTGACCACCAGTATACGTTGTCTGCCTGAAAAACACTCCATATCTGTGCTCAGTGTGCTGCTTTATTGTGGGGACTGGGGACCACCAGTATAATTGATATTATATAGGAGGAGTACAGTGCAGAGTTTTGCTGACAGTGACCACCATTATACGTTGTCTGCCTGAAAAACACTCCATATCTGTGCTCAGTGTGCTGCTTCATTGTGGGGACTGGGGAGTCGGGACCACCAGTATAATATTATATAGGAGGAGTACAGTGCAGAGTTTTGCTGACACAGTGACCACCAGTATACTATATATAGCAGTACGGTACGGAAGGCCACTGCTGTACCTACCTCTGTGTCGTCATTAAGTATACTATCCATCTACATTCGATACCTGGGGTGCATTTTAGTTGTGCGCAATATATATAGTAGTAGGCCATTGCTATTGATACTGGCATATAATTCCACACATTAAAATATGGAGAACAAAAATGTGGAGGTTAAAATAGGGAAAGATCAAGATCCACTTCCACCTCGTGCTGAAGCTGCTGCCACTAGTCATGGCCGAGACGATGAAATGCCATCAACGTCGTCTGCCAAGGCCGATGCCCAATGTCATGTAAAATCCAAAAAACAAAAGTTCAGTAAAATAACCCAAAAATCAAAATTAAAAGCGTCTGAGGAGAAGCGTAAACTTGCCAATATGCCATTTACGACATGGAGTGGCAAGGAACGGCTGAGGCCCTGGCCTATGTTCATGGCTAGTGGTTCAGATTCACATGAGGATAGAAGCACTCATCCACTCGCTAGAAAAATGAAAAGACTTAAGCTGGCAAAAGCACAGCAAAGAACTGTGCGTTCTTCTAAATCACAAATCCCCAAGGAGAGTCCAATTGTGTCGGTTGCGATGCCTGACCTTCCCAACACTGGACGGGAAGAGCTTGCGCCTTCCACCATTTGCACGCCCCCTGCAAGTGCTGGAAGGAGCACCCGCAGTCCAGTTCCTGATAGTCAAATTGAAGATGTCACTGTTGAAGTACACCAGGATGAGGATATGGGTGTTGCTGGTGCTGGGGAGGAAGTTGACAAGGAGGATTCTGATGGTGAGGTGGTTTGTTTAAGTCAGGCACCCGGGGAGACACCTGTTGTCCGTGGGACGAATATGGCCATTGACATGCCTGGTCAAAATACAAAAAACAAATCAGCTCTTTGGTGTGGAATTATTTCAACACAAATGCGGACAACAGGTGTCAAGCCGTGTGTTGCCTTTGTCAAGCTGTAATAAGTAGGGGTAAGGACGTTAACCACCTCGGAACATCCTCCCTTATACGTCACCTGCAGCGCATTCATCATAAGTCAGTGACAAGTTCAAAAACTTTGGGTGACAGCGGAAGCAGTCCACTGACCACTAAATCCCTTCCTCTTGTAATCAAGCTCCTGCAAACCACACCACCAACTCCCTCAGTGTCAATTTCCTCCTTACCCAGGAAAGCCAATAGTCCTGCAGGCCATGTCACTGGCAAGTCTGACGAGTCCTCTCCTGCTGGGATTCCTCCGATGCATCCTTGAGTGTAACGCCTACTGCTGCTGGCGCTGCTGTTGTTGCTGCTGGGAGTCGATCGTCATCCCAGAGGGGAAGTCGGAAGACCACTTGTACTACTTCCAGTAAGCAATTGACTGTCCAACAGTCCTTTGCGAGGAAGATGAAATATCACAGCAGTCATCCTGCTGCAAAGCGGATAACTCAGGCCTTGGCAGCCTGGGCGGTGAGAAACGTGGTTCCGGTATCCACCGTTAATTCAGAGGCAACTAGAGACTTGATTGAGATACTGTGTCCCTGGTACCAAATACCATCTAGGTTCCATTTCTCTAGGCAGGTGATACCAAAAATGTACACAGACATCAGAAAAAGACTCACCAGTGTCCTAAAAAATGCAGATGTACCCAGTGTCCACTTAACCACGGACATGTGGACAAGTGGAGCAGGGCAGACTCAGGACTATATGACTGTGACAGCCCACTGGGTAGATGTATTGCCTCCCGCAGCAAGAACAGCAGCGGCGGCACCATTAGCAGCATCTCGCAAACGCCAACTCGTTCCTAGGCAGGCTACGCTTTGTATCACCGCTTTCCAGAAGAGGCACACAGCTGACAACCTCTTACGGAAACTGAGGAACATCATCGCAGAATGGCTTACCCCAATTGGACTCTCCTGGGGATTTGTGACATCGGACAACGCCAGCAATATTGTGTGTGCATTACATCTGGGCAAATTCCAGCACGTCCCATGTTTTGCACATACATTGAATTTGGTGGTGCAGAATTATTTAAAAAACGACAGGGGCGTGCAAGAGATGCTGTCGGTGGCCCGAAGAATTGCAGGCCACTTTCGGCATTCAGCCACCGCATACAGAAGACTGGAGCACCACCAAACAATCCTGAACCTGCCCTGCCATCATCTGAAGCAAGAGGTGGTAACGAGGTGGAATTCAACCCTCTATATGCTTCAGAGGATGGAGGAGCAGCAAAAGGCCATTCAAGCCTATACATCTGGCCACGATATAGGCAAAGGAGGGGGAATGCACCTGACTCAAGCGCAGTGGAGAATGATTTCAACGTTGTGCAAGGTTCTGCAACCCTTTGAACTTGCCACACGTGAAGTCAGTTCAGACACTGCCAGCCTGAGTCAGGTCATTCCCCTCATCAGGCTTTTGCAGAAGAAGCTGGAGACATTGAAGGAGGAGCTAAAACAGAGCAATTCCGCTAGGCATGTGGGACTTGTGGATGGAGCCCTTAATTCGCTTAACCAGGATTCACGGGTGGTCAATCTGTTGAAATCAGAGCACTACATTTTGGCCACCGTGCTCGATCCTAGATTTAAAACCTACGTTGTATCTCTCTTTCCAGCAGACACAAGTCTGCAGAGGATCAAAGACCTGCTGGTGAGAAAATTGTCAAGTCAAGCGGAACGTGACCCGTCAACATCTCCTCCTTCACATTCTCCCGCAACTGCGGGTGCAAAGAAAAGGCTAAGAATTCCGAGCCCACCCGCTGGCGGTGATGCAGGGCAGTCTGGAGCGAGTGCTGACATCTGGTCCGGACTGAAGGACCTGCCAACGATTACTGACATGTCGTCTACTGTCACTGCATATGATTCTCTCACCATTGAAAGAATGGTGGAGGATTATATGAGTGAACGCATCCAAGTAGGCACGTCAGACAGTCCGTACGTATACTGGCAGGAAAAAGAGGCAATTTGGAGGCCCTTGCACAAACTGGCTTTATTCTACCTAAGTTGCCCTCCCTCCAGTGTGTACTCCGAAAGAGTGTTTAGTGCAGCCGCTCACCTTGTCAGCAATCGGCGTACGAGGTTACTTCCAGAAAATGTGGAGAAGATGATGTTCATCAAAATGAATTATAATCAATTCCTCCGTGGAGACATTCACCAGCAGCAATTGCCTCCACAAAGTGCACAGGGACCTGAGATGGTGGATTCCAGTGGGGACGAATTAATAATCTGTGAGGAGGGGGATGTACACAGTGAAAGGGGTGAGGAATCGGAGGATGATGATGAGGTGGACATCTTGCCTCTGTAGAGCCAGTTTGTGCAATGAGAGATTGATTGCTTCTTTTTTTGGTGGGGGCCCAAACCAACCAGTCATTTCAGTCACAGTCATGTGGCAGACCCTGTCGCTGAAATGATGGGTTCGCTAAAATGTGCATGTCCTGTTTATACAACATAAGGGTGGGTGGGAGGGCCCAAGGACAAGTCCATCTTGCACCTCTTTTTTCTTTAATTTTTCTTTGCATCATGTCACGTGCTGTTTGGGGACAATTTTTTTGAAGTGCCATCCTGCCTGACACTGCAGTGCCACTCCTAGATGGGCCAGGTGTTTGTGTCGGCCACTTGTGTCGCTTAGCTTAGTCACACAGCGACCTTGGTGCGCCTCTTTTTCTTTGCATCATGTGCTGTTTGGGGACCATTTTTTTGAAGTGCCATCCTGTCTGACACTGCAGTGCCACTCCTAGATGGGCCAGGTGTTTGTGTCGGCCACTTGGGTCGCTTAGCTTAGTCACACAGCGACCTCGGTGCAAATTTTAGGACTAAAAATAATATTGTGAGGTGTTCAGAATAGACTGGAAATGAGTGGAAATTATGGTTATTGAGGTTAATAATACTATGGGATCAAAATGACCCCCAAATTCTATGATTTAAGCTGTTTTTCAGGGTTTTTTGAAAAAAAAACACCCGAATCCAAAACACACCCGAATCCGACAAAAAAATTTCAGTGAGGTTTTGCCAAAACGCGTCCGAATCCAAAACACGGCCGCGGAACCGAATCCAAAACCAAAACACAAAACCCGAAAAATGTCCGGTGCACATCACTACTTAATACTAGTATCATTATTTGATACTAAGACGTTAACACCTGCAATGTTCATACCAACTTTAATGTTTCCTAAACGTCTTCTCTAGTATATGCCGAGGTTTGTGGTAATGGAATCTCCACAAATAAGTTTTGGATGTAATAACTGTAAGGGCAGATATTGTGCCCCATTACATTTTCTACTTAATGCCCGCCACTTGTGGGGGTGATCAGTGGTGTCACTGTGGGGGTGCGGACTGCACCAGGTGACATCATACGAAGGGGTGACACCAAAATAGCAGAATGCCTCTGCTATTTTGGTGTCACCAAGCAGCACTGCTGGGAGAGGCTATGGGCTGATCAGCAGCTACGGAATGCTGGAGAAGCCCCCACTGTGACAAAAACAGGGTGTGATACTCGGTCATGCCCCCAAACGTTGCTCATCAGGGGGCATGGCCTTTTGGGCACTGGACTACCCCCCCCACCCCTTTTTGGTGTGTGCGGAGTCCCCAGTTACTGCACTAGGGCACTGGGTGTAACCTAATGACACCACTGGGGGTGCTTCACATTACATGGCAGTCAATTGCAGTCAAGGTGCTGATTTAGTAACACGCCAGTCAGCCACATTGTAGCTGCATTGTGTGCACAGAAATAAATGCAGATCTCCGTCTGGATTCAGTTACCCACATCTATGTGGCTGCAGCGACCATATCCATCTACTTGTGACAGTACAGTAGCTGTCACCACTATCTGCATGCATTTACGCCAACCCTAACCTAGGTGCAAGAGATCCAGGTGAAATCTGACAGATCACTGCATAGGTTTACCTAAATCCATCTACATGCGCAAGACACGCTCCCAGAACACTTCTATTACATGTGAACACTTAGTTGCCATCCAGGTACCAGGGATGTGCGGTGAGGTAAATGCTAGGAGGCACTTGCTAGTACCAGAGCCAGATTTACACACAATATATGAGCCAAAGGGCTCATGTGGGCATTGTACATAGGTGCAGCTGTATACACTGCTGGAAATTTGGTGCGTTTTGATCAGCGATGTGCGGAAAAGGTAGGGAGGTGAGAGCTTTAGACTTTTTACTCCAGAGATTTAACTATAAAAATGATTAGAGTAATACAGGTTGAGTATTCCTTATCCAAAATTAAAAATCACACATTTTTGGTTCCCCTACTGAGATAATGATACATACATCTATATATTATATTATATATCTATATCTATATAATATATCTATATATACACATAATATATAATATATATGTCATTATCTCAGTAGGGAACCCAAAAATGTGGGATTTTGAATTTTGGATAAGGGATACTCAACCTGTACAAAGAAGATATTTATAGTATATTCTTTGTATTTTTCATATACTTTTTAGTCAAACCTCTTGTTTACGCGTTAGTATGACAGGAAAGGCTCTGCCTCACCCGACCGCATGTCACTGCTAGTTACACCCACACAGCCACAAGTGAGGAATCAGCCGCTTACTGGCTGGGAGATTTCACGACGGCTGTACTGCTTGGTGGCTCATCTTCAGTACATGCTGACTCTACAGCTGATTGGCCGCTGTACACCAAAGGGGGTGGGGAAAGGGGGAGGAGGTAGAAAGACAAGAGATCTTTTCCCCTGATTAGCCTCATTACGCCATCCAGAGATGGCAAATTCTATGGAATAAGCGAAATGGAAAGCTTTTATGAATCGCTCTCCCTATACTACTGTATGGGGAACCGATCCTGACATGGAGCTGGGGCACTGCTGGAGAAATCAGACTTGTGAAAAGCCATGGTTTCTGAAGTACTTTGTCAAACAGGGCTTTTCACAGCTGCATGAATAGGTATGCGGTTAAACTTATTATACCACTTGTCAGGATCCCGGCTGTCACAATACCGATGCCAGGATCCCGACCGGGGCAGCATACCGCCGCCGGTATACTGGTGATGTAGGTGATTCTCCCTCTATGGGTGTCCATGACACACACAGAGGGAGAACAGAACCTGTGGCGGGCATCGCCACCAAGATCACAGCATGGTGAGCGCAGCTTGCCCCTGCTGGCATTCTACCGCTCAGGATACTGACATTCAGAATCCCAGGCGGCGGTACATCATACTGAACCCCATGAATAGACCCCTAATTTCTGTTACCTGGTAAAGGGTTATTTCATTCACAGTGTATGTTCTGTTTAATTGCTTTATTAACTCTTCTTAACATGCATACTCTTTCTATGTTATTTTTTTATCACATTTCATAGAGTCTTTGGCCCTTACTCAGAAGTGGATGCTGAGCAATATACAGCGGCTACTGTGAAATGATGCTGATCCTGCAGCCGAGGTGCTGTCTATCGAGCCACCCATCTGCAGCAGCTCCGCTCTACCATGGTGCACCCTGAGCGGGCATAAACTGCAGCATCGGACTTCTCAGCAACCTTATGCTTCACATCTGATATTTCACCACTGAAAATATAAACTCTAAATAAAAAATAAAATTTTGTTTGGATAGTAATAGTGGTATTTTGTATTACCTGTTTGTAAATACAACAATTTATTTTTGTGTTTTTGTTTTAGTCAACACAAAACATGGTAATGACTAAAGTACTATAGGGGTCATTCTGACCCGTTCACTCGCTGCGTTTTAATGCAGCAGAGCGAACAGGTCCCTGCTGCGCATGCGCCGGCGCCGTAGTGCGCCACCGAAGGCCGTAGCAGGGATGCGATCGCCTCTGCCTGATTGACAGGCAGAGGCGATCGATTGGTGGGAGGGGGTGGAACGGCGGCGTTTGGATGCCGTTCCGTGGGTTTGGTCCGGCCAACGCAGGCGTGGCCGGACCGAACGGGGGGCGGGCCGCAGCGGCTGCGTGATGTCACACGCAGCTGCTGTGGGCAGGGGAGCGACGAGTAGCTCCCGGCCAGCACGCTAAAGCTGCGCTGGCCGGGAGCTACTCTTTAAGTGCAAAGGCATCGCCCTTTGCACTTCTGCTGGGGGGGGGGGGGGGCGGACTGACATGCGGGGCAGACTAGCCCTGTGTTGGGCGTCCCCCCGCATGTCAGGGAAGAAGTTCGTAGCTGTGCTAAATTTAGCACAGCGACGATCAACTCGGAATGAGCAATGTAAGTACAGCAACAAAGCTTGCATTTCCATCAGATATATGTACAGGAGATACTAACTACAGTATAATCACTGCTGACAGATGGGCTCACATTCTGCTCCAGTATTTTCTAGCACATTGTGGAATTGTTTTTAATCTTAAAGCCTGAGGTGTAGCTTTTCAATAACTAATGTGCATAAGAAAAAGTGTAAAATACAAAAAGTGAACATTGGGGCTGACTTGGGTTTTTAAGGGTTAATAGAACACACACACACTTATTTTCTATTTCAGGGAAAATATTGTATGGGACCCACTAAAATGCACTATGTGGCCCCAGCCTTAAATGGACACAGACACACAGAAGTGAACGTCCACCATCCAATTTGGAAACAGGTGTATTCAACATAATTAGATTCCAGGGGATTTATTTACTAATATTCGTGTTTGTGCCGTTTTTAAGGGAGTTTGATCTCTAATTTTATCGGACCTAATTTACTGCAACTTTTTGAATCCATATACTGTAATTTACTAAGCTGCCGAGTTTTCTAGTTTTGTATTTTCCGATGTCGATGTGATTCGTATTGTCGGGCAGTGTTTTACGGGAGTGATTAGTGAAACATTGCCTGACATAACACAATGAATCCCTGCCGGATCTGTGAGATCCATGCAGGGCTTTTTTGTGTGCATTATGAGAAGTGATGAAAGGGTTAAAAAAAAATTAAAAATTGTGAGATGTCCCCCCTCCTATGCGTAACCAGCCTCGGGCTCTTTGAGCCGGTCCTGGTTGTAAAAATACAGGGAAAAAATTGTGTAGGGTTCCCCCATATTTAAACAACCAGCACTGGGCTCTGCTTCCGGTCCTGGTTCAAAAAATACGGGGGGACATAAGACGTAGGGGTCCCCCGTATTTTTAAAACCAGCACCGGGCTCTACTAGCCATAGAGATAATGCCACAGCCGGGGGACACTGTTATACTGGTCCCTGTGGCCGTGGCATTACCCCCCCCAACTAGTCACCACTGGCCAGGGTACCCTGGAGGAGTGGGGACCCCTTAAATCAAGGGGTCCCCCCCTCCAGCCACCCAAGGGCCAGGGATGAAGCCCGAGGCTGTCACCCCATCCGTGGGTGGTGGTGGATGGGAGGCATATAGCCATAGTGTAAAATGAAATAATATTGTTTTTTGTAGAAGAACTACAAGTCCCAGCAAGCCTCTCCGGCAAGCTGGTACTTGGAGAACCACAAGTACCAGCATGCGGGAAAATACCGGGCCCGCTGGTACCTGTAGTTCTACTACAAAAAAAAAATACCCAAAAAAATACACAAGACACACACCGTGATAGTATAACTTTCATTTACATACATGCACACTTACATACATACATACTTACCTATGTTGACACGAAGCACCTCGATCCTCTTCTCCAGTAGAATCCACGGGGTACCTATAAATAAAAAATATACTTACAAACAATCCTATGTAGATCGGTCCTCTTTTTTATCTTTGTAATCCACGTACTTGTTAAAATAATAAAACGAACAATCCGAACCACGACTGGCGGGACCCCCGTGACTCCCGTCAGTGAAGGTCCCGCCAGCCAATCAGGGAGCGACACGTCATGGCACTCTCCTGATTGGCTGTGCGCTCCTGCACTGTCAATCAGAGGAGCGCACTGGTTACAATGTAGCGTAGCGGCGCTCCATTGTAACCAATGATGGGAACTTTGCGGTCTGCGGTTAACCGCAAAGTTAATTGGGGTCACCCACAAGAGTGACCCCAATTAACTTCGCGGAAGGGGGGGAGCGGGTACTAATCACCCGGGCCTGGGACTTATGGAGTGGCCTAGCATGGACCCTGGTCTGCCGCACTCCCACCACCATCCCTCCTTAATGGGCAGCAGCATAAGGCTCTCATCCTGGGAGCACATCACATGCTGCTAATGCTGAGCCTCTGCCTGTTCCTGTACGGGGGGGGGGGAGTGATCACACTGATCACTCTCCCACACCGAATTGACCCTGTCTGAGGGGCTGAGGGCTGGGGGCTCAGGGTTCATCAGGCACTATAAAGATTTTCTTTTTTTTAAACTTTTTCCAACGCCTCCCTGCATTGCATACCCTTGCTGAGCGGGTAGCGCCGGCTCTGACTGCAGTAAATGTTATGTTGGGAAAGCAGTACGAACTTTTAGGGTGCGAATGGCACTACATGGAAGTGCAATCCATTTGGCTCTAGGAAAAAGCAAAAGTGATCAACCTGCTGCTAAGCATTTTTTGGAAGCTTAACATAATCTGTCGGTGTTAAGGTATAAAATAATTGACATGCCTAGAGGGGGTGACTGATCGCGTTTCTTGCTTCAGAGAGAGGCTTTCTGGATTCACCATTTAGATACTCTGTCCCCAAAAGGATTAAATGAGCAGTTAAGTCTGTCATATTTTCTATAATTGGATTCTTGCCAGTGCCAGATTAAGGTCCTCATGGGCCTGGAGCTGAAATTTATGAAGGGCCTATTGTGCGCTGTCGCAGGGGGATGTGCCCAGTGCTGTGGGGTGTGGTCTGAAAAAGTGGGTGTTGCCTTGTAACAAGGGGTGTGGCCTTACAGGGAATGCCATACTCACAAGCCACGCACTGCTCATCTAGGGGCAGATGTATTAAGCCTGGAGACACTGGCGTATCTAAATACTCACCCCTGCAGAGTCCCTCACCGACGTTCGTGGCGGTGTTAAAACACCGTGAAAATGGCGCAGCGCCCATTTTCACAGAGTTCTGCGCATGTGCAGCACAAAAATCACTGGGAAAATGGCAGCCGCACCATTTTCCCGGAGATCTGCGCATACGCAGTAGAGTCTGAGCGCTCTAGTGCTCAGACTGTCAGCGTTGCTTGCAGAGAGGAGGGGGTCCAAAAGGAGGAGGCTGCACCCGGTCCTCCTCCTCTCTTAAAGTGCCCCTGCCTGGAGAAGTGATAAAGCAGTGATAAGTGAAAGGTGATAACGCACCAACCAGTCATTACAGGCTGGAAACATGACAGGAGCTGATTGGCTGGTGCTTTATCACCTTCCACTTATCACTGCTTTATCACTTCTCCAGGCTTAATACATCTGCTCCCTACTCACCGATCATAAACTGAAGAAAGCTGGGGCATTATCTTCTGATTCAGGTCTGGCACAGCGTACTCCTCATGGCAAGGCTTGCTGGGCATCTGGACTGTGGTCCTTGTGGCTGGCCTAGCTAGCTCAGGTTTACCGGTGGCACTTTGTGGGGTGTTAGTTTTAGCTGGGTGCACACTACAACCCTGTTCCGATGGCCAGACCAACAGGACAAGATGCTAGTCGGCCATACACTCTGAACAATATAGTGTTCAATCACACGCTATATCTTTCATGGTTGCATTCAACTATATGCTGTCAAGACGCCGGGTTGTCCCATCTGCCATGCAGCACAGGACGCGCGTTAGTGCGTACACATTAGACGATAGGGACGTTATGTTGCTCTGATATCAGACTACATACTGTCTAATAACAAAACAAGTAAGCTGAGCGCTCGGTGACTGGTGGTGTAAACGATTGTCGGCAGCAGCTGGAAAAGGGAAAAGCCAATCCCTAAAAAATACAATATGGACAACAAAAACCAGGTTGCGCTTGACAATCAGAGAATATGAAAATGTATTGTAATAAAAATATTTACAACAATTCTCCCGGAAGTATGATAAAAACAATTCAATATGACATAAAATCTGCTCAATAGAATACCCCTGAAGCTTAATAATTAATTAGAAAGTGCTTTCTATACAAAGAATGCCTAATGCTGTTTGATGCGGACTGCAAATGTTTGGTGGAGGTGCTACTCCCATCCCCAAGCGCCTTTTGTCCCCACCCTCACCTGAACTCGCCTATGCTGTGACATCATGCGGGGCAGAGAAGGCGCCAAGCCACAGCGTGCATATGCGGCGCAGGGAGGTCTGGGAAAGCCTTCCACTGCGCCACCATCGTTGCCAAACTATCTATGCCAGTGACGGCATTAGACTCACAAGGCACCGCAGCAGAGAGGGGGGAGAGTAGAGGTTGTCTCGGGTGTGAAGCCGGAGGGGGGCTAGAGCGCTGCAGTAGAAGGAATTTATTTATCCTGTCTACTGAGGCAAAGAGATCTGCAAGTGCTGTGGGCCTATTTTGGAGTGTGGGCCTGGAGCTGCAGCTCCATCAGCCCCATTGTTAATCTGGCCCTGATTCTTGCTCTTGTGCAGTGGTGCAAACTGTGTGCTTAGGCACCCTGGGTTGCTGTGAGGCTTGTGCAAGGGTTCCATGGGTTGGTGGTCAAGGACCAAACCAAATTATTTATGGTCAAAGTGATAAGCAAAATCAGTGGTAGTGGCAGCCAATCATAAAACGTGGACAGACAGAAGCAAAAAACTGTACACCTCCACATAACTGACCCTAAGGATGACAGGAAGCAGTGCCGTAACTAGGCATTTTAGCACTGTGTGCAAGAAACGGCATTGGCGCCCCCCCTCCCCATGCAAGATAGGGGCAGTGCGCACGTCGCAGGCGCGCAAAAAAATATATAGGGGCATGGCTTCATGGGGAAGGGGTGTGGCCACAAAATAATACCAATTCATACTACGGTGCACAGTAGTCTGCAATATTCAAATTACGCTGCACAGTAGTGCCACTACACCAGGTAGAGCCCCCTTTTACACATTACGGCAGACAGCGTCCCTTTATACATTACAGCAGACAGCGTCCCTCTTTTTACACATTGCGGCAGACAGCGTCCCCTTTTTACACATTACGGGAGACAGCGCCTCCCTTTTACACATTACGGCAGACAGAGTGCCCTTTTTACACATTACGGCAGACAGCATCCCCATTTTTACACATTACGGCAGACAGATTCCCCCTTTTTACACATTACGGCAGACAGCGTCCTCTTTTTACACATTACGTGAGACAGCGCCTCCCTTTTACACATTACGGCAGACAGAGTGCCCTTTTTACACATTACGGCAGACAGCATCCCCATTTTTACACATTACGGCAGACAGTGTCCCCCTTTTTACACATTACGGCAGCCAGTCCCCCTTTTCACACATTACGGCAGACAGCGCCTCCTTTTTACACATTAAGTCAGACAGCGTGCCCATTTCGCGTGCCTTTTTACACATTACGGCAGACAGCGTCCCTCTTTTTACACATCACGGCAGACTGCATCCCTCTTTTTAAACATCATGGCAGACAGAGTCCCCCTCTTTACACATCACGGCAGACAGCGTCCCCTTTTTACACATCATGGCAGACAGCATCCCCTTTTTACACATTACAGCAGACAGCGTCCCCTTTTTACAGATTACGGCAGACAGCGTCCCCTTTTTACACATTACGGCAGACAGCGTCCCCTTTTTACACATTACGGCAGACAGCGTCCCCTTTTTACGCATTGCGGCAGAAAGAATAGATAGAGAGAGAGATAAAGCAGATCCCGGGCAGGGGGGAGGAGGAGGAGGGAGGGGACTGGAGCCGCAGCAGCGCTATGTAATTGGTAGTGGTGCCGTTGCAGCAGTCCCTCTGCTTCTGCATTGGCTGCCCGCCGCCGCTGTGAATGCTGGGATGAGGGAAGCACATCCCAGCATTCACAGCAGCGCCGGGCAGCCAATGCAGAATATACAGTATGTGTGTATACAGTCAGTCAGTATTGATGTTGTGCTTGAGGGTCTAAATCGCACATTTACTTTAAAAAAAAAAAGTAAATAAATTGACAAAACCCCCTTCACCGTACAATAGTAAATGTGTGAGTTAGACTCTTAAACACAACATCAATGTTAAACGATTTAAATTGATTGTTGGTAAATTAACTATTTAGACTCTGGTTGGGAGGGGTTGGGTATGGAGGAGGCAGACTCTGGCTAGGAGGGAAGAGGTCAGGTCTGGTTTGGTTAGAAGCTGACTAGATGACAGGGAGGGGGTTGGGAGGGATGACTGGGATTGTCAGGCTATGACAGGGATAAGGGTAGGCTTTCTGTTATCCAGGGCAAAGACTTGCATCCCCAACCCATCCCTCCCTGGACATAATAAAACTGAAAACTCAGTGATTAACCATTAATGCCTGTACTACACTAAACATCACTGAGCATTACAGTGACACCATATACTGCAGAGAGCAATCAGTGACCACCATATAATGCGGAGAACATCGCAGTGACCTCCATACGTATACTGCAGAGAGCATTAGTGAACGCCATATAATGCAGAGAGCATAACAGAGACTGCCATATAATGCAGGGGGAGTTGCAGTGATGCCACAAAATGCAGAGTGTTGCAGTACTTGCTATATAATATATTGAGCAGGGCAGCAACTGCCATGTAATACAGAGAGCATCTTAATGCCCACCATATAATACAAAGAGCGTTGCAGTGCCAACAGTGAGAACATCAGGGACCCATATAGAACACTGATAATATGAATACTCCCTACACATAACACCACCTCTACCACAGACATTATTTAAAACACACAACCCCCCCCCCCCCCCAATTGTATAAATACAGTATATCATCCCGCTAGGTGACAAACACACTTTCACACTAATCTGTGCAGAAGGGAGATCTGTATGGTCCCTGCAGAGGCAGGGGTGGGGTCTTGCGCAGGGGCAGGAAGGAGTAGCACAATAGACAAACAAGGTAGAGGAGGATGAGGAGGTGGGGATTTTGGGTGAGGGGGCAGGACATGGGCAGGGACAGAAGGAAGTAGAGAATAAACAGGGTAGAGGGGGCAGGGAGGGAGTATTTGGGCATCCACAGTTCAGGTGCTAGGTGCGGATTTTTCAGATTAGGAACCAGCTGCCACTAATCAATCAGCTTACCAGTATTGATGACTCCTACAAGCTATGCCCGTGTTCTGACACAGCCAGAATATGCTGTGCAGTGCCCCTCCTGATTGTGGCCCGCTATAGCTCACCCTCTCATAGAAGCGGGACTTGAAGCAGTGGGGCCCATTGGGGAGTTACCCAGCCTTCCAGCAGGGCCTGTCTGATCCTACATGGCAGGCGGCCAGTGAAAGATGTGTGGGGGGAAGATGGCGGGGGTTTGGCCTAGACAGACATTAGGCCTTTAATGTAGCATTTAAATTAGTTTGTATAGAAGCAATACAGCAACTATTCTTTATTATACTATTATTTCATAATATAGGAGGAGCTCATTTACAGTTAGATGTACAGTAAACATTTCTGAATAATAGGAAATCTTATTGCACGTCTAACACTACTACATATACTTTGTCTTCTAGATCTCTCTTGAATAGATCTTTATACATCTCTGTTCTCTCAAAGTTATTCATATTATATGCTTTGACAATTAGCACTCAAGATGAAAAGAGACTGTGATGAAAGTTACACCTTTCTACAGATTAAGGCTATGAAATGTACATATAATAATTGGGCACGGAAGAAGGTTAATTTAGCAGAGAGAACAGAGGAAATACATTATTAGAGAACAGAAAAAGTGAAAGAAAGCTGAAGGAGGGTGAGAGGAATGTAACAGACAGTGGCAGCACATAGCCACAATGACACCCGCTCCTCAATTACAACCTGCATTTGCAATTCTGATAAAGGCAGTGCCAATTACAGCGCACCTGTCACAAAGTGTTTTCAATTCTATACAGTTTTCTGGGACTATCTTTAGCAATATACATATATTTCTGGATTTCTAGCTGTTTGCATTAGGTTCCAGGAAAGAGGTGATCTCTAAAAAGCTGCTGCATGTTACAGTTATGTTGTAGGAGCATATTTATTATACACATTTTATGGGAAATCCCCCCAAAACATACATGTTATGGGTATACATCCGAAAATGTAAGTATTCCCTGTAAGTATTACAGGGGTTCTGCAGCACATATCGTTGCCCGTTTATGATAGCAATAGCGATGGCATTAGCCATTGTAGCCTATGGGGTACATATCGCATAATTTACTGGGAGTGGGATTTAACAGATCACTTTCCAGTTACTTTACACATAGCAGGGACCGGCTGAATAATAATCCAGACTTGGATAATCCTGGGTCTGCTCTCTGTAATTACACCTTGGATCCACTCCGCACATGCTCATGCTGGCACCCTCACTGCAGTGCTTCTCTCCACTGACGGCCTGATTCAGAGATGGACAGAAAGCAAAGCCACTTGTAAGCGGTTTGAATTTCCGTCTGATTGGAAGGCAGAACATGCAGCAGAAGTCTCAGTAGAAGAGCCGCCTCCTCTAGTGTCGGTTGATAGATTGACAGTCAATAGGTAGACACCATATGGTCAACAGTCAAAAGATCGACAGGTACAAAAGGTGACAAGATCAAAAAGTCGACATGCAAAATGTAGACAGTACAAAAGGATGACAGGTAAAATAGGTCGACAGGTTCAAAAGGTCGACATGACAATGGTCGACACTTTATTTTTAACTTTTGCTTAAATTTACTATACATGTCACCATCTAACACCTTTTGTAACCTTGCCGGGAGCATGGGAAGTCTTCGAGGGTACACGTTTGTACTAATTTGGGTTATACATGGTTAAACATACAAAATGGCACTCTAAAAAACGTACGATATTCATGTCAACCTTTTTTACCCTGTCGACCTTTTGTACTGTCTACCTTATTCATGTTGACCTTTTGTACTATCGACCATATAGTGTCAATCTATTGACTGTCGTCCACCCATCTACTGCATGCAGCTGCAATTCCAGTACTGTGACCAAAGTCACAAGCTGAGTTCATGCAGACGGACAGCTAGGCAAGCCTCAGTTAATACAGCTGACCAACGGAAGGGGGGTCTGTGAGGCATACTTGCCTACTCTCCCGGAATGGCCGGGAGGCTCCCGAAAATTGGGTGACCCTCCCGGCCCCCCGGAAGAGCAGGCAAGTCTCCCGGAATCAGGGGTCCCCCTGCCCGTCCGCCCACTTAGTGTGTAAAGTGGGCTGTCCGGGCAGTTGATGATGCGATTCTAGCTGAATCGCGTCATCATAGCCACGCCCCCTGCAGTGTAATGCCGGGGATCGCGGCATTACAGAGTGGGGGGCGTGGTTTAAAGGACGTGCCGCCGAAATTCCGCCCCCTTCCCGCCCCTGCTCCACCCCCGTCCCGCCTCCGGTCCACCTCCTCCCCACGTCACAGTCCTCCCCTGCCCCCTTGCTGAGCCGACCTGGCTGCTGTCTCCCGCAGAGAGCAGCCAGAATGTCGGCAAGTATGCTGTGAGGTGACACGCAGGCCCTTGGCGGTCTCCTCCCAGAAAATGGGGGCTACACACAAGCCCCCCCCCTCCTCAACACGCTATCTGTCAGTCAGTGGCAGAGGGGAACTATGGGTAACATTCAAAGGCTCCTTCTGGACATGTGCAGAACGGACCTTGTGCAGCCGCAGATTACAGGGAAAGAGAACTTTGCCAGTCACCTTCCCTTTTGTTCCTTTAACCCGGTGGTTCCCAAACTTTTTTGAATTATGGCACCCTAGAGTATTAGATTTATTTTTCACGGCACCCCTAGGCCAAAAGTTTCTTTTTGAGAAATTTAGAAAGAAATATTGAATGAAGCAAATTTTGTTTGTGTGTCATCCTTAGGTTCAGTTATATGGTGAGGGACAAGATTTGCTTCTGTTTGTCCACATATATTATTACTGACAGCCACCAGCACTGGTTTTACCTATTACATTGACAATAAATAGTTGGAATTGGTCCTGGACCACCAACTCAGGGCACCCCTGCAAGTGTCCCGAGGCACCCCAGGGTGCCACGGCACACAGTTTGGAAACCACTGCTTTAACCACTTAACTGACAATTTTTCCCAAAAAAAAGTTCAGAAATTGTCCGGTTTTTCTTTTATGAGGAATAAGGTGAAGAACATGAACCTTATCCAAAATTATTTTAGTTTAAAAAAAAATAAAAAAAATTAAACAAATATTTTTTTTGATATTTATAAATAAAATAAAAAAAATAGTTTCTCCCCATACATAGGAACATCGGTCGGCAACATCAACACCGGAAACACGTTGCGACTATCATTTTAACAGCGGGGACAGCCACCAGGTACTCAGCGAGAGGGGGGGGGGGGGGGTTGATTTACACTTCCCCAGCGGCTACTATTGTCTGCAGCTAGGTGGGGTGTCCTGCCGTGCTGACCGATCAGCAATGATCGGCAGCACAGCAAACACTGGGGGAGGGTGCAGGGAGGCAGAGGGGCCGGAAGAAAAGGAAAGTTTCTCTACCCTGCGGCTGTTTATCTGACTGGTCGCATCCTGTGCGACCAGGTCAGATAAAGCACTTGCTGGTGTGGTCACATCTGATGCGACCATGCCATGTAAGTGGTTAAACATCCAGCTATTTTCATGTAACTTATTTCTAACACATATCCATCCATCCTTCATTCTATTCATCTACGTTGGGTAAGTATACGGTACATTGTTAAATCTGTTATGTATATTTCTTGTACATTCCATATGAGACACAGACTTTAGACAATGGGTATAGGCTGTGAGAAGGAGACTGGGCACCAGTTAACTTTTTTTCTATCCCAGCAACAGCTTCGGCTCCATCTCCCCTCTACCCCACAAGGCATGTCAGTTTGGTGCCTGCAGAAGTGGGTACTGTTTAACCAGGGGCTGCTTTTCAGCAACCTTCAGCTTTTATTTTACTTTTTAAGAGTGGGAAGCAGCAGTCCAAGTATGCGGGTACACCTGGGTACGGAGTACCCTTAAGAATTTGGCAGCGGGTATGCAGTACCACCTGCCACACACTTTGCTATTACCACAATTATAATGTGCCACAAAGCAACAAGACCATGGTGCTTGGCAGCATGACGGCTCCTCTCACTGTCAGGGTTACTGGGAGTGCGACAGTGGCTGTATTTTCTTGTTATAAGGGAGGCATTACTATATATTGTTATTAAATTAGGATAAAAAAAAGGGGCCATGTCATGTAGCCACTCCCACTAGCAGCATGTGGCCACGCCCCCTCACAACAAAACACATGACCACGCCCATTTTTCAGCACTCAGTACCACTAAGAAAATATTTCTACTTGCACCACTGGTGGGAAGTGCTAGGTCTCCTACAGGAAGCCTTCATTGGCACTCCATCAACCACCAGCATCGGTGCGCACTGTGCTGGTGAGCAAGTCAGCAACTCTGGCTGGGTCCCCAGCAGTGCACAGGGGAGCTACAGGCAAACACCATGGGGGACAGGTAAGCGCGGCTCCAATTGCATCCTCGCTATACCACCAGGGCAGCCATTGCCCTGCGGGTCCACGTCAGAAGTGGTAGGCTCTCCCAGCTGGCTCCTCCCCTGCCCCTTGGTGCTTTCCTGCTCTGAGGTATTCCACAATAGTGTTACTCTTCCTTCTCTCCCTTCCTCACAGAGATGCTGAGCTGCCATTTTAACTCACTGCCTGCTTCAGCTGGTCTCCAGACAGTCATTCTCCTATCTTCCTGTGTGCCTCCTGTTCAGTGGTCAGGTTATACAGTCAGCTCCTTCCTGCCAACTGGGATTAGACTGTTGAGCAATCACTGCCCATTTTACTTGCATTGAATGTAAGTGTGGGGGATATTCAGAGGTGGACGCAGATCTTGCTTCCGCAGCAAGATCTGCATCCATCTACTCACATGCTGGGGCCACCCAGCGTGCCCCGCATTGCATTAGCAATTTAATTGCGAACTCATCGATTTGAGGTTGACCCCTGTCTGTGCATCCGGCTCAGCTCCATTTTTTTTTTATCGTAACAATTGCGTGTGACATCACGCAGCTGCCCCGAAAATGGTCCGGACACGCCTGCATTGTCCAATATGCGTCTGGTGTCGGTCACGCACGCTCATTATTCCCACTGTGTGTGTGTGCAGAACAGATGGACATGGCGCTGCATGCAAACCCAGCGGCTGCATCCATCTCCGAATAAGGCCCTGTGTGCCTGTTTTCTGTTTACATCCTCTTTTTCTATGTTTGGGTTCTGTCTGTTCTTTTTACTGTGCAGATAGTTTATTGCGTAACAGGATTCAATGTTGCAGGGTTTATTTGTTGTATATTCCCCTTTATTAAAACCCACTTATTGCCATTAACATTTGTTGTACTATCCCTTGTTTGCACACCACTGTTAATATAACTTTGTGTGTGGGGATTACCTTAGATTTCTGTGCCATGTCTTTGAAAGAGCAAAGCACTGTTACAGATCTGCAGGACTTGTTCTGCTGCTCTTGACCCTCATTCCAAGTTGATCGCTTGCTGACGATTTTCGCAGCGCAGCGATCAGGTGGAAAAACGTCATTTCTGCGCATGCGCATGGTACGCAGCGTGCATGCACCAAGTACTTTCACACAAAACTTTGTAGTTCTACACAAGCTCGAGCGACGCTTTTCAGACGCTCGAGTGTTCGTTGTGTGATTGACAGGAAGTGGGTGTTTCTGGGCGGAAACTCAGCGTTTTCAGGGAGTGTGCTAAAAAACACAGGCGTGCAAGGTAAAAACGCAGGAGTGGCTGGAGAAACGGAGGAGTGGCTGGCCGAACGCAGGGCGTGTTTATGACGTCAAACCAGGAACTAAACAGACTGCAGTCATCGCAAGGTAGGAGTAAGTCTTGAGCCACTCTGAAACTGCATGAAATTTTTTAGTTGCAGAACTGCTAACCTTTCAATCGTACTTCTGCTAAGCTAAGATACACTCCCAGAGGGCAATGGCCTAGCGTTTGCATTGCTGCTAAAAGCAGCTAGCGAGCGATCAACTCGGAATGAGGGCCCTTGTTCCTTAGGATCCGCTGTTTCACAGATACGCAGCAATTGGTCCAGTCAGCCACATCTTCCAACCAAGAGTTAGCTTGCGCTTTCGGAGGTAATAATAGGGTTTTAATTACCTACCGGTAAATCCTTTTCTCGTAGTCCGTAGAGGATGCTGGGGTTCCATTTAGTACCATGGAGTATAGACAGGTCTCTTGGGAGCCATGGGCACTTTAAGAGTTTAATAGTGTGGGTTGGCTCCTCCCTCTATGCCCCTCCTACCAGACTCAGTCTAGAAACTGTGCCCGAGGAGATGGACATGCCTCGAGAGAAGGAAATACAGAGATAGTGGTGAGATTCACACCTGCTCACGCAAAATTGAAAAACCATGCTGACCAGCATGCAACATGGAGAAACCATGCTAACCAGCATGCAATATGAAGAAGCTATGCAAACCAGCACGCAACATGGAGAAACCAGAAATCAAGCGAACCAGCATGAAACATGAAGATACCATGCCAACCGGTATGCAACATGAAGAAACCATGCTAAGCAGCACGCAACATAAAGAAACCATGCTAAGCAGCACGCAACATGAAGAAACCATGCTAATCAGCAGGAAGGAGGAACAGCAACAGCTGAACCAATACTTAAAGTAACAATGCAGGAAAACGAAGCGCTGGGCGGAACGCCCAGCATCCTCTACGGACTACGAGAAAAGGATATACCAGTAAGTAATTAAAATCCTATTTTCTCTTACGTCCTAGAGGATGCTGGGGTTCCATTTAGTACCATGGGGATGTACCAAAGCTCCCAGTACGGGAGGGAGGGCGCTGAGGCTCCTGCAGAACAGATTGACCAAACTTAAGGTCCTCAGAGGCCAAAACATCGAACTTGAAGAACTTAGCCAACGTGTTTGACCCTGACCAAGTAGCTGCCCGACAAAGCTGCCAAGCCGAGACAGCTGCCCAGGAAGAACCCACTTTACGGGTAGAGTGGGCCTCCACAGAATTTGGACACGACAATCCTGCCGTAGAATAAATATGCTGGATAGTAAACCTGATCCAATGAGAAATTGTCTGCTTAGAAGCAGGACACCCAACCTTGTTGGGATCATAAAGGACAAACAGAGCGTCCGACTTTCTGTGACGAGAATTTCTCTACACATAAAACTACAAAGCCCTTACAACATCCAAGGATTTTGAAGTACTTGAAGAGTCAGTAGCCACTGGCACCACAATAGGTCGGTTGATATGAAAAGCCGACACGACCTTTGGAAGAAATTGCTGATGCGTTCTGAGCTCAGCCCTATCTTTATGGAAAATCAAGTAGGGGCTCTTGTAGGACAATGCCCCCAATTCTGACACACACCTATCATATGCCAATGCCAACAGTGGGACAGCCTTACCAAGTAAGAAACTTGACCTCAACCTCCTGAAGAGGTTCGAACCAATCCGATTGCAGGAACTGCAGCACCACATTAAGATTCCACGGTGCTGTAGGAGGCACAAAAGGTGGTTGGATGTGCAGAACCCCTTTCAAGAAAATCTGAACCTCAGGGAGAGCAGCCAATCGTTTCTGGAAGAAAATGGACAGGGCCGAAATCTGGACTTTTATGGAGCCCAAGCGTAGGACCACATCCACACCTGCTTGCAGAAAGAGGAGAAACCATCCTAGTTGAAACTCCACTGTAGGAAACTTCTTGGATTCCCACCAAGACAAATACTTTTCCCAAATCCGATGGTAATGTTTAGACATTGCCCCCTTCCTAACCTGTATCAGGGTAGGAATGACCTTTCTCAGAATGCCCTTCCGAGGAAAAATCAGGCGTTCAACCTCCATGCCATCCAACGTAGCCACGGGAAGTCTTGATAGGTGAACGGCCACTGTTGCAGAAGGTCCTCGCGAAGAGGAAGAGGCCTCGTATCCTCTACCAGTAAGTCCAGAAGATCCGCGTACCAAGCCCTTCTGGGCCAGTCCTTGGGATGAGTGGAAATGGAGGGAACACATACACTGACTGGAACAACCACGGCGTTACCAGGGTGTCCGCCGCCCACTGCTTGTGGGTCTCTCAACCTGGAACAGTACCTACGAAGCTTCTTGTTGAGGCGAGAGGCCATCATACCTATCTGAGGTACACCCCAATAGCTTGTGACCTCTAAGAATACCTCCGGATGGAGGCCCCATTCTCCTGGAAATAGATCGAGTCTGCTGAGGAAGTCCGCTTCCCAGTTGTCCACTCCCAGAATGAAGATTGCTGACAGCGCCACCGCGTGATTTTCTGCTCAGAGGAAGATTCTTGTCACCTCTGACATTACAGCTCTGCTCTTCGTTCCACCCTGTCGGCTTATGTAGGACACCGCCGTTACATTGTCCGACTGAACCAGAATGGCCTGATCTTGAAGAAGATGTGCCGCTAGTAGAAGGCCGTTGATCCCGGCCCTTAGCTCCAGAATGTTTATCAGAAGGATGGATTCCAGTGAGAAGTTTGCAGCCACCAGTGGAATGAAATTCTGGCTTTCGGCAACAGGCGTATTTGCTGGTGCATGTGAAGATGAGATCCCTATCATTTGACAAGGAGAACCAGTTGGAAAGACCATGCAAGGAACCTTCCGTACTGTCGAGCCTCGTAGGAGGCAACCATCTTCCCCATAAGGGGAATGCACTGATGAACCGATATCCGGGCTGGCTTTAGGATATCCCTGAACATTGATTGGATCACCAATGCTTTCTCCACCAGTAGAAACACCCTCTGTACTTCCATGTCGAGAATCATCTCCAGGAAGGAACGCCTCCTTGTCGGTTCCAAATGTGAAATTGGAAACTTCAGGATCCACCCAAGATCCCGGGACAGTTGATGTTAGAGAGAAACACTCCGTAACAACATCTCCCCAGAGGATGTTAAGGTCGTCCAGATATGGAATTATGTCCACTCCTGGTCTGTGGAGTAGGAGCACAATCGCCGCCATGGCCTTGATGAACACCCCCGGTGTTGCGTAGAAGCCAAGCGCAGTGTTTGGAACTAGAAGTGATATAGTTGTAGTACAACCTTATATAGGTCGAGAGGTGGCCAGATTGGCATGTGAAGGTACGTACCCCTGATATCCCGGGATACCAGGAATTGCCCTATATCTCGATCAGAGATCACTGCTCTCAGACTCCCTCCTGAATTGAACACCCACCAGTAGGGGTCCAATGACCTTATGATTGAAAAGTAACTCCTGTTACGTAAATGAGGTGGAACCGGAATAATGACATGTGTTTGACAAATGTTAGACTAGCTTCTAGCAGTATTGTACTTTCAGCCTAAGAAGCCAGTAAACCTGATTTGAAGAATCTGTGAGGCGGGAGTACTAGAAACTCCAGTCTGCACCCCTGGGCCGCCTAACGTTTCCCAGGGCACTAGGCAGGATATCGCCTAGATGTTTTACTGAAATCTTTTTAGCCTCTCTCCCACCTGCTTGATCCCCAGGCAGTGAGGTCCATTGTCAAAACAAAGGTTTTGACAATACCGGACCCGAAACAGTTTCTAGGAAACTGGCGGTGCAGGTTTTCTGGAATTCCCTCCCCGTCCTCTAAAGGAAGTGGAGGAACCCTTGGGTTTATGTGTAAACATTGTGGTTTGAAGGGATTGCAGTATAGGTGTGGGATCTAATTCCCTGGACTGCGCAGCTGCGGAAGGAAGATTTGTCCACTTACCCGCAAGTTGGCTCGGATAATCCCGTATCCCGAGCATCCCAACAGGGCCACACCTGTTGAAGGGCTGATTCACCATACCTTTCTTGGATTCTGTATCCGCAGTCCATTGGAGTAGCCACCATTCCCTGCGTGTCGAAACTGCCAGAGCAGTGGTCTTTGCATTAAGCAGGCCAATCTCCTTCATGGCGTCCTGCCGTGAAGCCGGTAGAATCATGTATATGACATAGAAACAAGTACATGTCACTTCTACACATAGAATCTAAATCATCAAGTAAGGAGCCTGACCACGTTACAATATCCCCAGAGATCTACGCAATAGTGGGTCTCCGAGTCACACCTGCAGCAGTGTACAATATTAGAGATTAGTCTCAATCTGCGATCAGGCTTTATGGAGGTTGTACCCGGGACAGGTAACACAACCTCTTTTGACAATTTAGAAACTCGTTAGGGATGTGGATAAAATCTCAGGGTGTACTCAGGTGTTCCTGAATAAGGAGGTTAACGTCCTTAACAGTGGGAAGGCATTTATTATATATGGTATAGACTCCCCAGAAGAAGATATACATTCTGTAGTACAGGACCTTAAATATGTTACACACACACAGGAAAATGTCAACACTGTTTCCCCCCAGAATATCTTCAAAGAGTCACAGAGTACAAGAAGCCAGCCACAGTGCGCCCTTATAGGCTTTTATTATGATAAAAAAAAAAAACCCCAGCTGACCAACTTAACCTTAACAGGATAGCTAATACATACTTCACTCTTCCCCCTTGTTTATAACACCTTGTTCCCGCAGTATATATATATACACACACATAGGACAGTGCTCCGTGTCAGCGTGTGTCTGCAGGGAGAAAATGGCGCTTGTGCTCTGATGAGAAGCCCCACCACTGTAATGGCGCGTCTTCCCGCACTTATTGTATTATACTGGCCTGAGGTAATTTGCAGCTAACAGTTGGATAAGTCCCTGGTAGCCTTCTATGACCAGTGTAGGGTGCTTGCGCTGGCTCAGGACGCCCCTCACAGCGCCATACACAGTGTGCCTTTGAGCCCTCAGGAGCGCAGCCTATAAGAGCTGCGCTCCCACCCTTGTGCCGCCATTCCGGCCGGTGACCCGCTTACCGGGGCGCCGACGTCATACTCACCACTCCATGTTCTGGCTCTGTTAGGGAGTGGCGGCCGTGCTGCGGGAGTGAGCGGTCGCCTCGTGGGCTTGCGATCATCACCCTCAGGAGCTCAGTGTCCTGTCAGCGGAGATAGGAGCCATTAACCTCTAGGGTTGGATCCTACTCCCCCCATAAGTAACATGAAGCAGGGAGTCTGTTGCCAGGAGCCTCCCTGTACCTAACAATAAAACTAGAAAAACTCCTAGGAGCTCCCCTAGCTGTGACCGGCTCCACCGGGCACATTTTCTAAACTGAGTCTGGTAGGAGGGGCATAGAGGGAGGACCCAGCCCACACTATTAAACTCTTAAAGTGCCCATGGCTCCCAAGGGACCCGTCTATACCCCATGGTACTAAGTGGAATCCCAGCATCCTCTAGGACGTAAGAGAAATTGCAGCTGGTTGATTGGCTTGCAACCCCCACGCCTCCTGCAAGTTTCTAATTGGGAGCTCAGCCTGATACGGTTATGCCGTCTGATCTGCAGCCACTTGTTATGGAACCACTGTGGATGCGCAGTACAAGTTTTGGCTCAGGTGTCCGCCTCTTTTCAGCAGATAATGAATAAAGACTGCACTTCCAAGCGCAGACCTTCCATGCAGGAAGGCTCTACTCCCCGGTCGGGTTATGATTAGAGATGAGCGCCTGAATTTTTTCGGGTTTTGTGTTTTGGTTTTGGGTTCGGTTCCGCGGCCGTGTTTTGGGTTCGACCGAGTTTTGGCAAAACCTCACCGAATTTTTTTTGTCGGATTCGGGTGTGTTTTGGATTCGGGTGTTTTTTTTAAAAAACACTAAAAAACAGCTTAAATCATAGAATTTGGGGGTCATTTTGATCCCATATTATTATTAACCTCAAAAACCATAATTTCCACTCATTTTCA
Source organism: Pseudophryne corroboree (assembly GCF_028390025.1). Classification (NCBI taxonomy): domain Eukaryota; kingdom Metazoa; phylum Chordata; class Amphibia; order Anura; family Myobatrachidae; genus Pseudophryne; species Pseudophryne corroboree. The sequence goes on along the minus strand of NC_086452.1, from coordinate 333,854,942 downwards.
GTCTATTCTGAATACCTCACACCTCACAATATTATTTTTAGTCCTAAAATTTGCACCAAGGTCGCTGGATGACTAAGCTAAGCGACACTAGTGGCCGACACAAACACCTGGCCCATCTAGGAGTGGCACTGCAGTGTCACGCAGGATGTCCCTTCCAAAAAACCCTCCCCAATCAGCACATGACGCAAAGAAAAAAAGAGGCGCAATGAGGTAGCTGACTGTGTGAGTAAGATAAGCGACCCTAGTGGCCGACACAAACACCGGGCCCATTTAGGAGTGGCACTGCAGTGTCACGCAGGATGTCCCTTCCAAAAAACCCTCCCCAATCAGCACATGACGCAAAGAAAAAAAGAGGCGCAATGAGGTAGCTGACTGTGTGAGTAAGATTAGCGACCCTAGTGGCCGACACAAACACCGGGCCCATTTAGGAGTGGCACTGCAGTGTCACGCAGGATGTCCCTTCCAAAAAACCCTCCCCAATCAGCACATGACGCAAAGAAAAAAAGAGGCGCAATGAGGTAGCTGACTGTGTGAGTAAGATTAGCGACCCTAGTGGCCGACACAAACACCGGGCCCATTTAGGAGTGGCACTGCAGTGTCACGCAGGATGTCCCTTCCAAAAAACCCTCCCCAATCAGCACATGACGCAAAGAAAAAAAGAGGCGCAATGAGGTAGCTGACTGTGTGAGTAAGATTAGCGACCCTAGTGGCCGACACAAACACCGGGCCCATTTAGGAGTGGCACTGCAGTGTCACGCAGGATGTCCCTTCCAAAAAACCCTCCCCAATCAGCACATGACGCAAAGAAAAAAAGAGGCGCAATGAGGTAGCTGACTGTGTGAGTAAGATTAGCGACCCTAGTGGCCGACACAAACACCGGGCCCATTTAGGAGTGGCACTGCAGTGTCACGCAGGATGTCCCTTCCAAAAAACCCTCCCCAATCAGCACATGACGCAAAGAAAAAAAGAGGCGCAATGAGGTAGCTGACTGTGTGAGTAAGATTAGCGACCCTAGTGGCCGACACAAACACCGGGCCCATTTAGGAGTGGCACTGCAGTGTCACGCAGGATGTCCCTTCCAAAAAACCCTCCCCAATCAGCACATGACGCAAAGAAAAAAAGAGGCGCAATGAGGTAGCTGACTGTGTGAGTAAGATTAGCGACCCTAGTGGCCGACACAAACACCGGGCCCATTTAGGAGTGGCACTGCAGTGTCACGCAGGATGTCCCTTCCAAAAAACCCTCCCCAAACAGCACATGACGCAAAGAAAAATAAAAGAAAAAAGAGGTGCAAGATGGAATTGTCCTTGGGCCCTCCCACCCACCCTTATGTTGTATAAACAAAACAGGACATGCACACTTTAACCAACCCATCATTTCAGTGACAGGGTCTGCCACACGACTGTGACTGATATGACGGGTTGGTTTGGACCCCCCCCCAAAAAAGAAGCAATTAATCTCTCCTTGCACAAACTGGCTCTACAGAGGCAAGATGTCCACCTCATCATAACCCTCCGATATATCACCGTGTACATCCCCCTCCTCACAGATTATCAATTCGTCCCCACTGGAATCCACCATCTCAGCTCCCTGTGTACTTTGTGGAGGCAATTGCTGCTGGTCAATGTCTCCGCGGAGGAATTGATTATAATTCATTTTAATGAACATCATCTTCTCCACATTTTCTGGATGTAACCTCGTACGCCGATTGCTGACAAGGTGAGCGGCGGCACTAAACACTCTTTCGGAGTACACACTTGTGGGAGGGCAACTTAGGTAGAATAAAGCCAGTTTGTGCAATGGCCTCCAAATTGCCTCTTTTTCCTGCCAGTATAAGTATGGACTGTGTGACGTGCCTACTTGGATGCGGTCACTCATATAATCCTCCACCATTCTTTCAATGGTGAGAGAATCATATGCAGTGACAGTAGACGACATGTCCGTAATCGTTGTCAGGTCCTTCAGTCCGGACCAGATGTCAGCATCAGCAGTCGCTCCAGACTGCCCTGCATCACCGCCAGCGGGTGGGCTCGGAATTCTGAGCCTTTTCCTCGCACCCCCAGTTGCGGGAGAATGTGAAGGAGGAGATGTTGACAGGTCGCGTTCCGCTTGACTTGACAATTTTCTCACCAGCAGGTCTTTCAACCCCAGCAGACTTGTGTCTGCCGGAAAGAGAGATCCAAGGTAGGCTTTAAATCTAGGATCGAGCACGGTGGCCAAAATGTAGTGCTCTGATTTCAACAGATTGACCACCCGTGAATCCTTGTTAAGCGAATTAAGGGCTCCATCCACAAGTCCCACATGCCTAGCGGAATCGCTCCGTGTTAGCTCCTCCTTCAATGTCTCCAGCTTCTTCTGCAAAAGCCTGATGAGGGGAATGACCTGACTCAGGCTGGCAGTGTCTGAACTGACTTCACGTGTGGCAAGTTCAAAGGGCATCAGAACCTTGCACAACGTTGAAATCATTCTCCACTGCGCTTGAGACAGGTGCATTCCACCTCCTATATCGTGCTCAATTGTATAGGCTTGAATGGCCTTTTGCTGCTCCTCCAACCTATGAAGCATATAGAGGGTTGAATTCCACCTCGTTACCACTTCTTGCTTCAGATGATGGCAGGGCAGGTTCAGTAGTTTTTGGTGGTGCTCCAGTCTTCTGTACGTGGTGCCCTGTACGCCGAAAGTGTCCCGCAATTTTTCTGGCCACCGACAGCATCTCTTGCACGCCCCTGTCGTTTTTTAAATAATTCTGCACCACCAAATTCAAGGTATGTGCAAAACATGGGACGTGCTGGAATTTGCCCATATTTAATGCACACACAATATTGCTGGCGTTGTCCGATGCCACAAATCCACAGGAGAGTCCAATTGGGGTAAGCCATTCCGCGATGATCTTCCTCAGTTGCCGTAAGAGGTTTTCAGCTGTGTGCGTATTCTGGAAACCGGTGATACAAAGCGTAGCCTGCCTAGGAAAGAGTTGGCGTTTGCGAGATGCTGCTACTGGTGCCGCCGCTGCTGTTCTTGCGGCGGGAGTCCATACATCTACCCAGTGGGCTGTCACAGTCATATAGTCCTGACCCTGCCCTGCTCCACTTGTCCACATGTCCGTGGTTAAGTGGACATTGGGTACAACTGCATTTTTTAGGACACTGGTGAGTCTTTTTCTGAGGTCCGTGTACATTCTCGGTATCGCCTGCCTAGAGAAGTGGAACCTAGATGGTATTTGGTAACGGGGGCACACTGCCTCAATAAATTGTCTAGTTCCCTGTGAACTAACGGCGGATACCGGACGCACGTCTAACACCAACATAGTTGTCAAGGCCTCAGTTATCCGCTTTGCAGCAGGATGACTGCTGTGATATTTCATCTTCCTCGCAAAGGACTGTTGAACAGTCAATTGCTTACTGGAAGTAGTACAAGTGGGCTTACGACTTCCCCTCTGGGATGACCATCGACTCCCAGCAGCAACAACAGCAGCGCCAGCAGCAGTAGGCGTTACACGCAAGGATGCATCGGAGGAATCCCAGGCAGGAGAGGACTCGTCAGAATTGCCAGTGACATTGCCTGCAGGACTATTGGCATTCCTGGGGAAGGAGGAAATTGACACTGAGGGAGTTGGTGGGGTGGTTTGCGTGAGCTTGGTTACAAGAGGAAGGGATTTACTGGTCAGTGGACTGCTTCCGCTGTCACCCAAAGTTTTTGAACTTGTCACTGACTTATTATGAATGCGCTGCAGGTGACGTATAAGGGAGGATGTTCCGAGGTGGTTAACGTCCTTACCCCTACTTATTACAGCTTGACAAAGGGAACACACGGCTTGACACCTGTTGTCCGCATTTCTGTTGAAATAGTTCCACACCGAAGAGCTGATTTTTTTGGTATTTTCACCAGGCATGTCAACGGCCATATTCCTCCCACGGACAACAGGTGTCTCCCCGGGTGCCTGACTTAAACAAACCACCTCACCATCAGAATCCTCCTGGTCAATTTCCTCCCCAGCGCCAGCAACACCCATATCCTCCTCATCCTGGTGTACTTCAACACTGACATCTTCAATCTGACTATCAGGAACTGGACTGCGGGTGCTCCTTCCAGCACTTGCAGGGGGCGTGCAAATGGTGGAAGGCGCATGCTCTTCACGTCCAGTGTTGGGAAGGTCAGGCATCGCAACCGACACAATTGGACTCTCCTTGTGGATTTGGGATTTCGAAGAACGCACAGTTCTTTGCGGTGCTACTGCTTTTGCCAGCTTGAGTCTTTTCATTTTTCTAGCGAGAGGCTGAGTGCCTCCATCCTCATGTGAAGCTGAACCACTAGCCATGAACATAGGCCAGGGCCTCAGCCGTTCCTTGCCACTCCGTGTGGTAAATGGCATATTGGCAAGTTTACGCTTCTCCTCCGACAATTTTATTTTAGGTTTTGGAGTCCTTTTTTTACTGATATTTGGTGTTTTGGATTTGACATGCTCTGTACTATGACATTGGGCATCGGCCTTGGCAGACGACGTTGCTGGCATTTCATCGTCTCGGCCATGACTAGTGGCAGCAGCTTCAGCACGAGGTGGAAGTGGATCTTGATCTTTCCCTAATTTTGGAACCTCAACATTTTTGTTCTCCATATTTTAATAGGCACAACTAAAAGGCACCTCAGGTAAACAATGGAGATGGATGGATACTAGTATACAATTATGGACGGACTGCCGAGTGCCGACACAGAGGTAGCTACAGCCGTGAACTACCGTACTGTGTCTGCTGCTAATATAGACTGGTTGATAAAGAGATGTCGTAGTATGTATGTATGAAGAAGAAAGAAAAAAAAACCACGGTTAGGTGGTATACAATTATGGACGGACTGCCGAGTGCCGACACAGAGGTAGCCACAGCCGTGAACTACCGTACTGTACTGTGTCTGCTGCTAATATAGACTGGTTGATAAAGAGATGTCGTAGTATGTATGTATGAAGAAGAAAGAAAAAAAAACCACGGATAGGTGGTATACAATTATGGACGGACTGCCGAGTGCCGACACAGAGGTAGCCACAGCCGTGAACTACCGTACTGTACTGTGTCTGCTGCTAATATAGACTGGTTGATAAAGAGATGTAGTAGTATGTATGTATGAAGAAGAAAGAAAAAAAAACCACGGGTAGGTGGTATACAATTATGGACGGACTGCCGAGTGCCGACACAGAGGTAGCCACAGCCGTGAACTACCGTACTGTACTGTGTCTGCTGCTAATATAGACTGGTTGATAAAGAGATGTCGTAGTATGTATGTATGAAGAAGAAAGAAAAAAAAACCACGGTTAGGTGGTATACAATTATGGACGGACTGCCGAGTGCCGACACAGAGGTAGCCACAGCCGTGAACTACCGTACTGTACTGTGTCTGCTGCTAATATAGACTGGTTGATAAAGAGATGTCGTAGTATGTATGTATAAAGAAGAAAGAAAAAAAAACCACGGTTAGGTGGTATACAATTATGGACGGACTGCCGAGTGCCGACACAGAGGTAGCCACAGCCGTGAACTACCGTACTGTACTGTGTCTGCTGCTAATATAGACTGGTTGATAAAGAGATGTCGTAGTATGTATGTATGAAGAAGAAAGAAAAAAAAACCACGGTTAGGTGGTATACAATTATGGACGGACTGCCGAGTGCCGACACAGAGGTAGCCACAGCCGTGAACTACCGTACTGTACTGTGTCTGCTGCTAATATAGACTGGTTGATAAAGAGATGTCGTAGTATGTATGTATAAAGAAGAAAGAAAAAAAAACCACGGTTAGGTGGTATACAATTATGGACGGACTGCCGAGTGCCGACACAGAGGTAGCCACAGCCGTGAACTACCGTACTGTACTGTGTCTGCTGCTAATATAGACTGGTTGATAAAGAGATGTCGTAGTATGTATGTATGAAGAAGAAAGAAAAAAAAACCACGGTTAGGTGGTATACAATTATGGACGGACTGCCGAGTGCCGACACAGAGGTAGCCACAGCCGTGAACTACCGTACTGTACTGTGTCTGCTGCTAATATAGACTGGTTGATAAAGAGATGTCGTAGTATGTATGTATAAAGAAGAAAGAAAAAAAACCACGGTTAGGTGGTATACAATTATGGACGGACTGCCGAGTGCCGACACAGAGGTAGCCACAGCCGTGAACTACCGTACTGTACTGTGTCTGCTGCTAATATAGACTGGTTGATAAAGAGATGTCGTAGTATGTATGTATAAAGAAGAAAGAAAAAAAAACCACGGGTAGGTGGTATACAATTATGGATGGACTGCCGAGTGCCGACACAGAGGTAGCTACAGCCGTGAACTACCGTACTGTGTCTGCTGCGACTGGATGATAAATAATCATATAAAAAATATATATATATCACTACTGCAGCCGGACAGGTATATATATTATATAATGACGGACCTGCTGGACACTGTCTGTCAGCAGAATGAGTTTTTTATAGAATAAAAAAAAAAAACACCACACAAGTGAAGTCACACGACGAGTGTTTAACTTTTTCAGGCAATCACAATATAGTATACTACTAACTATACTGGTGGTCAGTGTGGTCAGGTCACTGGTCAGTCACACTGGCAGTGGCACTCCTGCAGCAAAAGTGTGCACTGTTTAATTTTAATATAATATGTACTCCTGGCTCCTGCTATAACCTATAACTGGCACTGCAGTGCTCCCCAGTCTCCCCCACAATTATAAGCTGTGTGAGCTGAGCACAGTCAGATATATAATATATACATAGATGATGCAGCACACTGGGCTGAGCAGTGCACACAGATATGGTATGTGACTGTCTTGTACTCCTGGCTCCTGCTATAACCTATAACTGGCACTGCAGTGCTCCCCAGTCTCCCCCACAATTACAAGCTGTGTGAGCTGAGCACAGTCAGATATATAATATATACATAGATGATGCAGGCATGCAGCACACTGGGCTGAGCAGTGCACACAGATATGGTATGTGACTGAGTCACTGTGTGTACCGTTTTTTTCAGGCAGAGAACGGATATATTAAATAAAACAACTGCACTGCTGGTGGTCACTGTGGTCAGTCACTAAACTCTGCACTCTCTTCTACAGTATCAGCCTCAGGTCAATCTCTCTCTCTCTCTCCTAATCTAAATGGAGAGGACGCCAGCCACGTCCTCTCCCTATCAATCTCAATGCACGTGTGAAAATGGCGGCGACGCGCGGCTCCTTATATAGAATCCGAGTCTCGCGAGAATCCGACAGCGTCATGATGACGTTCGGGCGCGCTCGGGTTAACCGAGCAAGGCGGGAAGATCCGAGTCGCTCGGACCCGTGAAAAAAAACATGAAGTTCGTGCGGGTTCGGATTCAGAGAAACCGAACCCGCTCATCTCTAGTTATGATGCGGATTTCCTCAGACCATGAGCCATGGAGACCACCCCTGGCCCGGAGGAATCCCTGTCTCAGGTAAATGTAGCATCCTTAATTAAGGTAGTTAAATATTTTCTTTCAATTGAAGATGTGGAGCATGCCACTAAGTCTAAAGCACCTGTATTCAAGCATCAGAAGAGGGTTTAGGTAGAATTCCATACGTCTGTGCAGCTTGAGGATTTTGTAGCGGAGGCTTGGGTTATTTCTAACAAGTACTCTCAGGTCTCTATGCGCATTGCTACTGTTTATCAACTCCCTGCTCCAGACTGAACCAAGCGAGAGTCTCCTCCCCCGGTTGACGTGTACACTGCCCACCTAGTTAAGAACACTACTGATCCTATCCTTAACATAGCTTCTCTTAAGGATCCGATGGATAGAAGGTTGGAAACCTTCCTTAAAATTATTTATTCCCATGCTGCTGCTATCGCACATCCAGCTCTAGGGTCTGCATGGGTGGCTAAGGCCATCATTGGCTGAGCAGATGCCCTAGAAGATGGCCTCTTTTCTGGTACCCACAGGAACCAGATATTGGGGGTCATTCCGACCTGATCGTAGCTGTGCTAAATTTAGCACAGCAACGATCACTGACACAAACATGAAGGGGGACGCCCAGCACAGGGCTAGTCCGCCCCGCATGTCTGACCCGGCCCCACTGCACAAGTACAAAAGCACGATGCTTTTGTACTTGTAGATTACCTCCCAGCCAGCACAGCTCATGCGGCTGGAAGGGAGTCACTTGTCCCTGTGGCCCGCCCTCAGCATGGTCCAGCTACGTCTGCGTTGGCCGGACCGTGCCCCCTCCCGCCCAGCGACAGACTCTGCCTGTCAATCAGGCAGAGGCGATCACTAGGCAACGACGGCCGTCAGCTGTCTGGCATGCGCCAGCGCATGCGCAGCTCTGACCCGATCGCACCGCTGCGAAATACTGCAGCGTGCGATCGGGTCGGAATGACTCCCATTGTCTCTAGTAGCGCATATCAAGGAGGCAGATTCCTATCCTTCTGATGCAGCAATAGACAATGTTATCCTAACCTCCAAGATGTAAGCTTCCCCCATATCAGCTAGGAGAGCCCACTGGCTTTATTCCTGGTGCGCTAACACAAACTATTCTACTTGTACTATGTGAAGCTGAAATTATTCAATAAAAAAACGCAATTTATGGTAAGAACTTACAGTTGTTAAATCTTTCTGCAAGGTACAATGGGCTCCACAAGGATTAACATTGGGGTGTAGAGTAGGATCTTGATCCGAGGCACCAACAGACTCAAAGCTTTTGACTGTTCCCAAGATGCACAGCGCCGTCTCCTCTATAACCCCGCTTCCATGCACAGGGAGCTCAGTTTCGTTAACCATCCCAATGCAGTAGCAGGTACCAGAGACAACAATCGCTCGTAGGCAATTATACCACACACTCACCGCAGTAGAGGGTGTCAGCGGCTATGCCAATACCAACCCAAACAAGCTAAATGCGTCAGGGTGGGCGCCTTGTGGAGCCCAGTGTACCTTGCAGAAAGAGATTTAACAACGGTAAGTTCTTACCATAAATCTCATTTTCTGCTGCGGGGTACACTGGGCTCCACAAGGATTAACATCGATGATGTCCTAAAGCAGCTCCTTATGGGACGGGACGCACTGTAGCGGGCACAAGAACCCGGCATCCAAAGGAAGCATCCTGGGAGCGGCGGTATCAAAGGCATAGAACCTTATAAACGTGTTCCCTGAGGACCACGTAGCCGCCTTGCACAATTGTTCAAGGGTCGCACCACAGTGGGCCGCCCAAGAAGGTCCAACCGACAGAGTAGAATGGGCCTTAATGGTAGCAGGAGCTGGATGACCAGCCTGTACATAAGCATGTGCAATCACCATTCTAATCCATCTGGCCAGAGTCTGCTTGGAAGCAGGCCAGCCACATTTGTGAAAACCAAACAATACGAAAAGAGAATAAGATTTCCTTACTGAGGAAATTCTCTTTACATAGATACGGAGAGCCCGTACCTCATCCAAAGACCGTTCTTTGGGAGACAACTCAGGAGAATTAAAGGCCGGAATCACAATCTCCTGGTTAAGGTGGAAAGAAGACACCACCTTAGGCAAATAACCTGGCCGCGTTCTAAGAACCGCCTGATCACGGTGAAAAATCAAATAAGGAGACTTGCAGGATAAAGCACCCAAGTCTGAGACCCTTCTAGCTGAATAGGACCTTAAGGAAAAGCCACTTAAGGTCAGCAGAGGCAAGAGGTTCAAACAAAGACACTTGCAAGCCCTCCAAAACCACAGACAAGTCCCAAGGGGCCACAGGCGGCACATAAGGAGGCTGAATCCTCAACACACCCTGAGTGAATGTATGGACATCAGGCAGGGTGGCAAGCTTTCTCTGAAACCAAACCGACAAGGCAGAGATGTGAACCTTGAGGGAGGCCAGACGCAGGCCTAAGTCCAGGCCCTGTTGTAGAAAAGCCAATAGTTTGGCCGTACTAAACTTGAAAACGTCATGATTGTGAGACGCACACCAAGTAAAGTAAGCATTCCAGACCCTATGGTAAATCCGAGCAAAACCCGGCTTGCGGGCCTTCAACATAGTTTGAACGACCGCCTCAGAAAAACCCTTGGCCCTCAGGACGGAAGCTTCAAGAGCCATGCCGTCAAAGCCAGACAGCCCAAATCCTGGTAAACACATGGGCCCTGAACTAGGAGGTCTGGTTGTTGTGGAAGTAGAAGGGGACGATCCCACGAGAGCCCCAGTAGGTCGGAGAACCAGTGCCGTCTGGGCCACGCTGGAGCGACCAGAAGCAGGTTTCCTCCTTCTTGCTTGAATTTCCGTATTACTCTGGGCAGGAGTGACACAGGAGGGAACACATACGGCAGCTGAAAATTCCATGGATTTGCCAGAGTGTCCACTAAACGCAGCTTGAGGATCCGTTGTCCTTGCTCCGAAGACCGGAACCTTGTGATTGTGTCAAGACGCCATCAGATCCACATCTGGAAGGCCTCACGTGTCCACGAGAAGTTGAAACACCTCTGGATGGAGGCTCCACTCTCCTGCATGTACATCCTGATGACTGAGATAGTCCGCTTCTCAGTTCAGGACGCCCGGAATGAACACTGCGGATATGGCGTTCTGCCCACTGAAGAATCCGTGATACTTCCCTCATTGCCATGCGGCTTCGAGTGCCGCCCTGATGATTTATGTACGCCACCGTGTTGGCGTTGTCCGACTGTACTTGAACAGGTCTGTTCTGTATTAGATGCTGGGCCATTGTCAACGCGTTGAACACTGCCCGCAGTTCCAGAATATTGATCGGGAGCAGAGACTCCTCCTTGGTCCACCGACCCTGAAAAGAGTGTTGTTCCAACACCGCGCCCCAACCTCTCAGACTGGCATCCGTTGTCAGAAGGACCCAGTTGGATATCCAGAAGGGACGGCCCCTGCTCAGTCGTTGGTCCTGCAGCCACCAGCTCTGTGATAAGCGGACCTCCGGAGACAAGGAGATCATGTGAGATCTGATCTGGTGAGGCAGGCCGTCCCACTCGGTCAAATTTAACCTCTGCAGAGGGCAAGAGTGGAACTGAGCATACTCCACCATGTCGAAAGCCGATACCATGAGACCCAGCACTTGCATTGCTGAATGTATCGACACTTGCGGACGAGATAGGAAGCATCGAATCCTGTCCTGAAGCTTCAGGACTTTCTCCTGAGACAGGGACAACCGTTGGTTGTGAGTGTCCAATAACAATCCCAGGTGTAACATGCTCCGAGCAGGAACCAGGGAGGATTTCTTTCAGTTGATCAGCTACCCGTGGGCTTTCATGCATTGGACCGTCAGATTGAAATGACACAAGAGAAGGTCTGGGGAATTTGCCAGGATCAACAAATCGTCCAAGTACTGTAGGATCCCGACCCTTGACGGCGGAGTGTAGCCATCATGACCGCCATTACTTTGGTGAAAACTCTGGGAACCGTTGTCAAACCAAAGGTTAACGCCCAAAATTGGTAATGAAGGCTGCCCACCACAGACCGCAGGTACTGTTGATGAGATACCGCAATAGGAATATGCAGGTAGGCATCCTGTATGTCAAGGAAGACCATATAGTCCCCAGGCTCCATGGCAAGAACAACAGAGCGCAGAGTTTCCATACGAAACTTGGAGACCCGCACATGCTTGTTCAAGGACTTCAGATTGAGAATGGGCCGCGAGGACCCGTTCGGTTTCGGAACTAGAAACAGTGGTGAATAGTTCCCCTTGCCTCTCTGAGCCAGAGGCACCTGTACCACCACTCCTGTGATCAGGAGGGAATATACCACCGAGTGCAACGTGTTTGCTTTTGCCGGATCCAGAGGCACATCTGTCAGGCAAAACCGCTACGGGGGACGATTCTGGAAGGGTATGGCGTAACCTAAAGTGACGACTTCCCTCGCCCAGGTATCTGAAGTGGTCTTCAACCATTCCTGGGCAAAAAGAAGTCGGCCCCCCACCTTGGGATCCCCCAGAGGGAGGCCCGCCCCATCATTCAGCAGGCTTGTCCATTTTGGAAGCTGGCTGACGGGCGGCCCATGCACGCTTCGGTCTGGCCTTGGCAGGTCTGGAAGCACGAGCTTGCTTTGGGTACGCCTGACCTTTTGCTTTTCCTGGAGGATGAAAGGGCCGAGGGAAAGTACTTTTAGCCTTCTGTGTTGAAGGAGACGTACTAGGCAGGCAAGCTGTTTTAGCAGTAGCCAGATCAACCACAATCTTATTGAGGTCTTCTCCGAAGAGAATGTCTCCCTTGAAAGGAAGCACCTCCAGGGTTTTCTTGGAATCCATATCCACTGACCAGGATCATAACCAAAGGATACGTCTGGCCAAGACAGACGTAGTAGCAGCCTTGGCCGCGAGCACCCCGGCATCGGAGGCCACCTCCTTAAGGTACAGAGAAGCCATGGCAATATACGAGAGACATTGTAGAGCATGCTCAGATGCGTTGGAAGGCAGTTCCGCCTCCAGTTCCTGAGCCCACGCCTCAACAGCTTCAGCAGCCCAAGTCGCTGCAATTGTTGGCCTATGGACAGCCCCCGTTAGGGTATAAATCGCTTTTAAACACCCCTCCACACGACGATCCGGGAGTAGGTAATGGATTTGGAGTAGGTAATGGCCCGTTTTGAAGACGACTTAGTCTTAGGCGGGCGAGAGTGACAGTTAAGATTTAGTCATAGATCGGTTCAAATGCTGTAACTGAGTGGAAAGCTGATGTTAATCCTTGTGGAGCACAGTGTACCGCGCAGCAGAAAATAATAATAAAAAAAAGGCCCTTGAGGCTATTCCATATTGTGGAGACATTCTTTTTGGCCCAAAATTAGACACGATTGTGGCAACGGTGGCAACGTCCAAGACAGCTTATGTTCCTTCCGTAGCAGCCCCTAGGTAAGGAGCGTCTAATTTTTGTCCACACAGAAAAGCCAAGGGTCATTATTTTTCTAGGTTCCAGGGATCTTCTTCCAGGAGCTCCAAGCCCCCGAAAATAAACAGCCCTGTTCTACCAGACAATCGTCCACCAAGCCAATTGGTAAGCCTGCTACCTGGAATGATCCAGCATGGGAGGCCAGCTTCTACTTTTCTCTGAGACCTGGATGGTGACCACGATGGACTCCTTGGTACATGGTGCAGGCTTCAAAGGCTATGCTCTAACCTTCTGGGAACATTCGCTGGCCATATTTTTCCCCACAGGACTTCCAGTGGATCCAGGAAAAGCAAAAGCACTGTGGGAGTCTATTCACTCTCTACTGGCTTGCAGGGTAATTGTTCCAGTCCCTTTGGCTCAGAGAGGCTTTTCTGCCAACCTCTTCTTGGTTCAGAAGCTAAACAGTTTCTTTCAGCCAATCCTCAACCAGAAGACATAGAAACATAGAATTTGACGGCAGATAAGAACCACTTAGCCCATCTAGTCTGCCCATTTTATTTATCCTTTAGGTAATCTCAACCCTTTTTTAACCTTCATTCTTTGTAAGGATATTCATATCCCTATCCCAAGCATGTTTAAATTGCTCTACAGTCTTAGCCTCTACTACCTCTGATAGGAGGCTATTCCACTTATCCACTACCCTTTCTGTGAAATAATTTTTCCTTAAACTTCCCCTGAACCTGCCTCCCTCCAGTTTCAGTGTATGTCCTTGAGTTCTAATACTTCTCTTCCTTTGAAGAATGTTTCCCTCCTTAACTTTGTTAAAACCTTTGGTATATTTGAAAGTTTCTATCATGTCCCCCCTTTCCCTTCTCTCCTCCATACTATACATGTTAAGATCTTTTAGCCTTTCCGGGTAAGTTTTGTGATGTAGGCCATGCACCATTTTAGTTGCCCTTCTTTGTACACTCTCTAATGTATTTATATCCTTCTGGAGATATGGTCTCCAGAACTGGACACAGTATTCCAGATGAGGCCGCACCAATGACCTATACAGTGGCATTATTACTTCTCTTTTCCTGCTACTGATTCCTCTCCCTATGCAACCAAGCATCTGACTTGCCTTTCTCATTGCTTTGTTGCATTGCTTTCCTACCTTTAAGTCACTTGAAATAGTGACTCCTAAATCCCTTTCCTCCTCAGTAGTTTCCATTATCGTACCCTTGATACTATATTTAGCCTTTGGGTTTTTGAGACCCAAGTGCATGATTTTGCATTTTTTAGCATTAAACTGTAGTTGCCATGTTCTTGACCATTTTTCAAGCCTAGCTAGGTCATCAATCATTGTTTTACCCCTCCTGGTGTGTCTACCCTGTTGCATATCTTTGTATCATCTGCAAAAAGGCATACTTTCCCTTCAATACCATTTGCAATGTCACCAACAAAGATATTAAAGAGAACTAGTCCAAGTACAGATCCCTGGGGTACTCCACTGGTAACATTTCCCTCCATAGATTGCACTCCATTTACTACAACTGTCTGTTTCCTATCCTGCAATCAGGTTCTTATCCATTTAACTATTTTTATAATCCACCCCAACACTTTCAAGTTTATTTAGCAGTCTGCAATGTGGGACAGTGTCAAATGCCTTACTAAAGTTTAGATATGCTACATCTACAGCTCCCTCTTGATCTATTATTTTCATCACAGAGTCAAAAAAGTCAATGCGATTTGTTTGGCATGATCTCCCAGCAGTAAATCCATGCTGTTTTGGATCCTGTAAGTTGTTTGATTTAAGATATTCCACTACTCTTTCTTTTAGTAGTTTTTCCATTACTTTCCCTACTACTGATGTAAGGCTTACTGGTCTGTAGTTACTTGCTTCTTCCTTGCTTCCACTTTTGTACAGTGGAACTACATTTGCTCTTTTCCAGTCCTCTGGAATGGCACCTGTATTTAGTGACTGGTTAAATAATTCTATTAATGGTGCCACCAGCACATCTTTTAGCTCTTTAAGTATCCTTGGGTGTATCCCATCTGGCCCCATTGATTTATCCACTTTTAGTTTTGAAAGTTCAGTTAGGACCTTCTCCTCTGTAAATGTACTTTCATCTACCTTATTTTTATGAATGTCCTTGCAACATAACTGGGGCCCCTTCCCTTCTCCTTCTGTAGTAAATACTGAGCAAAAATAATTATTTAGGTGATCTGCTATTGCCTTGTCTCCCTCCACCAAATTCTCAGTCTTAAGTCTTATTATTCCTCCATTTGATTTTCTCCTTTCATTTATATACTTAAAAAAAAGTTTTGCCCCCTTTATCTACTGACTGGGCCATTTTCTCCTCAGCTTCTGCCTTTGCACGTCTGATGACTTTCTTAGCATCCTTCCGTCTGTCAAGATACACCTCTTTGTCATTATTATTTTGAGTCTGTTTGTATTTCCTAAAAGCCATCTTTTTTGCTTTCACACTAGTTGATACTTCTTTTGTGAACCACACTGGCTTCCTTTTCCTGGTGCTTTTCCTAACCCTTTTGATACAAAGGTCTGTTGCCCTTAGTATTGCACTTTTAAGTTTTTCCCATCTCTCCTGCACCCCTTCCAAGTTCCTCCAGTCCGCCAATGAATCACTTAAACATCTCCCCATTTTTGCAAAGTCAGCATTTCTAAAATCCAACACCTTTGTTTTTGTGTGACAGTAGTTGGATCCTGTCTTTATACTAAACCATACTGCTTGATGATCACTGGATCCCAGGTGCTCACCCACATATATGTCTGATATCCTGTCACCATTTGTAAGAATTAAATCTAATATTGAGTCTTTGCGAGTGGGCTCCCTCACCAATTGCTTGAGAGATGCTCCCTGTAAGGAATTTAGAAATTTGCCACTTGTAGCTGAACTTGCAAAGGACCCCTCCCAATTTACATCAGGTAAATTAAAGTCTCCCATGATTATGACTTCTCCCTTTAAAGCCATTTTAGAGATGTCCAACAACAGGTTCCTGTCCAAATCCTGCTCCTGGCCTGGTGGTCTATAGATCACCCCAATGCGAATAATGTCCTTCTCCCCAGTTTCCCTGGTGACTTAAAGGGCCTCAGTTTTGTCCTCAACATTTTGTAAAAAGTAGCATTTATGCTTTTTTCACATACATTGCTACCCCTTCTCCTATTCTTCCAATCCTATCCTTCCTAAATAAATTGTATCCTGGTATAGCTATGTCCCATTGCACCATGACTCTGTAATAGCTGGTATAGCTGGTATAGCTATGTCCCATTGCACCATGACTCTGTAATTGCGACAATATCCAGATTATCCCTTGTCATTATCGCAATTAGCTCTGGAATTTTGTCTCCTAAGCTCCCAGCATTTGCACACATAGCTTTAAGAATTTTGTCTGTGCATCTGTTATTAGTAGCCATGTCCAGACAGTACAAAAAAAAAATGACAAGTTTAAAGTTGAAATTACCTGTTTGGTGATGTTGTTCAGTGTTTGTTTGTTTTGTTTTGTTTTCCCGCCCCTAATCAGGAATCACACTCTGTCCTTTACACCACGACTACACCCTCAACAAGTACTTGCAAATCCCCAGGTTCTGCACGGAAGCTCTGCGTTTCATCATTGTGGTGCTGGAGACGGGGGATTTCATGGCTTTCTTGGACATCCAGGATGCCAATGTGCATGTTCTTATCTGGCCCAGTCACAGCACTTCCTCCGGATTTGCGGTTCTGGGAGGAACATTGCCAATTTCAGGCATTGCCTTTTCGTCTTTCCATGGCTCCCTCATGAAAATCATAGCGGCCATGGCAGATCATTTGCAGTGCAGAGGTATCAGGATTCTACCTTAACTGGACGATCTTCTTTTCATGGCCCAGGCTCCAGATGTCGTCAGAGAACATCTACTTCTCGTGATAGATCTTCTTCATGGATGGATCAATTGGAAGAAATCCTTCTTGACTCTTTCTCAGGAGATACTCCATCTGGGGATCTTGCTGAACTCAAAAACTCAGCAGGTCTTCCTCCCTGTGGACAAACTTCAGTACCTACAGGACAGTATTTGCAAGTCCTTACATCACTGATTGTATACAATCCAGTACAATCCTGCATACAGATCATTGGATCTCTTGTCTCCATCTCCAACATGGTGGAGTATGCCCAGTTTACTCCTGCCGCCCTCAGATGGAGGTTCTGGCTCAATGGAACAAATATTATCAGCAGATCAAGACACAGATGATTATACTCTGTCAGGAGGTCCAGCACTACCTCTTGTGGTGGCTCCGGGGGTCCCACTTGGACAAGGGCTGCTCCTTTTTACTTCAGGATTGGGTTCTCCTTACCACCGATGCAAGTCTTCACGAGTGGGGCAGTGACCTGTCAACAGTCCTTTCAGAGATGGTGGATGGATCAAGACTGCAGATTTCCGATAAACATTCTGGAACTCCGAGCAGTCATCAGCACTCTCGGTCTAGCTTTGCCGTTCCTCCAGCATCATCTGGTCCAGGTATAATCCAACAACTCATCAGCTGTTGTCTACTTAAACCATCAGGGCAGCACTCGCAGTGCCATGAAGGAGGGGAGTTACATTCGCAACTGGACAGAGCGTCTCCTGATAGTGGTCTTCATTCCTGAGTCCAAAATTGTGAAGCGAGCTTCTAACCCACCAGGACATTCAGTCGGGCAAGTGGGCTTGCTGGTCCTTGACTTGATGGTGTCTCTGCACAACCACTAGCTGCCGAGGTACTGTACTGATCATGCACACAGGATCCAGGAGCTTTTATGGTGGATGCCTTTGCGGTTCAGTGGACATTTCATCTCATGTACATCATCCCCCCATTTCGCTGATTCTGTGGGTCCTCTGCAAGTTGAAATTGGAAGGCAGAACCATGATCCTGGTAGCTCCCAATTGGCTGCGACAAACTTGGTATACAGATGTTTTTGGCCTCTCCATCGACACTCTGTTGCGTCTTCCTCTACGGTTGGATCTACTGTCTCAGGGACAATGCTTCCATCTGGATCTGACCTTTTTTGCTTTGTCGAGGTGGCTCTTGAGACTTTCATACTGAAAGCTAAATAATTGTCCTTATTCATACAATGCTGAATGCCTGTAAACCCTCCTCTGCAAGGATTTATTACTGTGTTTAGTTGACTTACTTCTCCTGGTGTTCAGCTAGGTGCTTTAACCCTAGATCTTTTTTTATTCTCCTGAGTCCTTTCCTTTCTGCAGGTGGGTTTGGATTTAGGTCTACACCTCTCTTCTTTAAAGGGGCAGGTTTCAGCCCTGCCTGTACTCTTCCTAGACAGACTGCATTGATGCAGGATGTCAGGACTTTCCTACAAGGTGTCCTCCTAGTACAGCCCCCATTGTTCCTCTGGTGGCTCCATGGAACTTGACATTGGTGCTTCGTGCTCTTTAACCAACACCATTTGAGCCTTTGGATTTGGTGGACATTTGTTGGCTTACATGGAAGACTATCTTCCTACCTGCCATACCATCAGCCCAGCAGTTGTCAGACTTTGAACACGTTGTCTTGACAGTCTCCATTTCTGATCTTTCACTCGGACTGGGCCATTCTTCGGACACAATTAGGCTACCTCTTGGTTTCACATCAATTAGGAGATTGTGGCCCCTGCCTTTCAATTTCTTGATTATTCGCGGCCTATTTGAATGTTGTCTGGGCCCTCCAGATATGTGTGGACAGTACTAGGGATCTACGTAAGTCAGAGTCCCTTTTTGTCCTCAATGACATTCACAAATGGGGCTGGCCGGCTACGAAGCAGGCCTTTGCCGGATGGATCCATTTGTACTTGTACTTCGTGTATGCTGCGGCGGACCTCCCTACCTCGGCTCATTTCACTAGGTTGGTGGGAACTTTTTGGGCAGTTCAATGAGGGGCCTCTACGGGCCATACATCCACTGGTCCGGCTTTCAGTATGCCCCACTGTCTAAAGCCTGTGTCTCCTATGGAGTGCAGAAGAAAAGGAGATTTATGTTCTTGCGTCCCCTATGGAATACAAAAGAAGATGTTTTTACCTGGTTGGATCATTTTCATCGAGATCCATAAGGGACACATGGTGCCCACTCTGACACACCTGGCTGGTGGGGTTTTGCTCAGCTTCCTGTTCCCCTGTCCACATTTTCTGTTTGGACCTGTGCGTGTGTGCCGATCTTCCTTCTTCTTCTCGCTCCTGCCTTGTGCTTGCTTACTAATCTGGCCTGCCTGGGGCTGGGTATAGAGGAGACGGAGCCTGGGCTGCTGATGCGAGAAAAAAGTTAACTGTTTGGTACCCAGACTCCTACTCACAGCCTATACCCACTGTTCCCTATGGATCTTGCAGAAAAGGATTTAACCAGGTAAGAGCATACATTTACTTTTCTATTACAGTTATTAAGTTGCCTCTCTGTGCATCACTGCAGCTTGAAGTGGTCTTTCTGTATTTCCCTCTACTGTAAACAAACTATTGTTGAAGAGACAATATGATTCACCACTTATGGAAAGAGCACCTCTGACTAATAGACTGTAGAGTGGAGATGTATCAAACCTTGGAGAGAGATAAAGTGGAGAAGTTGCCCAGAGAAACCAAACAGCGCCTGTCATTTCAAAGGATAAGCTAGATAAATGACAGCTGATCAGTTGCTTTGCACAACTTCTCAGCTTTCTCCCTCTCCAAGGCTTGATGCATCTGCCCCTCTGGCCCAGATGTAATGTCGCCCAAGTTCGGCTGCCGTGTGGGATGCAGGCCGAATGCGGACATTTTTTTTAAAGGGACAATAACTTACAAGGCATTTCATCCCACCCTAGGTCTTTATTTTCTTCTTACTGTCTGGAATCAGCTAGACTCATAGGCAGTATCCGCTGTTGTGTAAATAGTTGGCAAGTTCAATATTCTAAAAACAAATCTCAAAAATTCAGCAGCATAATTAAAAAACCATGTATATTAATAACAGGTATGTTTCTAACCATGTGAATAAGAAAAAACATGGTAGGGATATGGAAAGAAATTAGAAACAAATCTTTTATTGAATACACTGTTCTAGGTCTGAATGCTAAATCTGAGCCAGAGTCACCTCTTATTCCTTAACTGCACGGTCGGCCATAACAAGAAATCATGTGATATATAACGATCTGTAAAGTATGATGGTGCTATCTGAATGTTAATAATAATAATAATAATAATAATAATAATTTAAAAGCTCCTATGGAAGATGATGGCTTCTGATACCTTTTATTTTACTACAATTCATTCTTGGCTAGAGGCACAATGTGTTCTTTTGCTAGATCTAACAATCAGTGTGACAAGAGCAGTAGTAAAATAACAGCACTGAAAGTTTACTTCACGGAGGACGCACTGCGGGTGCAGTGAAGCCCCTTGGTCTTAACGACTTCTTCAGGTTCATGCAACAGTAATGTCAGCTGTATAAATGTTGTTGCAGTTGCAATGTCACAATAAACCTGTGTAGTTTCAGTATGAAATGGCTGTGGATTTACAACATGAAATTAAACATCGCTTCCTTGGCTGAAATACACTATAATTTCATTGCATAGAATTCTACACTTTAATTGGACAAAATCAAGGGTTCCATTTCCATGTATGCAGGGTATTCTCATTCATGCTGGTGTAGAGACTACAGACCACAGCCTAAAAAGGGAATATGCAGCTTACTGGAGAAAGAGAGCTGATAACCAAGTGAGCACCGGTACTGGGCAAAAGAGACATGCTGGGAAAATGGCAGAAAGTAGAATGAAGAGGGTTGTGTACATAAGTTAAAGTGACAAAGGTTGCTTTTATAAGGTAGAGTAATAAGGGTGTGTATACACGGTGAGATATTTTCTTTCGATTTTGACTATATAGTCAAAATCGCAAGAAAAGTTAGTGCAGATCGCAAGGTGAAAGTCGCCTTGTGATCCCGATTCAATCCCGATGTGCGGTCCTGCCAGGTCGGCATCGCAAGAAGAGATAGACTGTGCAGGCAAGTCAATCCTTGCTAGATCGGTGTACTATCTAGTTCATCTCACATGTCAATGACATCTCACATAAGCCAAAATCTCACATAAGCCAAAATCGTAAGCACACATAGTCCATATCTCAAGAAAAGTTAGTCAAAATCTGTGCTATCTGGGCTCCGGGGAGTTCAAGGGAAATCGCAAGTAAAAATCGGGCATAGCAAGGATCTCACTGTGTGTACACACCCTAAGAGCTGTGTATGCAAGGAAGGTAGAGTGGTGAGGGTTGTGCACATAAGGTAGAGTGGTGAGGGTTGTGCACATAAGGTAGGGTGGTGAGGGTTGTGCACATAAGGCAGGGTGGTGAGGGATGTGCACATAAGGCAGGCGGTGAGGGATGTGCACATAAGGTAAGGCTGTGAGGGATGTGCACATAAGGTAGGGTGGTGAGGGATGTGCACAAAAGGCAGGGTGGTGAGGGATGTGCGCATAAGGCAAGGTGGGGAGGGATGTACACATAAGGTAGGGTGGTGAGGGATGTGCACATACGGCAGGGTGGTGAGGGATGTGCACATACAGTAAGGTAGAGTGGTGAGGGATGTGCACATAAGGTAGGGTGGTGAGGGATGTGCACATACAGTAAGGTAGAGTGGTAAAGGATGTGCACATAAGGTAGGGTGGTGAGGGATGTGCACATACAGTAAAGGTAGGGTGGTGAGGGATGTGCACATAAGGTAGGGTGGTGAGGGTTGTGCACATAAGGTAGGGTGGGGAGGGATGTGCACATAAGGTACGGTAGGGAGGGATGTGCACATGAGGTAGGGTGGTGAGAGTTGTATACATAAGGTAGGGTGGGGAGGGATGTGCACATAAGGTAGGGTGGTGAGGGTTGTATACATAAGGTAGGGTGGTGAGGGATGTACACATAAGGTAGGGTGGTGAGGGATGTGCACATACAGCAGGGTGGTGAGGGATGTGCACATACAGTAAGGTAGAGTGGTGAGGGATGTGCACATAAGGTAGGGTGGTGAGGGATGTGCACATACAGTAAGGTAGAGTGGTAAAGGATGTGCACATAAGGTAGGGTGGTGAGGGATGTGCACATACGGCAGGGTGGTGAGGGATGTACACATAAGGTAGGGTTGTGAGGGATGTGCACATACAGTAAAGGTAGGGTGGTGAGGGATGTGCACATAAGGTAGGGTGGTGAGGGTTGTGCACATAAGGTAGGGTGGGGAGGGATGTGCACATAAGGTACGGTAGGGAGGGATGTGCACATGAGGTAGGGTGGTGAGGGTTGTATACATAAGGTAGGGTGGGGAGGGATGTGCACATAAGGTAGGGTGGTGAGGGTTGTATACATAAGGTAGGGTGGTGAGGGATGTGCACATAAGGTAGGGTGGTGAGGGATGTGCACATAAGGTAGGATCAGGGCAGCCATCAGGGGGGGACTGTGGGGGCTAGTGTCCCGGGCCCTTACAGAGAGGGGGACCACCCCTGGCTCCTACTGCCAATACCTGTAGAGCTGCACCAGTCTGTGAATCAACAGCAGGGAGGACTTCTTAAAATGGGTGGTCTTCAGTATGCCGACTGACGGGATCCCGGCGCACAGTAAACCGGCGCCGGAATCCCGACAGCCGGCATACCGACACTTATTCTCCCTCGTAGGGGTTCACGACCCCCCTGGAGGGAGAATAAAATAGCGTGGCGAGCCCGCAAGGGGCTCATTTGCGCTCGCCACACTGTCGGTAAGCCGGCGGTCGGCCTCCCAGCGCCGGTATGCTGGTTGCCGGGAGCCCGACCGCCGGCATACCATAGTGAACCCCTTAAAATAAGCCTTCCCTGCGCATCAGCTCTCTGTGAACAGTTTCTGTAGGTCCGCAACACTATATATATATATATATATATAAAATGCCTTTTTTTCTTAACACTCCATCTATATGTAACATCAGAATGTATGACATCGCATAGGAGTGGAGCAGTGCGTCATCATTTTTTTTTTATGAGGGGGGGTAGGGGCCCTGTCTATTTGGTCAGTCCCGGGCCCCTTAATTTCTGATGGCAGCCCTGGGTAGGATGGTGAGGGATGTGCACATAAGGTAGGATGGTGAGGGATGTGCACATAAGGCAGGCGGTGAGGGATGTGCACATAAGGTAAGGCTGTGAGGGTTAGTGCACATAAGGTAAGGCGGTGAGGGATGTGCACATAAGGTAAGGCAGTGAGGGATGTGCACATAAGGCAGGGTGGTGAGGGATGTGCAAATAAGGTAGGGCGGTGAGGGATGTGCACATAAGGTAAGGCTGTGAGGGATGTGCACATAAGGTAAGGCAGTGAGGGATGTGCACATAAGGCAGGGTGGTGAGGGATGTGCACATAAGGTAAGGCGGTGAGGGATGTGCACATAAGGCAGGGTGGTGAGGGATGTGCAAATAAGGTAGGGCGGTGAGGGATGTGCACATAAGGTAAGGCTGTGAGGGATGTGCACATAAGGTAAGGCGGTGAGGGATGTGCACATAAGGCAGGGTGGTGAGGGATGTGCACATAAAATAGGGCGGTGATAGATGTGCACATAAGGTAAGGCTGTGAGGGATGTGCACATAAGGCAGGGTGGTGAGGGATGTGCAAATAAGGTAGGGCGGTGAGGGATGTGCACATAAGGTAAGGCTGTGAGGGATGTGCACATAAGGTAAGGCAGTGAGGGATGTGCACATAAGGCAGGGTGGTGAGGGATGTGCACATAAGGTAAGGCGGTGAGGGATGTGCACATAAGGTAAGGCGGTGAGGGATGTGCACATAAGGCAGGGTGGTGAGGGATGTGCAAATAAGGTAGGGCGGTGAGGGATGTGCACATAAGGTAAGGCTGTGAGGGATGTGCACATAAGGTAAGGCGGTGAGGGATGTGCACATAAGGCAGGGTGGTGAGGGATGTGCACATAAAATAGGGCGGTGATAGATGTGCACATAAGGTAAGGCTGTGAGGGATGTGCACATAAGGCAGGGTGGTGAGGGATGTGCAAATAAGGTAGGGCGGTGAGGGATGTGCACATAAGGGAAGGCGGTGAGAGATGTGCACATAAGGTAAGGCTGTGAGGGATGTGCACATAATGTAAGGCTGTGAGGGATGTGCACATAAGGCAGGGTGGTGAGGGATGTGCACATAAGGTAGGGCGGTGAGGGATGTGCACATAAGGTAGGGCGGTGAGGGATATGCACATAAGGTAAGGCGGTGAGGGATGTGCACATAAGGCAGGGTGGTGAGGGATGTGCACATAAGGTAGGGTGGTGAGGGATGTGCACATAAGGCAGGGTGGTGAGGGATGTGCACATAAGGTAGGGTGGTGAGGGATGTGCACATAAGGCAGGGTGGTGAGGGATGTGCACATAAGGTAGGGCGGTGAGGGATGTGCACATAAGGCAGGGTGGTGAGGGATGTGCACATAAGGTAAGGTGGTGAGAGATGTGCACATAAAGTAGGGTAGGTGGGGGGAGATTATGTTCACTTGCCCATTAAACTTACCAGTAGCCACTCTAACACTTTTTATATACATATTATAATGTATGTGTCAAAGTCAGAAAAATATCACGCTGCACATTGCCATATATGCACCTCATGCGTGTGCCCGCTGCACGGGCATGAGCTCTCCCGTGCGTGCGTATACTCGCAGTCGCGTGCACTCGCAGGCGCACGGTATGCGCATTTACGGTAGAGTTTGTGTGCGTCTAGCGGGCGACTCAATCGTTACATATTTTAGTCATATAATGTATTTTGTAGATTATGGTCCCGTTGATAGAATCTGAAAGTTTAGTTAATGTAGCATGTTCAGAGACAAGGAGATCCCTCTTTGTTTGATACGAAGGGTCAGACAGGGGTTACACAGTGGTGTTTAGTATCCATCGGAAGGGTATATAATTAGCAATATTCCGGTGTTGGTTAGAAACGGATTAATCGCTCGTGCGTATAGTTATGACTATAAGAAGTTTATGGACATTTACTATATTTGCAGTTTATTACCCATGCGGCGGGAAACCTGAGTTTCCCTCCCACTTGAGCAGTTTGAAATAGTCACAGCCCACCTGTATGAACCAACCTATGACCTTTTGTTATAATGCGGAGACGGATTCCTGTGTCCAATGAACAATAAGAATATAGGGACCATTGTACTGTACTGTGTGTAAGTGTATATAAAGACAAGCCGACCTGGGCCAGCTCCATTCTACTCTTCTCAACGGTTCTCATCACTGATAATCGGGAGCTGGATATCCAGGAAGGCGCATGCGATTGTTTCCCCTTGTGCGTAAGTTCTCTGCAGCCATTTTACCTCCTATTTGTTGTAAGCCATTCACTCTCTCCTTCCCCTTAAAAGTAATAGTGTTGCTATTGTATTTTAACGTGTAGTAATTCTGTTAGATATTTATGTTAGCCTGGTAGTGTATAAACTGTACTGTATATTCTTTTGCAATTGAACGTTCATTCTCTCTCTTAAAGGTGTTAGAACCTTAGACCGGTATTTGATTGTTTATTATATTTCTAAGGGTTCTCTGAGCGTCTCAGTCGCTCATACAGCTTTTAAACTAACAAGGTTACATTGCGTTGCATCTACACATTATCACTGCATAAAGGTTTACAGTATAAGTACATTCTTTAAGGTATAGTTATTAAGGTTTAATTCTGTGAGCGTCAGCGCCGCTTGTGATCTCCTCGTGGTCTCGAGCGTCCGCTACGCTGGTAGCGTATCATTACGGTAATCGGCAGCCTATGGTGTGCTTGATACCAACAGCGTATTCTCGCGAACGTTTGTGTCGCTCGAGCGGCTCGCTCCCGATACAGCGTCCGCTATGCTAAGGGCGTACCCTTACGGTATCTCGTGCGCCAATTGCGTACTGTGTCTCTTAACCTTTTATAGTGTTTAACATAGGGTAAATCTGTAGACTTTATCATATGGTATACAAGAGGGAAGTTCTTTTACTGCACAGGATATGAAAGAATTTAAAAGCAGAAACAGGACATGTCCTTACGGATATTAATAATTCAAAAAGAGACAAATCATACATCTGGGGTTGCTTCTGCTGTCCTGGGTGTGCGGATCCCTGTAGTGAACCCCAGGTGAGATAGCATCCCAGAGTTATAAATTACTGAAGAATTACAGTACCTTCCATGCCTATCTTTTCCACACGTCTCTGATCAAAACTCACCAAATTTCCAGTAGTATATACTGCTGCACCTGTGTATAATGCCTACATGTATATACTTCTACGCCTGTGTATAATGCCGACATGAACTCTTTGGCTCATATATTGTGTGTTAATCTGGCTCTCGTTCTAGCCAGTGCCTCCTGAGCCATTTACAGTGTATTAATTTACAGTGCTTAATTTTTACACATTTTATTATGTTACAGCCTTATTCCAAAATTTTACACACAATACCCCATAATGACAACATGAAAAAAGTTTTGTTTTTTTTTGAGATTTTTGAAAATGTATTAAAAATAAAAAACTAAGAAAAGCACATGTACATAAGTATTCACAGCCTTTGCCATGAAGCTCAAAATTGAGCTCAGGTGCATCCTGTTTCCACTGATCATCCTTGAGATGTTCCTACAGCTTAACTGGAGTCCACCTGTGGTAAATTCAGTTGCTTGAACATGATTTGGAAAGGTACACACCTGTCTATATAAGGTCCCACACTTGACAGTGCATGTCTGAGCACAAACCAAGCATGAAGTCAAAGGAATTGTCTGTAGGCCTCCGAGACAGGATTGTCTTGAGGCACAAATCTAGGGATGGGCTCCATCTTCCATAAATGGAAGAAGTTCAGAACCACCAGGACTCTCCCTAGAGCTGGCCGGCCATCTAAACTGAGCAATCGGGGGAGAAGGGCCCTAGTCAGGTAACGACCAAGAACCCGATGGTCACTCTGTCAGAACTACAGCATTCCTCTGTGGAGAGAGGAGAACCATCCTGAAGGACAACAATCTCTGCAGCAATCCACCAATCAGGACTGTATGGTAGAGTGGCCAGGTGGAAGTCATTCCTTAGTAAAAAGCACATAGCAGCCCGCCTGGAGTTTTCCAAAATGCACCTGAAGGACTTCTCAGACCATGAGAAACTAAATTCTCTGGTCTGATGAGACAAAGATTGAAATCTTTGGCGTGAATGCCAGGCGTCATGTTTGGAGGAAACCAGGCACCGCTCATCACCAGGCCAATACCATCCCTACAGTGAAGCATGGTGGTGGCAGCATCATGCTGTAGGGATGTTTTTCAGTGGCAGGAACTGGGAGACTAGTCAGGATAAAAGGGAAAGATGAATGCAGCAATGTACAGAGACATTCTGGATGAAAACCTGCTCCAGAGCGCTCTTGACCTCAGACTGGGGTTCATCTTTCAGCAGGGCAACGACCCTAAGCACACAGCCAAGATATCAAAGGAGTGACTTCAGGACAACTCTGAGAGCCGGAGCCCAGACTTGAATCCGATTGAACATATCTGGAGAGAACTGAAAATGGCTGTGCACCGACGCTTCCCATCCAACCTGATGGAGCTTGAGAGGTGCGGCAGAGAGGAATGAGCGAAACTGCCCAAAGATAGGTGTCCCAAGCTTGTGGCATCATATTAAAAAAGATTTGAGGGGGGGCGTGGCCAGGCAACTGAAAAGGAAAGTAGTGCAGCCTGTGAGCTCCTGCTGGACGACTTCTTGCAAAAAGTACATTTTGGAGTACTTGGACCCCCTTACCCGCTCCTATCCTTCTACCTTACTGTACCCAGGCTGGCTTGGAGTGACCTGGGGGGACCCCGCGGAATCGGGGAGAGCTTTTCAGCGCTCCTGCGGGTTGCGGCCCTCCCCCC
The DNA here is from genome assembly GCF_028390025.1 of Pseudophryne corroboree. NCBI lineage: Eukaryota > Metazoa > Chordata > Amphibia > Anura > Myobatrachidae > Pseudophryne > Pseudophryne corroboree. The sequence continues at coordinate 333,827,361 of NC_086452.1, read as the reverse complement.
AGACTGAAGCCGGGACCTGGAGTAGAGGCCTGACCCGACCTGCGCTGCGAGAGCCGTGCAGTCACCCTCCCCGGCTCCCTTGAATACCTAGACGGGACCTGCTGCTCACCTGCCCTACGCTGGTCTCCCCTGCGGACACCCGGTGCTGAGGATCCCTGGAGACCCGGGCGGCGGGGTCCGCGGCGAGAGCGGCCGCCATCTTGCTGGGACTCCGGGTTGGACGGAGACGCGCGGCACCTGACCTGACGTCCCCTGCTTCGGCGCCGAAGCTCCGGGCGGCTGAGACACTGCGACTCCTGGCAGCAGGACGAGCGCGGCGGGTGCCTCGTACATCGGGACGGGAGCAGACGGCAGGGAGGTAAGAGGTGCCGTCTCGGGCTTGCCCTGGGCCCGGTCTAAGAAACTGTAATTGTCCTCCCTTGCCTTTCCAGAGGCTCCCCATTCCCTAATACATACACCCCGGCTCTCATACCCCCGTGCTCGAATATAGGTGGGAGGGAGCCGCGGAATCGGGAGGAGGCGTAAGCCGACTCTGCGGGTTGCGGCCCTCTCACCTGGCAGGAACCGGGGACTGGATTTTTGAGCTCCCCCTGGACGAGAGGGGTTACCCCCCCTTCCTCTATAGGCCCGTGTGCCTACGCACCCCTCCTTGTGCACCTTCCTTGCCTCCTGGGCTCCTCTGCGCTATCGCAGCCTATAAAAATAAAACCAGTGAGACCTCTGGACAGTGGGACCCCGTAGTGGCGGCCGCTCTGATACGCCGCGGACGGCAGAAAAACTGCTGACCGGTGTGACCTCCTGCAGACCACCTCCCGCCTTGACTTTACCATTCTCTACTGCGGGCACCCCCGGCCCGCGATTTATCTGAAGAGCCTAAGTGAGGCGCACTACCTGACCCACAGCATCTGCGACCCAGCGGTAGCCATTCCCCTGACAGCAGCGGACAGCGGTGCGGCCTACCGGCAGGGGCTATGTGAGCGACAACAGCAGAGCATGAACCGCCATGTTCTGTGTGTTGCCATGCTGTTGGTACCAGCGCTAACAGGAGCTCGCCTGACGTATATTATGCTATAACAAGGCCAGACCACGCAGAGGGGATAACGGGTTCTACTTCAAATTGGGATATGTCCTAATGTTTCCTTTCTAGGGGCATCGTTCTGGACTCTGCTCTCTCCACTTAGACAGATGACAAGACGGCGCCGTTCTGGTATCGCGCCAAAAAACAAACCTGCGACCACACAAGCTGCAGCCTTTCATTCTCTATTTGGCGCCCCTGTTCCTGATCCCGCCATCTCCGTGCCTTTCCCTGACTCCTTGCAGCCAACCATAATGGAGGAGACCGAGGCCTCGCCCTCTCCGAAACACCGCCAAGCTGGACCTGCGAGCAGGGACTCTGCGGATATGGCGGCAGTCCTCATGCAGTTACGCTCTCTTCCGACTCGCCAAGACATTCAACAAGATTTGTCTAATATGGAAAAAAGAATCCATGATTCCCTACAGGCGAGCTTGTCCACCATCCAGTCCGATCTCACGCACGTAGCAAATAGAGTGGTCGATCTGGAAGATCACAGAGACGCAACGGACTCTAAGCTTGCAGACCTCCACGATCTAGTATCTCGATACTCACGCACCACCAATGAAATGAGACGTAGACTAGATGATATAGACAACAGAGGTCGACGGAACAACCTGAGGGTCAAAGGTTTGCCTGAAGATGTGCAGCCACATACCCTGGTGGCGACACTGACTACAATATTCAACAACCTTCTTGGTGTCGATCCCAGCTCCCAAACAGAGTTTGACAGAGCACATCGGGCACTACGGCCGAGGGGAGCACCTACGGAGCGGCCTAGAGATGTCATCTGCCGGTTACACTACTTTCAAGTGAAAGAGACTATATTACAGAAGTCCAGACAGGCCTCGACCATAGATTTTAATGGACACCACATACAAGTTTTCCAAGACCTCTCTTGGATGACACTACAGCAGAGGCGTCTCCTCCATCCCCTTACGGAAGCTCTTCGGAAGAAGGATATCAGGTTCCGCTGGGGCTTTCCTCTAAGCATCCAAGTTACCCGGGACGGAAACAGACATGTTCTTGAGGACTATGATGGTGTCCCATCATTCTGCACCGCCCTGGGCTTGCCGCTAATCTCACTGCCGAATTGGACAGACCCGCTGCAGCTTCCCACTTCGGCAATGCCCCGCAGGGAATCCTGGAAAAAAGTGGGCACCTCCAGACGACGCACTCGGAGCGGCAAACCTGATGAAGCACCGGAAATCTCTTGATTCAGTCGGCCATCCTAAATTGTGATATTCCTTTTTTCCTTCTCTTTCTTGGTTATCCCACTACATGCTCACATTACTCCTTTTTTTTTTTTTTTTTTTGGATGTTTGATGTATGTGCCCCAGCGGCCATGAAAGTGCCTACCTTTTTCTTAATATTAGAAACTTTTTACGTAGTCAACGTGGGCGATTTCCTATGAGCTGTGGGGGATTAGGTGGTAAGGGGAGAGGAGGTGGTTGATTTGTTTTCTTCTACCCATTTCCCTCCTGCCTAGAATGTATCCCGTTAGATTATTAGATTATTACTTTACCTGCTTATCTAAAATTGTTGAGCCCGGTATCACCCTCTGGACCCCCTCTTCTCTGCTGTATATTTTTTAGACCATGGGATACTTAATTTATACCCGTGGCTATCAGTGCAGAGACTGCTACTATATGTTGTTGTCTATGTTTCTTTTTTGGTTTTTCTATTTCTTTTTTTATGTTACAATTCCTGTGTCTCCCTTTCTTTCCTCATGTGTCCACCCACCTATTCCCCCCCCCCCCCGTGCCACTACCAACTTCAGTTATTTCAAGGTGTGGTAGTGTGTAGGAGTCGTAATCGAGACGTATCATTCAGTGAATCGATCCCTGCTTTCTTTTCTAAATGGCTAGCTTAAAAATTGTTTCGTACAATGTAAAGGGTTTAAATATCCCCGAAAAGAGATCAGGCCTACTACACACCTTACATACTGATGGGGCGGAGGTCGTTTTCCTGCAGGAAACACATTTCAAGCAAGGGGCTTCCCCTGGCCTTCGCTCTCGTCATTTTCCCACTGCCTACTATAACGATTACTCAGGGGCGAAGGCCAGAGGTGTTGCCATCCTTTTTGCCAAACATTTGAGATTGCTGGATGTCTCCGTAACATTGATCGGCGATGGAAGAGGGATTCTGGTTAAAGCTACCGTGGCCCAACAGACATTCACCTTTGTGAACCTCTACCTTCCTAACCAGGGCCAAACCCGGTTTCTTAGAGAATCGTTGGAACTAATCGAACAAAACATACTGGGTACCCTAGTGGTGGGTGGAGATCTTAATTGGGTCCTTGAACCTCGCTTAGATTCCTCGTCTGGGTCTCCACGAAATACGCTTAGAGAGTCCAGGCGATTTAGAGCTGTTTTACATGATTTTTAACTGGTTGACGCCTGGCGTCTTCTGCACCCTTCAGATAGAGATTTTACCTTTTACTCACCCCCACATAACTCATATTCTCGGATAGATTGCCTCTGCGTGAGCCATGCCCATCTGGATTTACTGGTCGATGCAACTATCGGCCAAGTAACAATGTCAGATCATGCACCGATTACACTAACCCTCGCCCTCCGTCATCCCCCCCCCAAACACTGGCGTTGGAGATTCAATGAACAATTCCTTCGGGACCCTGCCTACCGGGGCCAAATTGAGGCAGCAATAGACGACTACATCTCTTTGAATACGACTGGAGATACATCCCCGGTTGTGTTGTGGGAGGCACACAAATGTGTGATTAGAGGCCAGTGCATACAACTAGGCTCACGCCTGAAAAAACAGAAAGCTGAGTGTAGAAACGCCTTATTAGAAAAAATAAAAATACTAGAATTGGCTCATAAATCCACGTTGGCGTCAGACACTTTTGTTGAACTCCAAACAGCGAGGCAAGCCCTTAATACTTTACTCAGTGACGGAACCCGTAGAGCATTCCGTAAATGTAGACACAAATATCATAGATGGGGAAATAAACCCGGAAAACTTCTGGCACGGGCTCTCAGAGCCCAGAGGTCTTTAATGTACATACCTAAGCTCACAGGTTCCGACGGGGTATCCAGGGCCTCTGACACAGAGATAGCAGCGATCTTCCATACTTATTACTCAGCCTTATACCACCTGAACTCTAAGCGGACAACAACTGCACAAGCCGATCACAAACACAACATACAATTTTTTTTGGATGAAATCTCTTTCCCGACTCTCCCACCGGACATTACTCAGGCACTAGATGACCCCTTTACTGGGGAAGAACTGCTGGCTGCCTTAAAGGCGACTCCCAATGGTAAAAGCCCGGGGCCAGATGGTTTCCCAGTCACATATTATAAGGCCTTTCAGGATAAACTCAGCCCCCTTCTCCTACAGGCCTTCAATGCCATATCACCAACGGCCCCTTTCTCGAAACAGTCATTGAGCGCCCATATTACTGTCATTCCAAAAGACTCCAAAGACCCGACGCTCCCTTCTAGCTATAGGCCGATATCGCTATTAAATGTAGATGTAAAATTATTTGCAAAACTCATGGCTAATCGCCTTAAATCGCTACTGCCAGATATAATCCACCCAGATCAGGTCGGCTTCGTTATGGGCAGGGAGGCCAGAGACAATACTATTAGAGTCATCGATCTAATAGCGCACGCGCAGATGACGAATACGCCTCTTATGCTCCTTTCCACAGACGCAGAAAAGGCCTTTGATCGGGTGGATTGGGATTTTATGGAGGCAGTGCTTCGACGACTGGGTCTGGGGGATGTTTTCTTACAAAAAATCCTCTCATTATATAGGGCCCCGTCCGCTCGGATTAGGGTGAACGGCGTCCTTTCGGAGCCCATATCAATCACAAACGGCACACTCCAGGGTTGCCCGCTGTCACCCTTAATCTTTGTTTTATGCATGGAAGCCCTGGCGCGTGCGATCAGATACAACCCTAACATTGCGGGACTGCGGGTAGGCAACACCGACCATCGCTTGGCCCTCTTTGCCGATGACTTATTGGCAGTCACAACGAATCCATTGATCTCTCTACCCAACCTTATGATGGAATTCGCTCGGTTTGGAGATATGTCGAATTTTAAAATTAATTATTCAAAATCTATGGCGATGAATGTCACGCTTCCGTCTGCCACGGCATCCCTCCTATCACAATCGTTCCAATTCACATGGCAAAAATCCCATATTACGTATCTGGGAATCCAGATTCCAGCGACACTCACCACTATAACTACTATCAATCATACCCCACTACTCCGCAAGCTGAGACAGGAGATGAGGCACTGGCTCACGCAGAGGTTTTCATGGCTAGGCCGTATAAATATAGTAAAGATGAACATTCTCCCCAGGTTACTATACCTTTTTCAAACCATTCCTTTAAAACTTCCACCTCAATTTTTAGCTGAAGCACACAAGGCGATAAGCCATTTTGTCTGGGGTGGTCGGAAACCTAGGTTCAAACATAGCCACTTATCTAGACTGAAATCCCAAGGCGGACAGCAATTGCCTGTGATTTCTGCATACTACCACGCCGCATTATTGCATAGAGTTGTAGACTGGTCCCGTCCCATCTCACATAGGAAGCAATGGGTGGAACTGGAGTCATCTTCTACCAGCCTTAACCTACAAACAGTGCCCTGGCTCCCTAGATTTAAACGCTAATCACACCCCACTGTGGGGCCTACTTTAGCTCTATGGCGGACGCTTCGCTATAGGATGGGAATCTCGTCTAGGCGAACATCCCTTATGCCTATCTTCGACAACCCGTTGTTCCCCCCGGGAGGGTCTAATAGGATTGCTTCTAGATGGGAGGAGGCGGGTGTGACTAGGGTGGGTCACTTGCTTGCACATGGCAAACTCAAAACGTTCCCTGAAATACAGAGAGCGGGCGACATTCCCACTAAAGATTACTGGTTCTACCTTCAGGTACACCATTTTGTTACCTCGCAACGAGAGACGATAGACTTGTATAAAACTCTTACGCCCTTTGAATCCATGTGCAGTCAAGAGATGACCCCCATACATGTAGTGTCGGGAATCTACAAGATTCTTCAGCAGGGTTACTTTCCTACTGTCCCCTCCTTTTGTGACGCTTGGGATAAAGATTTCATACACCGGGGAATCAAGATCCACTGGGATACGCACTGCAAGGTTATGGCACAATGCTCCACTAGTCTGGACATTGTGGAAACGCAATACAAATTACTGACAAGATGGTATAGATGCCCGTCTCTTCTGCATAAATTTTACCCCTCGGTTTCCCCTCTGTGCTGGCGATGTGGTAGAGATACGGGCACACTGATCCACATATGGTGGGACTGTCTGTCAATTACCCCATTTTGGAATACGATCATGGATCTATCCACAAAGATTTTAGGTGGCCCTGTCCCGCCGGGCCCGGATTTTTGGCTATTATCACATTCAGACATACCCCTTTCTCGTTACAAGAAATCCCTCCTTAAACACTTAAATAACGCAGCAAGAGCTGTACTCCCGGTACGTTGGAGATCCACTAACCCACCGACAATATGGGAGTGGTTCCAGCGCATTGACTTTTATATGCATATGGAGGATGTTTATTATGCCGCCTTAGACAAATACTCAGATTACATAGCTACTTGGCTCCCTTGGATTGAATTCAAGACCACTAACACCTATTCTGATTATGCACCCTGACTATACATTGATGACGGAGGTTATTAGGGCCCCCGCCCTAGCTTCTATATGTGTTACATGTGTGGCCTATTTACTCCCCTCCCCATTCTGCTTCCCCCCTCTCCCCCTTCTTCCCTTTGTCTTCCTCTTTAACTATTTGTTTCCAAATGTTTACTGCCTCACATTTTCTATAAAAGCTATGTTATTAAGCGATATCGTAATGAGGCTATTCTTGATTCCAGACTTTGTAAATTCTACCGAACGTTGCACAGTTTAAGAAAAGATAGATGAACCTGCTGATTACTTTTTTATATATATATATGCAAACATTTATTGATACATATAACTACAGTTGATAAGACGTGAGACTGTTGCCTACGTTCTATTCTATGATATGTATATTGACATATTTGGAAAATGTTTTATATTACAAAATGAAAAATAAAGAATTAAAAAAAAAAAAAAAAGATTTGAGGCTGTATTTGCTGCCAAAGGTGCATCAACAAAGTATTGAGCAAAGGATGTGAATACATATGTACATGTCATTGTTAGTTTTTTTATTTTTAATAAATTTACAAAAATCTCCTAAAAAAACTTTTTACACGTCATTATGGGGTATTCGTTACTAAAAAATTTTAGGAATACTCCGTGTGCAATAACTTCAGCAGCTGGTAATGTCTCAAGGATCGTAGAGGTTTCCTTCACTCGTCAACAACACAGTGCACAACAGAAAAATTATGGAAACGGAGACTTAACTAGCGCTTCTTATTCCTGCTAATGCTTGTTTTCCACAGACTTCCGTCACTCACAGGTGAGTATCATGTGAATGACGATATAAAGTGCATATAGTGAAATACCATTTTAATAGCACACATATATAACACACATCTTTAAAATACAAATGGTCAGATATTGCACAGATCCCTTCAAGCAGCAAAAAAAGACAGGCTAATTACCAGATCACTCAGAACTGTGGCTAAACAGTTCTGAAAGCGCATGGAAGATGGTATTAGGTATTTCCGGATAATCCCACAACACACGTTAGGTCTTACTGGATACTGGTCCTTAAGTCCGTCTTTAGGCTTGTCAGGAGGTAACCAACGCGTTTCCACCCCGGGCTGGGTTCTTTATCAAGGTTCAGACATTACCAGCTGCTGAATGCTGACCCTCCCATTCAGGGCGCTATTTAAATGTCCAAAGCACCAATGAGATTCCTAATCGCCCAGCTGGACCCTATACATATCAAAAACTACCAGTCCCATGGTCCTCTGCTGCAGGCGTCCCTATCGTCATGGAAGCTCCAATCCTAATCCAGGAATAATTTGGTGGGTGGGCTCGTTATTATGGGGTATTGTGTGTAGAATTTTGAGGGAAAAAAATGAATTTATGGATAAAGGCTATAACATAACAAAATGTGTAAAAAGTGAAGCAACGTGAATACTTTCTGGATGCACTGTACCTCACCGCATGTCCCTGGTATCAGTAGTAGGAATCAGGCAGGTAGCCACTCCCTGATATAGCAGAGCAGAATGTTAAGCAGCCATTGAAAGAGTACCATAAAAAAAAAGGCAACACAAGTGCAGTAGCTGCAATACCACCAAAAAATGAATCACTGGAAAAATGGGGGTTTCACTAAATTACACTTTAGAATATAAAACAGTTGGCAACCTCCAGTTTATCTGATGATTTCTGCTGACAATATTTATTTTGAGTACTACTAATGACCTTGTAATAACTGTTTTAAGTCCCTATAGCAGGGATAGTGAACCTTCGGCCCTCCAGCTGTTGTTGAACTACACATCCCAGCATGCCCTGCAACAGCTTTAGCATGGCCAAATAGCAAAACTGCAGCAAGGCATGCTGGTATGTGTAGTTCAACAACAGCTGGAGGGCCAAATGTTCCCCATCCCTGCCTTATAGTGTTCACACCACCAGACTCTGTGCTACCCGCTCAGCAAAGGGATGCAAAGCAGGTAGGCGCCAAGCTGGAGAGGCGCTCTCCCTGCTCTGCATCCCTGTGCTGCGCCTTGACCCCTGCTGCTGCTGTGCCTGTCACACTGTTTGACAGGCAGCGGCACCGGCAGCTTGAAGCTTTCCCCTACGCCCCTGCAGTGCCCGTGTCCTGGCCGAAAAGGGGCGGAGCTACACAGTGCCGAGGGGCGGAGCTACACAGGACCAGGCTGCAGAGGACAGAAACTGCTACAGATACAGCCAGTCATATGGGATGTTGAGGGAGAGTGAGTAAGTGTGTGTGTGTATCTACAGTATGTGTGTGTATCTATGTGTAAGTATGTGTGTGTGTGTGGGAGGGGGAGGCATATTTTGTATAAATGGCACTTCTGAGGGCATTATATGTAACCGGCACTACTACTGGGGCTATTATGTGGATAACCAGCGCCACTACAGGGGCTATTATGTGTATAACCGGCACCACTACAGGGACTATTATGTGTATAACCGGCGCCACTACAGGCGCTATTATGTGTATAACCAGCACCACTACAGGGGCTATTATGTGTATAACCGGCACCACTACAGGGACTATTATGTGTATAACCGGCACCACTACAGGGGCTATTATGTGTATAACCGGCACCACTACAGGGACTTTTATGTGTATAACCAGCACCACTACAGGGGCTATTATGTGTATAACCGGCACCACTACAGGGGCTATTATGTGTATAATCGGCACCACTACAGGGACTATTATGTGTATAACCAGTGCTTCTACATGGACTATTATGTGTATAACTGGAGCTACTACAGGGGCTACTATGTGTATAACCGGCGCTGCCACAGGGGCTATTATATGTATAACCAGCGCTACTACAGGGGCTATTATGTGTATTAGCGGTGCCACTACTGGGAACATTATGTGTATTGCCCTACTATGCGTGGGTAATGTGAATAAGATTGTGCTACTGTGTGGCGTAATTTGAAATGGGGGTACTATTGTATGGCTACTCCCCTTCCTTGTGAGACCACACCCCTTTTTTGCCGCAAGCTGTCCCTTTGTAAAATATGGGAGCGCGCAAATTTATAGTTTCCAGGGCGGCGCCGAACACCCTAGCACCGGCCCTGTACACCACTATATTGTTCTCATTTTAATTGAAATGAAAAGTAGATGATATTGTACAAAGAAATTATCTTCTATATACCTGCACTTTCTTCCATAAGAACAGCACCTAACACACTGAAAATCAAAGTCTACTTTTCACCCATTTATCCATACCTCCTTACCTGAATAGGGGGTCATCTGAACTGAGGGGATCATAATGAAGTCACGCAAAGGGACTGTTGCTTCAGGAAATCACAGCATCTGGCATGCTCAGATTGCCTCACTATATCATAAAGTAACTTCAGGCTGCGACCTTTCAGTGTCACAAGAGATAACAATTTCTGCTTTGCTTTTGAATGTCAAACTTCTTGATAGAGCATAAGCATACAATACAAGTTTTTGATAAATGGTACATGTGTGCTGGATTTTCCAGTCACCAACTTTAAGATTGTCTGTTTTGCTAGTACACGACAAACTAACGATAGATTATCTTCCTTTTTTGTTCTATGAATTAATTCTGCAGTAATTGATGTAAAAAAAAAAAAAATCTGTCAGCAAAAGCTCCCCGTGACTGCTAGGAACAGACAGCCATTGCTGGACTGCAGAACACAAGCTCTGCATGCCTCATGTAGAAAACAAGTACTTCAGATCTCTGCAATAGGCCCATGGGATACAATTTGCTGAGATGTTACCACACAAGATAATGGCAAGTGTGGGGACTGACAATGAGCTATAACAGTTGGAGGATACACATTTGTGTGTTTTATAAAGGGGAAAGAAATCATAATCGCGCACTCAAGGAAACACAAATCATCATTTTTTACTAGTTGCTATCACTCATGAGATAGTGCAGCCTGGAAAGAAATCACGAGCATAGGGATGCAGCAATAGGCTGTGACAAATTTCTAAGTAAGCAGAACGGGAATACCACATTGCACCAAATTGCTACTCTGTGCATGGAGTAAAAAAAAAAAAATTCCATCCATTCATGTTCATGTGAAAGCATCATATTCCCAATAAGCCCATGGGAGCGGTCTTTGTAAATTAGCAGGCAGATCCTTCTAGCGGGCAGGTACCTTCAGGAGCACAAGTCCCTCACACCATTTAAGAAATGACAGAACAATTAAGAGAAACTTCAGCAGTCCTTACAATGTTCTATAAAAAATTTGAAACAGACTGCAGAGCTGTAATGTAGATATAACTTGAGCTTTTAAATGCAAGGACAACAGCAATTTATAGATATGTATGCATGTGGCTACAAAAGTGGTGTTAAAGAGATCTTTGTCCATTTGTGAATTACACTGCAATTTTATCAATGATATAGGACTGTATTCAAACAGTGATGACTATTGTTTTGTGTAAAAATACTGTAGGATTTTAATTACCTTCCAGTAAATCCTTTTCTCGTAGTCCGTAGAGCAGGGATGGGGAACCTTCGGTCCTCCAGCTGTTATTGAACTACACATACCAGCATGCCTTGCTACAGTTATGCTATTTGGCCATGCTGGGATGTGTAGTTCAACAACAGCTGGAGGACCGAAGGTTCCCCAACCCTGCCATACAGGATACTGGGGTCCATTTAGTACCATGGGGGTTTAGATGGGTCCACTAGGAGCCATGGGCACTTTAAGAATTAGATAGTGTGGGTTGGCTCCTCCCTCTATGCCCCTCCTACCAGACTCAGTCTAGGAAACTGTGCCCTAGGAGACGGACATACTTTGAGAGAAGGATAGATAAGGATAGTGGTGAGATTCCGAACCAGCACACACAAGAGGAAAGCCAAGCTAACCAAACTTGAAACAGGAACAGCAACGGCTGAACCAACATTACTTAACCAAGTAACAGTGCAGGAAGAATGAAGCACTGGGCGGGCGCTCAGTATCCTCTACGGACTACGAGAAAAGGATTTACTGGTAGGTGATTAAAATCCTATTTTCTCTTACATCCTAGAGGATACTGGGGTCCATTTAGTACCATGGGGATGTTCCAAAGCTCCAAAACCGGGTGGGAGAGTGCTGAGGTTCCTGCAGAACTGATTGGCCTCTGAGGACCTTTAGTTTGGTCAAAGTATCGAACTTGTAGAACTTAGCAAACGTGTTCGAACCTGACCAAGTAGCTGCTCGACAGCTGTAAAGCCGAGACACCGCGGGCAGCCACCCAGGAAGAACCACCGACCTAGTAGAGTGGGCCTGTACACATTTTGAACATGGCAAACTTGTCGTGGAATAAGCATGTTGGATAGTAAGTCTGATCCAGCGTGCAATTGTCTACTTTGAAGCAGAACACCCAATCTTATTGGGATCATAAAGAACAAACAGCAAGTCCGTCTTTCTGTGGCGAGCTGTTCTTTTCACATACACCTTCAAAGCCCTCACAACATCCAAAGACTTTGAAGTAGCAGAGATGTAGATGACAACCGGAACCACAATAGGTTGGTTGATGTGAAATGCAGACACTGCTTTAGGAAGAAATTGCTGATGAGGTCTGAGTTCAGCTCTGTCTTCATAGAAAATTAAATAGGGACTTTTGTGAGACAAAGCCCCCAGCTCCGACACACGTCTTGCTGAAGCCAAGGCCAACAATGTGACGGTCTTCCACGTAAGATATTTTACGTCCACCTCCTGAAACGGTTCAAACCAGTCCGATTGGAGGAACTGCAGCACCACACGGAGATCCAAAGGTACCGTGGGAGGTACATAGGGAGGTTGGATGTGCAGAACACCTTTCAAGAACGTCTGGACCTCAGGGAGAGAAGCCAATTGTTTCTGAAAGAAAATGGACAAGGCCGAAATCTGGACTTTTATGGAGCCCAGACGCAGGCTCACATCCACACCTGCATGCAGAAAAAGCAGGAAACGTCCCAGATGAAATTCCACCGCAGAATAATTTCTGCTCTCACACCAAGAGACGTATTTTTTCCAAATACGATGGTAATGCTTAGACGTAACCCCCTTCCTGGCTTGGATCATTGGCCCTCATTCCGAGTTGTTCGCTCGTTATTTTTCTTTGCATCGGTGCGATTAGTCGCAAACTGCGCATGCGCAATGTTCGCAGTGCGCCTGCGCCAAGTAAATTTGCTAAAAAGTTTGGTATTTTACTCACGGCTTAACGAAGAAATCTCTTCGTTCTGGTGATCGGAGTGTGATTGACAGGAAGTGGGTGTTTCTGGGCGGAAACTGGACGTTTTGTGGGTGTGTGCGGAAAAACGCTGCCGTTTCTGGGAAAAACGCGGGAGTGGTTGGAGAAACGGGGGAGTGTCTGGGCGAACGCTGGGTGTGTTTGTGACGTCAAACCAGGAACGAAACTGACTGAACTGATCGCAGTGGCAGAGTAAGTCTCGAGCTACTCAGAAACTGCTAAGAAATTTCTATTCGCAATTCTGCAAATCTTTCGTTCGCAATTCTGCTATGCTAAAATACACTCCCAGTAGGCGGCGGCTTAGCGTGTGCAAAGCTGCTAAAAGCAGCTAGCGAGCGAACAACTCGGAATGAGGGCCATAGTCGGGATAACCTTGTTAGGGGTCCCTCTCCTGGCTAGAGTCAGCGTTCAACTTCCATGCTGTCAAATGTAGCCGCGGTAAGTCCTGATAGACGAACGGACCCTGTTGTAGAAGATCCTCGCGAATAGGTAGAGGCCATGGATCTTGGAGGAGCCTCCCTTCTTGGCCAGTCTGGAGCAATGAGTATTGCTTGAATCTTTTCCCTTTTTATTCGTTTTAGAATTCTTGGGATCAGAGGAAGTGGAGGAAACACATACACCATCTGATAGACCCATGGAGTTGTCAGGGCGTCTGTCGCCACGCCTGTGGGTCTCTCGATCTGGAACAATACCGCCTGAGCTTCTTGTTGAGATGAGAGGCCATCATGTCGATCTGTGGATATCCCCATCGACTTGTCAAGCACCTGAACTCTTCCAGGTGAAGGCCCCACTCCAGCGGGTGCAGATCATGTCTGCTGAGGAAGTCTGCTTCCCAGTTGTCTACTCCCAGAATGAAGATCGCTGACAACGCCATAATGTTTCTTTCTGCCCAGAGGAGAATTCTTGACACCTGTGACATTGCTGTTCTGCTTTCGTACCGCCCTGTCGGTTTATGTACGTTACTGCCACCACATTGTCTTACTGGAACTGAACTGCCCGATTTTGAAGAAGCGGTGATGTCCGCAGAAGGGCGTTGTATATGGCGCTGAGTTCCAGAATTTTGATTGGAAGGATGACTTCCTGACTTGACCATCTTCCCTGAAACTGCACCCCCTAAGTGACTGCTCCCCAACCTCTGAGGCTTGCGTCTGTGGTTAACAGAATCCAGTTCTGAATTCCAAACCTCCGTCCTGCGACGAGGTGAGGAGACTGAAGCCAACACAGAAGGGAGATCCTGGCCTTTGGCGACAGACGGATCCTCTGGTGCATATGAAGATGCGATCCGGACCATTTGTCCAACAGTTCGAGCTAGGTCTTGTGTGAAACCTTCCATACTGAAGTGCCTCGTAAGAGGCCACCATTTTCCCCAGAAGGCGAATGCACATATGCACCGACACCGGGGTTGGCTTCAGGACATCCCGAACCATCGACTGGATTACCAATGCCCTTTCCAACTGAAGGAACACCTTTTGTGACTCCGTGTCCAGTATCATTCCCAGGAATGGGAGCCTCTGTGTTGGCTCTAGGTGAGATTTCGGAAGGTTCAGAATCCACCCGTGATCCTGGAGGAGTTTGGTTGAGAGAGCAATGGTGTCCAGCAACCTTTCCCTGGACGGCGCTTTTATCAGGGGATCGTCCAGGTACAGAATTATGTGCACTCCCTGTTTGCGGAGTAGAAACATCATCCCTGCCATCACCTTGGTGAACACCCTCAGTGCCATGGAGAGACCAAAGGGCAGGGCCTGGAACTGGTAGTGACAATCCTGTAGTGCAAACCGTAGATAAGCCTGATAAGGCGACCAGATCGGAATATGAAGGTACGCATCCTTGATATTGTCAAAGTCAAAAATATTACATAGAGAGAACATACAGACTCCACACATTATGAGTCGCTATGCTTGGAAATACGCGCAGCGAGCACAGCAATATATGGTAACATACGCATTTACACAGACATGCCACAAAGATAGATTCAACACATGTTTCATACAGCACATAAATTGAACATATCAAGCGCCAGACATCATAATGTTTTAAATTATATAATGGAGTAACGTCATGTATGTGTATTATTGGAGCGGAGCAAGATGGACATGTCGTGCTTGGTGTCAAAGTAATCAGATTCATGAGTGTGTTAATTGGTGCCTGTGGTTAAACTGTAGCACATTGCCATGAGTAGATATGATTGAATGTATGAATATGAAGTCACTTTTACTGGAACAAAAGGATTCCATTTAAAGCATGTGATAGACAGGAAACCCGAGACCAGCAACCTTGAACAAAAGCCCTCACACTGACCAGACTCATCATGAATGAGAAAGTTTCCTCCCCTAGACTAATAACGAGAGATCTGTGCCTGCCCCCAAGAGACTCAGTGTATAGGTGATCACACACAGAGCTGGCTGCCCTTTTTGTCCCAGATGATGGTGGAGATGCTGCCTGTCCAGTGGCTGCATGATTTTACTGGGAGAGAGAGTGATATGGAGTGGAGAATATATTTGAGCAACATATGGTAAATTGTATTGCTAGCCGTGTCTGTATTTGAATTAGTTTGTAATAACTGCTTACTGTATAAATTGTAACCATGTAACTATATATGTACTGTACATTGTGATATATTGAATACATATCCTTTTAATAACAAATATATACATCAATGAGCATTGGAACTCAGATAATGTGTGTGTGTATTGTTTTCTCTTATGGGATGTAGTGTTTTTGCTATGTATAGCGCACATTCATAGCACATGGTAATAAGATGCGCAGGCATCCACAGTATATATTAGAGCTGGCATTTTAAATATTTGTTAGAAAGTAATTTGACTTCAACAATATCTAGAGACACTAGAAATTCCCCCACCTCCAGACCTGAGATCACCGATCTCAGAGACTGCATCTTGAATTAAACACTCGTAAGTACGGGTTCAAAGACTTGAGGTTCAGAATTGGTCTTACCGAACCGTCCGGCTTCGGTACTACGAACAAGTTGGAACAGTACCCCTTGTTTAGTAGATGAGGTGGAACTGGAACAATGACCTGAGTCTGTACCAGCTTTTGGATGGCATGCTGTAAAGTTATACTTGCCTCTTGTGAAACTGGCATGCCTGATTTGAAGAATCTGTCACGTGGGAGCTTTTGGAACTCCAGTCTGTAGCCCTGGGAAATAAGATCAATGACCCAGGGATCCTGGCACGAATTTGACCAGATCTGACTGAAGAATTGTAGTCGGGCTCCCACTTGACAGCCTTCCAGGCATTGCGGTCCACCGACATGTTAAATCTTTGTGGAAGCAGAGCCTGAGCTCTGTTCCTGAGCGCCTGCTGTTGGTGGTTTGTGTGGTTTACCTCTTGGGCCGCTGGGGGACGTAGAAGCACCTCTGGATTTGTCCTTGAACTTGGCCGTCCGAAAGGACTATAACTTAGAAGCTGAATAAGTCTTCTTGGTTGGGGGGGCTGCGGAAGGTACATAGACTTATCCGCAGTAGCTGTGGAGATCCATTTGTCTAGTTCATCTCCAAACAAGGTCTCTCCTGTGAATGGTAGGCCTTCCACGCCTTTCCTGGAGTCCGCGTCAGCAGTCCACTGACATAGCCACAAGGCCCTGCATCCTCTAGGACGTAAGAGAAAGTAACTGAGGACTTCTTTTTTACATTAAAATAAGATTCCTCACACTCCTCTGACACCTTATCTGGAATATGCAGAACATCTCTGATAGTCTCTACAAGAGCCTCTATTTCCGGTGAAAGAGTGGCACCCCACCCCCTCTGAGTCCACCTCCCCCTCCTCCATGTCTGACCTGTCAGAGTCAGACTGCAGGATATGGGCCAGAGATCGCTTTTGCGGACAAATGGGAGGGGATTGAGACACTGTTTTGGGGACTGAGTCTCTGTTCATAAACTCATCCACAGTCTGTTTTAAGTATTGCGTCTCTCTCTCATTGCGGGACAATTTTGTAGAAAGAGTGGAGATTATTCCTTTAAGAGAATTAATCCACTCCGGTTCAGCCACGCTATTCTGTGAACCCTGAGTACCCAGTAGTGAGCCCCCTGGCGAAGAGGAACACTCCACTGTACAAGAAACACCCTCTTTGCCTGACATAATGTAAATGTGACAGCACACACACACAGGAAAGAATAAGTACAATAGTGTTCACTCTAGGAATTTTTTAGGGAAGGGTGCTGATAACGGGGAGGGCACATTTTTCAGTTAGAAGGGCAAAATCAGGTACATACTATAATGCTTGGCCCTCCCATTCCCACATGCTAAAGAATGGACAGCGCGCGCCGAAGGCGCGCAGCAAAAATTTAGGGGCGTTGTTTTTCACACAGTAGTGCAGCTAATACACACTGCACCAGGTAGAACCTCCTATACACATTGCACCAGGTAGAGAGCACTGAGACACACTGCACCAGGTAGAGAGCACTGAGACACATTGCACCAGGTAGAGAGAGAGAGCACTGAGACACATTGCACCAGGTAGAGAGCACTGAGACACATTGCACCAGGTAGAGAGCACTGAGACACATTGCACCAGGTAGAGAGCACTGAGAAACATTGCACCAGGTAGAGAGCACTGAGACACATTGCACCAGGTAGAGAGCACTGAGAAACATTGCACCAGGTAGAGAGCACCGAGAAACATTGCACCAGGTAGAGAGCACTGAGACACATTGCACCAGGTAGAGAGCACTGAGACACATTGCACCAGGTAGAGAGCACTGAGAAACTTTGTACCAGGTAGAGAGCGCCGAGAAACATTGCACCAGGTAGAGAGCACCGAGAAACATTGCACCAGGTAGAGAGCACCTAGAAACATTGCACCAGGTAGAGAGCACTGAGAAACTTTGCACCAGGTAGAGAGCACTGAGAAACATTGCACCAGGTAGAGAGCACTGAGAAACATTGCACCAGGTAGAGAGCACCGAGAAACATTGCACAAGGTAGAGAGCACTGAGAAACATTGCACCAGGTAGAGAGCACTGAGAAACATTGCACCAGGTAGAGAGCACTGAGAAACATTGCACCAGGTAGAGAGCACCGAGAAACATTGCACCAGGTAGAGAGCACTGAGACACATTGCACCAGGTAGAGAGCACGGAGACACATTGCACCAGGTAGAGAGCACTGAGACACACTGCACCAGGTAGGGCACATTTTTGATCTCCGCTTTTTTTTCTGCCAATTTTACTTACTGGGGGCTGATGCTGCGGAGGTTGATCGCGCTGGTTTCCCCCTCACACACCGCGGAGCTAGTTGAAAATGGCCACCACAATGATCCATGCAGAGCTGGATTAAGGCTCTGGGAGGCCAGGAGCACTAAAGAGCAGGGGGCCCCCATGGACTAAAATTTAAAGTTGTTATATATATATATATATATATATATATATATAGATAGAGAGAGAGAGAGAGAGAGAGAGAGAGACGGATGAGATTAGGCGGCACTCACAGGACTGAATATGAAGAAATTAATATCGAGGCAACTAGTGCCTAATTATCATCAACGTTTCAGTTTTATTTAAAAAAAAACTTTCGTCAGGATACTATTTTTTTTTTAAATAAAAGTGAAACGTTGATGATAATTAGGCACTAGTTGCCTCGATATTAATTTCTTCATAATCAGTCCTGTGAGTGCCGCCTAATCTCTTCCGTCTCTATATTCCACTTCTTCGAGTGGTAAGGAGGGCACCAAGGCGCTTACTACATCCAGGACAGAGTGCCGGCCGTTACTGATAGATTTTATATATATATATATATATATATATATATATATATATATATATATACTTCTCCAAAGGCACAGCACTCCAGACGGCTTATAAATAACGACAGACAGCAGTATACAGCAACGTTTCAATGTTATTCACATTGTCCTCAGGCTTACAAACAGTGTAATACATACTTACATAAATAGAGACCTCACCAGGTGTGAAACGCCGTCTTCCCGGAAACGGGACAATCACCCGCCCGGCGGCGTGTCCGTCAATGATGACGTCATCCATGTGCTCCCCCAGTCACCATAGCAACCATAAACAATGTCACTGGACGCACAACAAAATAAACTATACATACAGCATTGGCCATTATGCCCACTAATCTGTTAATGTACATACCGCAAGCTCCTACTCCCACAGAGATTTAACTAGAACCATGTTTAGACAGTAACATTTTATCTAAAATAACTCAAACTAAGATTTTCATTTAAACCTCGCGGTGACACAGTATCTAAGCGTTGTATCCACTGCGCCTCTCTTTGCAACAATTTTAACCCCCGATTACCACCTCTTAATGATGGCACAATGTGATCGATCATTCTGTATCTCACCGATGTCAGCGAGTGGCGAGCCACACAAAAGTGGCGTGCAACTGGCTGATCACTTTTACCAGTCTGAATCGCTGCCTTGATGGCCGACCTGTGGGCTGTCATATGTTCCTTGAAAGATCTCTCTGTCTTCCCGATGTATGACAGCCCACAGGGGCAAATCAATTGATATACCACAAAACGTGACCCACATGTGAGTCGATGTAGAATTTGATACGTTTTTCCAGTATGGGGATGTTGAAATTTGTCTCCCGATATTAAAAACTGGCAAGTGGTACATGTACATCTATAGCACCCTAATCTCATGCCGTGGAATACTGATTGTGGCTTGGGGTCAAATATATCTGTTCTAACTAGTATATCCCGCAGATTTCTGGTTCTTTTATAACTGGACATAATTCTAGTGTCGGTCAATTTTAGATCAGGATCTGATTGTATGAGATCCCAATGTTTTTTAACTGAACCATTGATCGAGCTACTAACAGAATTAAATTCTTGTACCCATGGGATACATGGTTTTTGTGACCGATTTTTTTGTGGATAAAGTAATTGTTGGCAAAAAAAATTTTGGCGAGAGGATATCACCCTGCTCTGAAGGAGAAAGCCAAAATGAAAGCTTTGGCTTTAGATAGACAACAATTACTTTATCCACAAAAAAATCGGTCACAAAAACCATGTATCCCATGGGTACAAGAATTTAATTCTGTTAGTAGCTCGATCAATGGTTCAGTTAAAAAACATTGGGATCTCATACAATCAGATCCTGATCTAAAATTGACTGACACTAGAATTATGTCCAGTTATAAAAGAACCAGAAATCTGCGGGATATACTAGTTAGAAAAGATATATTTGACCCCAAGCCACAATCAGTATTCCACGGCATGAGATTAGGGTGCTATAGATGTACATGTACCACTTGCCAGTTTTTAATATCGGGAGACAAATTTCAACATCCCCATACTGGAAAAACGTATCAAATTCTACATCGACTCACATGTGGGTCACGTTTTGTGGTATATCAATTGATTTGCCCCTGTGGGCTGTCATACATCGGGAAGACAGAGAGATCTTTCAAGGAACGTATGACAGCCCACAGGTCGGCCATCAAAGCAGCGATTCAGACTGGTAAAAGTGATCAGCCAGTTGCACGCCACTTTTGTGTGGCTCGCCACTCGCTGACATCGGTGAGATACAGAATGATCGATCACATTGTGCCATCATTAAGAGGTGGTAATCGGGGGTTAAAATTGTTGCAAAGAGAGGCGCAGTGGATACAACGCTTAGATACTGTGTCACCGCGAGGTTTAAATGAAAATCTTAGTTTGAGTTATTTTAGATAAAATGTTACTGTCTAAACATGGTTCTAGTTAAATCTCTGTGGGAGTAGGAGCTTGCGGTATGTACATTAACAGATTAGTGGGCATAATGGCCAATGCTGTATGTATAGTTTATTTTGTTGTGCGTCCAGTGACATTGTTTATGGTTGCTATGGTGACTGGGGAGCACATGGATGACGTCATCATTGACGGACACGCCGCCGGGCGGGTGATTGTCCCGTTTCCGGGAAGACGGCGTTTCACACCTGGTGAGGTCTCTATTTATGTAAGTATGTATTACACTATTTGTAAGCCTGAGGACAATGTGAATAACATTGAAACGTTGCTGTATACTGCTGTCTGTCGTTATTTATAAGCCGTCTGGAGTGCTGTGCCTTTGGAGAAGTGTATCACGTATATAGCACGGGCACCCGACGCTACATTTATTACAGTTGATGGGAGAGCCGGTACATGTGTTGTGTATATATATATATATATATATATATATATATAAAAAGAATATACCCTTAATTCGCGCTGTACAAAACAGCTGCACCTCAATAGTAGTCACCTTGCTAGTCGGTGACAAAAATAGTGATACAAATGCAATACTCAGAGGGCGCTCAGTAACATAATTGTTCAAATAAAATCCGAAACCAGCTTGACCTAAATTACGCAATTTAATTTAATAAAAGTATAATGTCTAAAATATTGTGTAATAATACATCAATATAGTAATTTATACAGTGAATTCATAAAACTATATTTCATAAAACCCAACACGTTTCGTCCGTTAAGGACTTCATCAGGGGTATGGGTCTTCGCTGGTGTTAATCAAATGGAGAAGAGGAGGAAAGAACAAGAGAGCAATAAAGAAGAATCAATACAAATCATCATGATATACAGATATATATTCAAGTAACGCTTTCATTGTTTATACAATAGAAGAAAACATTTTTTCAATAACTATTACATCACAATTTTTCCATAAAGAAAGAATATTTAAATTCTTTAGTAGACATTGAAAAAAGAAGATACTCTCCAATAATCAATTTAGGCCTTAATTGTCCTAATTGTCTTATTTCCAGAGAAAATAACAACTTACTGTGCAAATAACTGCTCTGAGTGGATTATTTCTTCTTTATGAGACGGTAATTTATTCTCTGTGATTCTAAAAATAAAAATATATTGTTTTGAATGGTACTGAAAGGTTGAATATAGAATTACATCTAATTAAAATGGATCACTCACTTGGCTGTATCTGGGGATAATCTTCATTAGAGATCAACTACTCCTATATTATGGTCAATCAATGTTCAATATGTCTATATGAGAAATTCAACAGTATTACGGGCTGAATGCTTCAAGGAATTTAGAATCTTATTGGAATATGTAGCCATACTCACTTTCCAATAAAAATTCACCTGCTGACTAATGGTCTAATCTTGACCGGATGAACCAGTCTAAGAAATTAATTAGAGATAATTATTGGTGTCCAAAGCACTTAATTGGTATAATTAAATACTGAACTTTGTTAGAACTTACTTAAAGTTCAGCACGATGATAACAAGTTGGGCTAAAAAGCTCCTCGAAATCCAATAAGGTGCGTCTTCTAACTGAAATAAAAAATGAATTAAATTAAGGACCTAATTGGTGACCAATATTAGCACTTAATACAGAGTCTTAATTATTACTTACAATAAGAATTCTTTAGAGTTCGACAACAATTAGGTTCTGAGCTCCACAGTGGCCGGTAAGATATAACATCCAACTAGAACTAAATGAATTATATTATACTAAAAGCATAATTTGATATTAACCTATTAAAGAGCATCAGAAGTACTTACAATAAGAGATTCAGGACCTGTGTTGCTGCCTCCTTTCCTGTATGGCAAGTGATTTGGAAGAGATTTCTGACGCCTATTTATACCCCTAGGGAGTTTACATCACTTCCTCCCTCTGCTGATAGGTTAAATCTGATGAGTCAATTATATGACATTTTACCAATATTAAACCAGTATGAGCCCTGATACCTATATATATGGATCAAGCTAATTCTACAGATGTTTATGTCTGAAAGGTTAATGATCATATGGCCCAATTAAATATACTACTACTTCCGCCTTTCATTCCAATTGTTTCCACGGTGTACCGTATAATTACCACCCTCTGTATTAATTAGGATCGGGGCAGCCTCACTGGGCATTTTCACTGATTCCCCCATTTCTTATTTAATTAAGCCCAGAGAGGAGATTAAACAAGGATAAACAGGTTATCTTCTTATGTACCGCCGTGCGTTCCACCCATAACACCGCTGGAACGCACAGCGTCACTTCCGAGTTGTCCCGTGCGCTCCATCGATAGTAGCGGTGGAGCGCACGTCTGCACTTCCGGACCTGCGTATTGTCTGAATCTTCGTGCGTTCCTCCCATAGCGACGGTGGAACGCACAACGTCACTTCCGGATTGTCCCGTGCGCTCCAACCATTGTAGCGGTGAAGCGCACGTCTTTACTTCGGGACCTGCGCGTTGTCACATTAACGTCCTAATGCACCAATATTTTTTACACATCGGGAATGTGGCGCACAGCTGGAGGCCATATCCATTACCTTCTAATATATGTTTAAGATTGGTCATAACATGAACATTACATTTATTGTCCCTATTTGTTAAGATCCATTATAAAACCAATTAGGGTAAGTTTAAGGAGAGTAAGACATTCTTTTCCCAATACCTTTACATTATTAGTTATTGACAAGACATAAATAAAGCGAAAAAACCATACAATACAATGCAATGATATTATGTATTGGTCTCGATGGGGACTATAATCCCATAGGGGGACCCATAAATGTATATCATTCTAAGTACATATCTACAAGTTTACACAGCCTAGCAACCTAAAAAGGAGACTATATCAAAGCCTTCATTCAGACCTTTCGGAATTTGGGTGTTCAGAGTGTATATCCAATATGATTTTTGTTTTGCTAATAGTAAATCCCTATCGCCTCCTCTCATGTCTAATTTAATGTGTTCCAATACTGAGAAGCCTGTCACATCTGATCGGTGTACTTCAGAAAAACGGCGAGCTAAACTATGCTGCATCATTTTATTTTTTATGTTCCTTAGATGCTTCTGAATTCTAATCTTAAATTTCCGTTTGGTCTTTCCCACATACGAAAGACCGCATGGGCAATTGATCTTATAGATTACGTACTCTGTATTACAGGCTACTCTATCTTTCAGGGTATGAAATTTACCGTTCTCCAACTTAAGTTTAACTGAAGTCTTTTGCATATATTTACAGCAAATGCATTGATTACAAGGAAAACATCCCCACCTGTTCCCCATAAGAACATGATGATCACTCAAAAAATCTTGTGGCTTATCTTTTTTAAGATTACTAGGTGCTATCAAATTTTTTAAATTCTGTGCTCTCTTATAGACTAATCAAGGTTTATTAGGCAGTGTAGGTCCTAAAATCGGGTCTTTTTGTAGTAGACCCCAATGTTTAGTCATTATCTTCTGTATTTTATTCGCATCTTAACTGTACTGTACTGGAAAAGGATTCTAAGAATACACCGTTAGAAGTCACATTCATTATTGACTGCATCAGATTCATTTTAGAACATAATTTTTTTGAACTTAATGGTACCTATCTTCTACAAAAACAGGGTACCGCGATGGGGACTAAATTTGCCCCATCGTATGCGAATATTCTGATGGGCGAGTGGGAGAACAAATTTGTTTATGATAGTGATTTTGAAAGGACCAATATTAAACTATATAGAAGATATATCGATGACCTTATATTTATATGGGAAGGTGATTTAAATAGTGTAGAGAGGTTCATAGATCACCTGAACAATAACAACTTTAATTTAAAGTTTACATATAAAACAGATCCAATTACTATAGATTATTTAGATCTAGAACTGAAAGGATGTACTATAGGAGGAATAACTACCAAAACCTTCTTTAAATCTGTAGATGCTAACAGCTATATTCCCCAAAATAGCTGTCATCACCCAGTATGGAAAAATGGAGTCCCTTATTCCCAATTTGTGAGGGTTAGGAAAAACTGTAGTGACATAACTGACTATTGGGAACAATCGGCCATTCTTTATGAGAGATTTATAGAAAGAGGGTATGAAGCTGGATTCCTGAATGAGGTCAGATTAAAGGCCTCTAAGAGATCCAGGACAGAATTTATAGAGGGTAAATCTGTAACTATCCCCAATAATTCCAACCAATGTAAATCTTTTATCACTGAGTACAGTAAAGATGCGAATAAAATACAGAAGATAATGACTAAACATTGGGGTCTACTACAAAAAGACCCGATTTTAGGACCTACACTGCCTAATAAACCTTGATTAGTCTATAAGAGAGCACAGAATTTAAAAAATTTGATAGCACCTAGTAATCTTAAAAAAGATAAGCCACAAGATTTTTTGAGTGATCATCATGTTCTTATGGGGAACAGGTGGGGATATTTTCCTTGTAATCAATGCATTTGCTGTAAATATATGCAAAAGACTTCAGTTAAACTTAAGTTGGAGAACGGTAAATTTCATACCCTGAAAGATAGAGTAACCTGTAATACAGAGTACGTAATCTATAAGATCAATT
Source organism: Pseudophryne corroboree (assembly GCF_028390025.1). NCBI lineage: Eukaryota > Metazoa > Chordata > Amphibia > Anura > Myobatrachidae > Pseudophryne > Pseudophryne corroboree. The sequence goes on along the minus strand of NC_086452.1, from coordinate 333,802,181 downwards.
GCCCATGCGGTCTTTCGTATGTGGGAAAGACCAAACGGAAATTTAAGATTAGAATTCAGGAGCATCTAAGGAACATAAAAAATAAAATGATGCAGCATAGTTTAGCTCGCCATTTTTCTGAAGTACACCGATCAGATGTGACAGGCTTAACCTTCTCAGTATTGGAACACATTAAATTAGACATGAGAGGAGGCGATAGGGATTTACTATTAGCAAAACAAGAAACATATTGGATATACACTCTGAACACCCAAATTCCGAAAGGTCTGAATGAAGGCTTTGATATATTCTCCTTTTTAGGTTGCTAGGCTGTGTAAACTTGTAGATATGTACTTAGAATGATATACATTTATGGGTCCCCCTATGGGATTATAGTCCCCATCGAGACCAATACATAATATCATTGCATTGTATTGTATGGTTTTTTCGCTTTATTTATGTCTTGTCAATAACTAATAATGTAAAGGTATTGGGAAAAGAATGTCTTACCTCTCCTTAAACTTACCCTAATTGGTTTTATAATGGATCTTAACAAATAGGGACAATAAATGTAATGTTCATGTTATGACCAATCTTAAACATATATTAGAAGGTAATGGATATGGCCTCCAGCTGTGCGCCACATTCCCGATGTGTAAAAAATATTGGTGCATTAGGACGTTAATGTGACAACGCGCAGGTCCCGAAGTAAAGACGTGCGCTTCACTGCTACAAAGGTTGGAGCGCACGGGACAATCCGGAAGTGACGTTGTGCGTTCCACCGTCGCTATGGGAGGAACGCACGAAGATTCAGACAATACGCAGGTCCGGAAGTGCAGACGTGCGCTCCACTGCTACTATCGATGGAGCGCACGGGACAACTCGGAAGTGACGCTGTGCGTTCCAGCGGTGTTATGGGTGGAACGCACTGATAAAGCTGAATATTTATCGTATATAAAACCCTTTATGAGGTCTAAGAACACTGTACGCTATTTACGTATGAAGTACCGTAAGGGTACGCTCGCTGCGTAACAATCGCTTAGCCGTAGTCGAGACGCTCAAGCGTCACGTTCGCTCACGGCCAAGAGATCACAGGCAGGCACGCTATTGGCTGCTGACTAACGTAATGGTTTACTATAGCGTAACGGACGCTGTATCGGGAGCGGGCTGCTCGAGCGATACAGACGCTCACGATAATACGCTGTTGGTATCGGGCACACTTATAGGTGAGCGACTACCGTAATGCTACGCTATCAGCGTAGCGGACGCTCGAGACCACGAGGAGATCACGAGCGGCGCTGACGCTCACAATGTTAAACCTTTAAATCTAAACCATAAACAATGTAATATGCTGTAAAACCTTAGTGTAGAGATAGGGTGTAGATGCAACACAGTGTAACCTTATTAACTCAAAAGCTGTTTGAGCGTCACCGACGCTCTGAGATTACTTAACACTATATAGAAAATACACAGATACCTGGGCTTAGGGTCCAACGCCTAATATATATATATTATGAATGATATACTTGCAAAAGAATTAATACAAATACAAATCATACACTACAATATAACATAGACTACCTAACCAGATAACTACACAGGAGATACAATACAATTACTATCTAAGGGAAAATAAGAGAGAAAGAGAAGAGAGAGAGAGAGATTGGCTCACAATAACAAGAAGATCAGTATGGTTGCGGAGAAACACTTACGCACATAGGAAACGATCGCATGCGCCTCTGGACATCCAGCTCCCGATTTTCAGCAATGATAACCGTTGAAGAGTGAGAGCTGGATGTGATCGGCTTGTCTATTTATGCCCCACTCACAATACAATTCAATGGTCCCTACAATCTCATTGTTCATTGGACACAGGAATTCCTCCTCGCATTATAACAAAAGGTCATAGGTTGATTCATACAGGTGGGCTGTGACTGCTTCCAACTGTTCAGGTGGGTGGGACACTGAGTTTCCCGCTGCATGACTAAATAAGAACAAATAATAGTAAATGGACATAAACTTCTTATGTCCATAACTATTCGCACGAGCGATTAATCCGCTCCAAACCAACACCGGAATATTGCTATTTAAATACTCTTCCGATGGGTACCAAACACCACTGTATGACCCCTGTTAGACCCTTCGTACAATACAAAGAGGGATCTCTCTGTTCAGGAACATGCTATGTTAACTAAACTTTCAGAATCTATCAAAGGGACCATGATCTACAAAATACATTATATAGTGAAAATATGTAACGATTGAGTCGCACGCTACGATCACATAAACTCTACCGTAAATACGCATACCGTGCGCCTGCGGGTGCCCGCGACTGTGAGTATGCGCACGTACGGGAGAGCGCACGCATGCGCAGCACGGACCTGTGTGAGGTGCAAATATGGTAGTGTGCATAGAGATATTTTTCTGACTTTGACAGTCCACCCTTTGGCAGTCAACAATAACTGCCACCTTCTAAAACATTTCAAAAAGAGAAAAATATATGTCAGGGGTTAATACATTTACATGGTTGGGTAGGGGAGGAGAGGAGAAGGTAGGAAAAGGGTATGACCTAGTGAGATAGCAGAAGCATGTGTGTATGAATCCATGTTTGGGGGTCATGTATCATCGTGCCGTACGTGTTTTAAATCAAGCTTCGAGGTATTGCGAAGTATACATTTGAATTCCTTCTTATCCCGTGGTACGGGTCTGTGGATGGGCTGTCAAACTTTACCGAGCTCTTTTCGGCTTTGGTTGTAACAAAATGGGGGAGCACATTTTAGTTGATGATACATGAATGGGGGAGATATGTGATTGCTGATATCTGTGCCTGTATTCCCTATCGACTATGTGTGTCATTACCTGAGGGTTGTAGAAATGAAGAAAAGACATAATTACGGTAAATGCGGTGGTATTCTATGTCAGGTAAATGTACATTCGTCGATTGAGGTCTTGTTTGGTGTCTGTTGAATGCAGTCTTCTTTGTGCTTTTGCCCATAAGGTGCGAGCAAAAGCTGTCAATGTCCATAGATTTACAAAAGTGTTGGGCTAGCGTAATTTTAAAATTTCTAGGGAAACTGGGGATCCATGGCATAGTTCATCAAAAATCTGTGTATCAGGTTGTCAAAACTTCTTCTTTAATCCATCTGTTGTCTGTATATCGGCTCATCAAACTCCTCGTCCAAGTGGGTCTTTTTACCTTGGAGGAAACGGAAAAACAAGTGAAAGAAACGGACCGTATAATCGCATTTTCATTACGTCATTGTTTCTACCGTTGGGTCATAAATCAAATTCATTGGCATTTTGTCATGTGATACAGTCATTACTTCAGGCAGTACTTTTCCAATATAACACAATCCTTCAGAGTTTGGGGCAAGCCACTTTATACGCCTTTCTCCCGCATATGAAATATGCATCATCGGGGAGAACATATGGGACGGAGTAGGACATAACCATATTACACACCTTCCATGTGAAATCTCCTAACCCTAATTCTTCCATCTGCTTAGTACACGTATCAGGTTGTACGATATGTGCACAGTATCCTGGTGATACCTCTCCAACTCTCGTAATCCTATTTCCTAAGGTATACCTATACCGGAAAGATTTTCCTCTACTGGCTATGTGGCGTATAAGCTCTGTATCTGTAGGCATTCTATCTGCTCTATGTGAAAAGGTCATGGTCTGATTACTCCATGACACTTCCCAATTTCCCGGCTTTCGGGGATTGGAGATGTTAAAACATAATAGGGACCTATCCACATGGTATTGGTGGAGCTTCAAACTAGGGGGGATGGAGATATTAAACCTCCTGTCCACCGGTCTCCCACCCTTTAGCTCAAGTACCTCCCTTACCGTTAAAGGAAATGGTAATAGTCCTGATTTGCTATGACCTTGAGGTACTTGAGAGCATACCCAACAATCTGTTTGATTTAATACACTACCCACTAAGGAGTGATAGTCACTCAATGGATGCCGGTCCATATGGATATTAAACCTGGATTGGCATTTCTTTATGCACCCATCCTCAACTACATGGTCACAGAGCCTACAGATACAGTTTTCTTCAGCTTACAATCCTTAAAAGAACATGGCTAGATCGTTTCTGGTACTCGCCTTTTGCTTGGTGGTTGTATTGCTATTGGAAATTTACACCTCCGTCTCTATCATCAGGACCTTTCTGGATCCTTTCTCGACCTCACTGATACTCTCACCGAAACAGACTGCTCTGGTCAACATCATGGTCAACAGGAAAATCCATATCACAGTCTCTTGGGGCAAGTCCATCTTACAGGAGGAGAAAAGAAGAAATTTGTAATGGGGGTACAGGAAAACAGTTTGAGGGGGAGAGAAACTTGTCACGATAATTAAGTTCTCTAGTCTTGTTGTTCTTCTTGTTCTGCTGTCATCTCAAAGGTGCTGTCTCTCAGTCTTCCAAACGAACATTCCGGTGATGCAATATTCCCTCCAAACCAGCGATCTTTCTGACCCTCCGTTAGGGGGTTTGATTACAGTCTTTACCGATTTGGTCGCGTCCACCTGGATGTCTTGTGTGATGGCTTCTGGAAAAGGCTCCGACATTGTGCTGGGCTCACTTTCTTGTTGTTGTTCCTGAGGAAAGTTTAACATGGGGTGCGACTTGCATGGGTTAATAGTTGTACATTCAACAGTATTACAATTATCATTGTTACATTTATTACACTTATTCTTATCATCTATACTACAGTTGCTAAGAGCGTTTTTATTGTTCACCCTTGTGCTTTTCTCCGCAACCATAATCCTCTCCATTGCCATGTCTCTCCTCTCAAGATGAAAGTTAGGTGTGTAAGTTACATTTCTTTGCATGTCACTTTCCTGTTGCCATAACTGCAAACAATCATAATGTTTAACTCGTTGTTTCCAGAATTTTATGAGACAGATCCTCCGCCTTAAATTATGCAACACCTCTGTGTCAAAACTACCTATCCCGGGAAATGGTGCCTTATCCCCCGCAGTCATTCGTGTCCATTCATCACAAAAGGTCTCTGTGTGGGGACCATATTTCCCCCACATTACTAACCGAGCAGACCCTCGGGGTCTGCAAGCCTCTGGAGTCTGAATCCTGACTGCTGAACGTCTCTGTGTTGTGCACTTGGCTGCCATTGTGGACCTTACACAGAAAAACTTCCTAAAATGCACCAAACACAGAAATTTACGTTGGAAATCCTTAAAGCTCTTCCACTGAACTTCTTCTGCTCCGAGTATCTCCGGTCCGCCTTCTAGCAGACACGTGTAGCCGTTGCAGGCCCTATCTCTAGAGATTTTCCTGAGAAAATTCCCTTCCTTTTTCTTTACACAAATCACGCTTGCATGTGCTCCCTACAACACGTATGAGGGCAAGATTTACGCATGGATATACGACCTCATATCACGTTGCGTTATTGGTCACACATACAACCGTGCGGTCCAATCGTACCACTTATAGACACTTGTTGCCCATAAATGGTAGGATCATTGGAGTCTCCCTACTGTGCTCCAAAACAGCCAGAGCGTAATACTACGAAAACTTTATCACACTCTGTTGCACGTTTTCACTCAGACCGTGCTCATCACGTTCCACCAAAGATCACACAGATCACAAAGTCCATAAAGCGGAATTCAATACCGTTTTATCACATAGATCACAAAGTCCACAAAGCGGGATTCAATACACTCATACCGTTTTCAACCCACTATCATTCTTATAGTTTTCTGATCAGAAAAATCATTTCCCGTAGTCTGATAGCTCTCCCCAGAGGCGTTACAGTAAAGTAAGGTATTTAAACTAAGTTTTGGAAAAACTGAAATCAATTTGTGCTATTTATCGCCTTGCGTTATTTACCGCGTTGCGCTATTTATCTCCTTTTAAAAATAACACTTGTGGTTTGAGTTACACGGGCGTACACGGACGCTCCGTTGCGTAACATACGCTGCGTGCGTCGGCCTTTGGGTTGCGTACGCAAGTCTCAGTCCTTTGTTAGAGACACGTGTACGCAAAGCAAAGATCCACTGTAACACAACTTATACGTTTATCAATGTAGATGATCCTCGATCATCTACCGCGCACCACACTGACCTCCTCGTCTCTCAGGCAAAGCTGTGTGTTTGTCTATACTTTAACTATATTACCTTTACTCAAACTATTGAAATAGCGGCAAATCTCTCTCAGCACGTTTATCAATTATAAAAAGGCAAACAGAAGAGTGATATACGAAAATACACAAATGAAAAAGAAATGCAGATATATATGTGCGTGCGTGTGTACGCAAGACAGAAAAATAAACAGTTTTAAAAGAGACTATCGTTTTGTTCTTACCTCCGGTCCCGGATTCCTTCAGCACCCTTTACTAAGAGAAGCAGACGCTTATCCCGACAGCACTACGAGGAATATAACCTCCCGCCCTTTGCTGATGGATAATGTCTGCTGAATCTACCTAGTGCAGATATGTGAAGGACGGGCGAGCCGCCAATTGATAAAGCTGAATATTTATCGTATATAAAACCCTTTATGAGGTCTAAGAACACTGTACGCTATTTACGTATAAAGTACCGTAAGGGTACGCTCGCTGCGTAACAATCGCTTAGCCGTAGTCGAGACGCTCAAGCGTCACGTTCGCTCACGGCCAAGAGATCACAGGCAGGCACGCTATTGGCTGCTGACTAATGTAATGGTTTACTATAGCGTAACGGACGCTGTATCGGGAGCGGGCTGCTCGAGCGATACAGACGCTCACGATAATACGCTGTTGGTATCGGGCACACTTATAGGTGAGCGACTACCGTAATGCTACGCTATCAGCGTAGCGGACGCTCGAGACCACGAGGAGATCACGAGCGGCGCTGACGCTCACAATGTTAAACCTTTAAATCTAAACCATAAACAATGTAATATGCTGTAAAACCTTAGTGTAGAGATAGGGTGTAGATGCAACACAGTGTAACCTTATTAACTCAAAAGCTGTTTGAGCGTCACCGACGCTCTGAGATTACTTAACACTATATAGAAAATACACAGATACCTGGGCTTAGGGTCCAACGCCTAATATATATATATTATGAATGATATACTTGCAAAAGAATTAATACAAATACAAATCATACACTACAATATAACATAGACTACCTAACCAGATAACTACACAGGAAATACAATACAATTACTATCTAAGGGAAAATAAGAGAGAAAGAGAAGAGAGAGAGAGAGATTGGCTCACAATAACAAGAAGATCAGTATGGTTGCGGAGAAACACTTACGCACAAAGGAAACGATCGCATGCGCCTCTGGACATCCAGCTCCCGATTTTCAGCAATGATAACCATTGAAGAGTGAGAGCTGGATGTGATCGGCTTGTCTATTTATGCCCCACTCACAATACAATTCAATGGTCCCTACAATCTCATTGTTCATTGGACACAGGAATTCCTCCTCGCATTATAACAAAAGGTCATAGGTTGATTCATACAGGTGGGCTGTGACTGCTTCCAACTGTTCAGGTGGGTGGGACACTGAGTTTCCCGCCGCATGACTAAATAAGAACAAATAATAGTAAATGGACATAAACTTCTTATGTCCATAACTATTCGCACGAGCGATTAATCCGCTCCAAACCAACACCGGAATATTGCTATTTAAATACTCTTCCGATGGGTACCAAACACCACTGTATGACCCCTGTTAGACCCTTCGTACAATACAAAGAGGGATCTCTCTGTTCAGGAACATGCTATGTTAACTAAACTTTCAGAATCTATCAAAGGGACCATGATCTACAAAATACATTATATAGTGAAAATATGTAACGATTGAGTCGCACGCTACGATCACATAAACTCTACCGTAAATACGCATACCGTGCGCCTGCGGGTGCCCGCGACTGTGAGTATGCGCACGTACGGGAGAGCGCACGCATGCGCAGCACGGACCTGTGTGAGGTGCAAATATGGTAGTGTGCATAGAGATATTTTTCTGACTTTGACAGCACGGCGGTACATAAGAAGATAACCTGTTTATCCTTGTTCAATCTCCTCTCTGGGCTTAATTAAATAAGAAATGGGGGAATCAGTGAAAATGCCCAGTGAGGCTGCCCCGATCCTAATTAATACAGAGGGTGGTAATTATACGGTACACCGTGGAAACAATTGGAATGAAAGGCGGAAGTAGTAGTATATTTAATTGGGCCATATGATCATTAACCTTTCAGACATAAACATCTGTAGAATTAGCTTGATCCATATATATAGGTATCAGGCCTCATACTGGTTTAATATTGGTAAAATGTCATATAATTGACTCATCAGATTTAACCTATCAGCAGAGGGAGGAAGTGATGTAAACTCCCTAGGGGTATAAATAGGCCTCAGAAATCTCTTCCAAATCACTTGCCATACAGGAAAGGAGGCAGCAACACAGGTCCTGAATCTCTTATTGTAAGTACTTCTGATGCTCTTTAATAGGTTAATATCAAATTATGCTTTTAGTATAATATAATTTATTTAGTTCTAGTTGGATGTTATATCTTACCGGCCACTGTGGAGATCAGAACCTACTTGTTGTCGAACTCTAAAGAATTCTTATTGTAAGTAATAATTAAGACTCTGTATTAAGTGCTAATATTGGTCACCAATTAGGTCCTTAATTTAATTCATTTTTGATTTTAGTTAGAAGACGCACCTTATTGGATTTCGAGGAGCTTTTTAGCCCAACTTGTTATCATCGTGCTGAACTTTAAGTAAGTTCTAACAAAGTTCAGTATTTAATTATACCAATTAAGTGCTTTGGACACCAATAATTATCTCTAATTAATTTCTTAGACTGGTTCATCCGGTCAAGATTAGACCATTAGTCAGCAGGTGAATTTTTATTGGAAAGTGAGTATGGCTACATATTCCAATAAGATTCTAAATTCCTTGAAGCATTCAGCCCGTAATACTGTTGAATTTCTCATATAGACATATTGAACATTGATTGACCATAATATAGGAGTAGTTGATCTCTAATGAAGATTATCCCCAGATACAGCCAAGTGAGTGATCCATTTTAATTAGATGTAATTCTATATTCAACCTTTCAGTACCATTCAAAACAATATATATTTTATTTTTAGAATCACAGAGAATAAATTACCGTATCATAAAGAAGAAATAATCCACTCAGAGCAGTTTTATTTGCACAGTAAGTTGTTATTTTCTCTGGAAATAAGACAATTAAGGCCTAAATTGATTATTGAAGAGTATCTTCTTTTTTCAATGTCTACTAAAGAATTTCAATATTCTTTCTTTATGGAAAAATTGTGATGTAATAGAAATTGAAAAAATGTTTTCTTCTATTGTATAAACAATGAAAGCGTTACTTGAATATATATCTGTATATCATGATGATTTGTATTGATTCTTCTTTTTTGCTCTCTTGTTCTTTCCTCCTCTTCTCCATTTGATTAACACCAGCGAAGACCCATACCCCTGATGAAGTCCTTAACGGACGAAACGCGTTGGGTTTTATGAAATATTGTTTTATGAATTCACTGTATAAATTACTATATTGATGTATTATTACACAATATTTTAGACATTATATTTTTATTAAATTAAATTGCGTAATTTAGGTCAAGCTGGTTTCGGATTTTATTTGAACAATTATGTTACTGAGCGCCCTCTGAGTATTGCATTTGTATATATATATATATATATATATATGTATATATATATATAGGTAAATGGCTGTATGGCAAACAGCGGCACTCGGAGACTGACAAAGCCAAATGAAAATAAAGTGCTGGTGCTTTTTATTCCATGTTGCAGGCTACATATTCCTATGTAGCCTGCAACATGGAATAAAAAGCACCAGCACTTTATTTTCATTTGGCTTTGTCAGTCTCCGAGTGCCGCTGTTTGCCATACAGCCATTTACCTGCATTAACCACTCCAGAAGGCACCTGAGCAGTTTGTTTCACTTTGAGGAGAGTGCCGATCCGCTACCAAAAGCTATATATATATATATATATATATATATATATAGTACCAGTCAAAAGCAAAAGTCTGGACACACTTTCTCATTCACTCCAGTGAGAAAGTGTGACAAAACTTGTGACTGGTACTGTATGTGTGTATATATATATATATATATATATATATATATATATATATATACAATGAAAGAAGAGGCGGCACTCAGAGTCTTGGTAGCGGTGTCAAACTTGTATTGCGTGCGATCTACGTTTCGGGGACCAACTCCCCTTCGTCAGGATAACTGCACAAGTGAATCAAACAGGTTTATATAACAGTGAACTTACCCCCACATCAGATTCCCCACGCCCGTTCTCCGCTGGCCCCGCCGTTCAGGTTTCCGGCAAACGTCACTGCTCACTCCGGCGGAACCGGAAGTGACGTCGCGGCTCCCTCCTGCGTGACCATGGAGACACTGAAACAATAACAAACACAAGTGTATGAACATCGTGTTAAGCAATAAGACTGTAGCATAAAACAGCAATACAGATAAAGTGCATTCACATGTCATAGTGAAACATTAGTCATTATTAGACAATTTAAAAATATACCTAAACAAGATAGATGTATTTTGTTAAAAACGAACTGTGTCACTAATTCCAAGTGGACACCAGCAGATACATGGTGAATTAAAAAACTCAGTGGATCTCGGTAACAACATTGCGGTGCTTCTAGATCATAGGGTATAGCTATTATGTGCCACTAAAGAGCTTCCATATAGTTACTTGCTACTGGAGTAACATCCTATGCTGTCACTACTATATGTTTCTTGGTGTGTCAGACCCCCAGGGGACAAAAGAATTCATGCTGTCTTCTAGGGCTCCTAGTAGGTCTGTGCCGTACTGTCAGGGTGTATAGGTTTCGGCAATTATGCACCCAACTTGTGGTAGCTTATGGTAAAGAGATTAATGTCAGACCTTAAAAAAGAAATTATTGTGAGACATTAAAGGAAATTAATGAGGCCCAAGCTCTCATTAAGCCCACCTGGTTTCAGTGTGTTGAGCCTATGTATCCACATAGACTCAAGCTGGAGCAGTTTTTTGCCCCTATTGCCACCACGAGGAGCCTCGGGGACATGGTCGATGATACGGTGTTTAAATGTGGCCATGCTATGCCTGTGCTCTAAAAAATGCTTGGCCACTGGCTGCTCACCCTCCCCAGATGACAGCGCATTTCTAATTGCGAGCCTATGTTGCGCCATCCTCACCTTAAATTGGCATTCCGTTTTACCAATATAATAACGCCCACATGGGCAAATGATGGCATAGACCACAAATTTTGATGTGCACGTGAGTGGCCATCTGATGTTAAATTTCTTGCCCGAAAAGGGATGTGAAATGCTGTCTCCAGGAGACATATGTGTGCACGTCGTGCAGCCTGAGCACTTAAAACAGCCATTTTTACGGGATAGAAAATGCTTAGGTGGAGGTGGTTTGAGCCTGGTCATATCAGTTTTAACTAGCCAGTCCCTGATGTTTCTACCACGTGTGTAGCTGGCCATCACTCTCTTATCTCGAAAGGTTTTTAGGTCTGGGTCAGTGGCCACCAAAGGCCAGAATTGCCGCAGCTTCTTGGCACTATGCTCGCTCTGGGTGCTAAATTCGGTGATCCATGGAATGACTTTGGTCATGTCCTGTGCCGGTTTGGGTGATAATAGCTCCTCCCTACTTTTAGCTGCAGCTTTTAGTTTAGCGGTTTGGAGGAGGTCACGTGGATACCCTCTCTCAGCGAACCTCTGCTCCATTTCCTCCAGTTGTGCCTCTTTCACTTTGGTGTTACTATTGACCCTGCAGACCCTGAGGAACTGGGAGTATGGTAAACCCTGTAACGTGGATTTAGGATGGAAACTGTCGTATCTTAACAGTGTGTTCCGATCGGACGGTTTTTTGTACAGGCTAGTTTCCAAGCTTCCATTTCCCAGGGTCAGCTGGACGTCCAAGAAGCATATCTCGATTTTGCTGTGACTTAAGGTCAGCTTTACGGGACTGTCTGTGGAGTTATGTGCTGTTACAAGATCACAAAGATCTTGTGCCTCATCTCTCCAAAACACTAATAGGTCATCTATATATCTATAGTAGATGAACAATCTATGGGAAATGGCAGGGTTGGTGAAGAACAGTGCCCGCTCTACTTCCCACATATAGGCATTAGCGAACGAGGGTGCCACGGCTGACCCCATGGCACACCCCGTTCGTTGTCTGTAATAAACGCCGTCGAAAATGAAAAAATTGTGTGTTAAAGTGAACCGTAAAAGAGAGATAAAAAAGTCTATATCAGGGCCGGTATATGCACTATTGCCTGTAATCAGCTGCCGCACGTTTTATATTGGTAAAACGGAATGCCAATTTAAGGTGAGGATGGCGCAACATAGGCTCGCAATTAGAAATGCGCTGTCATCTGGGGAGGGTGAGCAGCCAGTGGCCAAGCATTTTTTAGAGCACAGGCATAGCATGGCCACATTTAAACACCGTATCATCGACCATGTCCCCGAGGCTCCCCGTGGTGGCAATAGGGGCAAAAAACTGCTCCAGCTTGAGTCTATGTGGATACATAGGCTCAACACACTGAAACCAGGTGGGCTTAATGAGAGCTTGGGCCTCATTAATTTCCTTTAATGTCTCACAATAATTTCTTTTTTAAGGTCTGACATTAATCTCTTTACCATAAGCTACCACAAGTTGGGTGCATAATTGCCGAAACCTATACACCCTGACAGTACGGCACAGACCTACTAGGAGCCCTAGAAGACAGCATGAATTCTTTTGTCCCCTGGGGGTCTGACACACCAAGAAACATATAGTAGTGACAGCATAGGATGTTACTCCAGTAGCAAGTAACTATATGGAAGCTCTTTAGTGGCACATAATAGCTATACCCTATGATCTAGAAGCACCGCAATGTTGTTACCGAGATCCACTGAGTTTTTTAATTCACCATGTATCTGCTGGTGTCCACTTGGAATTAGTGACACAGTTCGTTTTTAACAAAATACATCTATCTTGTTTAGGTATATTTTTAAATTGTCTAATAATGACTAATGTTTCACTATGACATGTGAATGCACTTTATCTGTATTGCTGTTTTATGCTACAGTCTTATTGCTTAACACGATGTTCATACACTTGTGTTTGTTATTGTTTCAGTGTCTCCATGGTCACGCAGGAGGGAGCCGCGACGTCACTTCCGGTTCCGCTGGAGTGCCGGAGCATTTTCTGTTGTTATATATATATATATATATATATATATATATATAGGCAAGCAGTGTAAGGCGGCACTCACGAGACTTAGACAAGAGTAATCAGACGGACAGCGTCACCGTTTATTTATATATATATATATATATATATATATATGCATATATATATGTGTATATATATATTATAATATATACACCCTGTAGATGCAGGATACTGAAACCAGGCAGAGGCACTCAGATATTTTCAAAGTGCAGCAGGCACAGGGGGCCACACAACATGGGAGGAGGAGGGGGGGGGGGGGGTAGATGGTTCCGCACACACATAAGACAAGGGGTAGTGGGGCCACACACAGGGGGTTGGGGGGGGGTAGATGGTTCTGCACATACATAAGACAAGGGGTAGAGGGGCCACACACAGGGGGTTGGGGGGGGGGCAGGAGGGCACAAGGTGTCACACACACGGGGGGGGGGGGGGCACAAACCAGGGTGAGGGGGGTAAAGTGTGCCACACACAAAGGCTGGGGGTAAATGGGGCCTCATGCAGGGGGTGGGGGGGGGGAGGATATGGCAATGCATTAAAATACATGTACATTACTTTGTGTATATCTACTCACACTCTGGCAGCTGAGGGTCACACTCCGGTAGGTGGGTACGCTGGCCAGTGGCACTGGCTGGTGGGAGATGTGGGCTGCCCGCGGGTGTCTGGCCATGCACACAGAGGAGGGAGCGCTGGGTTTGCCTCGGCGGGAGAGGCAAACCCAGCCCTCCTGTCTCTCGCAGAGGAGGGGGGAGATGCGGCGGCTGACAACTAAGGACGGGTGGGACGAGGCGGGCGGGACGGGGCGGGCCGCGGAGGTCTCTGTCTCTCATGCAGGGAGACAGTGTGATTAAGCACACTGCAGTAATCACACTGCAGTAATGTGTCCGGCGGCGTGGCGGGATCCGGCGGGCAGCAAAGTGCGGGGCGGGAGGGCGCACACAAACGGGCAGGGCGGCATTCAGGTGTCTAAAAAAGGGGCAGGGCGCAGCGCCCTGTGAAAGACACCTAGAGTGAACACTAAGTACATTTAACCCACAAAGAGCCCTTCAGGGAGACACAGAGTTGTTTGGAGCCCTTACCGCTAATGCCAAGCTTAGCCGGGTTGCAGACTAAGTACCTTGAAAGGGGACTTAGTACACTAATAGTTGCTCCCCACCCTGCTATGACCCCCTGGTACCGCTAAGGTAATTTGGAGTCACACCGGAGGAACTGCGTGTCCCTGTCAGTCAGTGTCTGTGTCCACTGCAGAGGGAAAATGGTGCTGGTGAGCTGCTGGATCCTCTCAGTGATGCCCCGCTCTGTCAATGGCGCACGGTCTTTCCGTTTTTTTTATACTGGCTCAGGTAATTTCTGTGATTAGAATGGAGCAGAATCGTTTTAAGGCTGTGTTTGCCAGTTTGGGTACTGTGTACAGTGTACTGAGACGCAGTTGTGTACTGTGTCTGAAGATGCATTCCACCCCGTTTAGAAGCTGTGCATCTCCGTACCCTCGTACCGCCATAATGGCTGGCGCCCCACTAACCGGGACGCCGGCTCAGTACTCGCCACTCTTCATTCTTCTGGCTCTGTTAGGGGTGGCGGCGTGCTGCGGCTTGCAAATAGTTCCCTCAGGAGCTCAGTGTCCTGTCAGCGGGGAATGGGATCATAAACCCTTCAAGAGGTTGACCCCCCTAAGTCCCACGAAGCAGGCAGGCTGGTGCCAACCAGCCCTGCCTGAAAATAACATAGAAAATAAATGCAGAAAACTCTTTAGGCGCTTCCTTCAGTGTGACAGACTCCTCCGGGCACATTTTTAAAATGAGTCGTGTAGGAGGGGAATAGAGGCAGCCCACACTATCAAATTCTTAAAGTGCCCATGGCTCCTAGTGGACCCATCTACACCCCCATGGTACTAAATGCACCCCAGTATCCTCTAGGACATAAGAGAAATGTATTTATAGAAAAACTAGCATTTGCCTGCAGCTTTGCTCACGTGGATGTCTGCTATTGCGTAGCAGAGCTAATTTTACAAAAGACAGTAGTGCCAATCCTTTGCTACTTAATCTAATAGGCCTTACACACTTAAAGATCTAACTTAACAATATAAACGTTCTCATTCATTAATGAACGAGAACTCGTTCATATTGTTCAGTGTGTAGGAACCAAAGATGAATGATGTGCGGCCCTGCGCTCGTTCATCATTGGTGCCGGGTCACTTATACATGCATGCCACTATGGACAACCTCATCCATATTAGCATGCACTGCTATGGAGCTGGGTGACGGGGGGAGTGAAGAAACTTCACTCCCCCCGCAGCGTCACCCGCTGGGTGTGTAGGGCCCATAACACCGAAAAGTTGCAAGTAACATGACCAGCGACTCTATGATATATATCAACTCGCATTGTGCATAACCATAGTGTGCAGTATTTGTCTTGGTGCACCATCTACTGGATTGATGTGTAAAGTGAAGCTTCAAGATAACATGCCTGATTAGTAATTGACATAAAACCGGATTTTCGGGTAAAATAGATTTTGTATATCTATATGTACTTATATATGCATACATATATAACACTTTGCATTCAGGGTGTGCAATATATATATATATATATATATATATATATATATATATACATACACATACACGGTTATCATTCAGGGTGCTGGGGGACACAAATGCCTTTTTTTCTTGCTTAGAAATACCCCTCCCTTTCGAGCACCTGAATGATATCACTAAGCTAATTGGGCATCTACCAATATATATATATATATATATATATATATATATATATATACACACATACACACACATACACACATATACTTACATACAGTGGTCGAAGTGGAATTTTTGAAGTGGGGGTACGGAAATAGGAAAGTGATAGTGCATGCCGAATAGGGGCGTGGCTTCACAGGGAAAGGGCATGGCCACAGAATAGAATAGTACCAATTCACATTACACCGCACAGTAGTGTCCGTCAGTCACATTACACAACACAGTAGTACCCCTTATACACATTACACCAGGTAGAGCCCCCTATATAACACAGGGGGAAAAAAACACAGCAAAAAAATAGGATTTTAATACCTACCGGTAAATCCTTTTCTCCTAGTCCGTAGGGGATGCTGGGGACTCCAAAAGGACCATGGGGTAAAGACGGGATCCGCAGGAGACATGGGCACACTATAAGACTTTCAATGGGTGTGAACTAGCTCCTCCCTCTATGCCCCTCCTCCAGACCTCAGTTATAGGAACTGTGCCCAGGGAGACGGACATTTCGAGGAAAAGGATTTTTGTTACACTAGGGGTGAGATACATACCAGCTCACACCACAAACACACCGTACAACTGGATTAGCAGGAATACCAGATACAGTATGAATGAAAAACAGCAACAAGCTAAACATAACCGATACACAACCTTCGTGGAACCGAAAACAACAACAATACAACTGCAAGTAACAGTCCACACTGGGATGGGCGCCCAGCATCCTCTACGGACTAGGAGAAAAGGATTTACCGGTAGGTATTAAAATCCTATTTTCTCTTACGTCCTAGAGGATGCTGGGTACTCCAAAAGGACCATGGGGTCTATACCAAAGCTCCAGACCGGGCGGGAGAGTGCGGACGACTCTGCAGCACCGATTGAGCAAACATAAGGTCCTCATCAGCCAGGGTATCAAACTTGTAGAACTTAGCAAAAGTGTTTGAACCCGACCACGTAGCTGCTCGGCAAAGTTGAAGTGCCGAGACCCCTCGGGCAGCCGCCCAAGATGAGCCCACCTTCCTGGTAGAATGGGCTTCACTGACTTCGACAACGGCAAACCGGCTGTAGAATGAGCGTGCTGAATCATATTACAAATCCAGCGTGCAATAGTTTGCTTGGAAGCAGGATTTCCAATCTTGTTGGAAGCGTACAGGACAAACAGAGCCTCCGTTTTCCTAACAAGAGCCGTTCTGGCGACATAAATTTTCAAAGCTCTCACGACATCGAGAGATTCTGGCACCGTCACGGCATCCGTAGCCACAGGCACCACAATAGGTTGATTTATGTGAAACGAAGACACCACCTTCGGCAGAAATTGTTGACGAGTCCTCAATTCCGCTCTATCCACATGGAAAATCAAATATGGGCTCGGGAGACAAAGCCGCCAATTCCGACACCCGTCTGGTGGACGCTAAGGCCAAAAGCATGACCACTTTCCAAGCGAGATATTTCAACTCAACCTTTCGCAAAGGTTCAAACCAGTGAGACATAAGAAATTGTAACACCACGTCAAGATCCCACGGTGCCACGGGTGGCACAAACGGAGGATGGATATGCAGCACTCCCTTCACGAAAGTCTGAACTTCAGGAAGGGCGGCCAATTCTTTTTGAAAGAAAATAGATAAAGCCGAAATCTGCACTTTGATGGAACCCAATTTCAAGCCTGCATCCACGCCTGCCTGCAAAAAATGGAGGAAACGACCTAGCTGAAACTCCTCCGTAGGAGCTTTCTTGGCTTCACACCACAACACATATTTTCTCCAAATACGGTGATAATGCTTCGCCGTGACTTCCTTTCTAGCCTTAAGGAGAGTGTGGTGACTTCCCCAGGAATACCCTTTCGAGCTAGGATTTGGCATTCAAACTCCACGCCGTCAAATGCAGCAGCAGTAAGTCTTGAAATACGCATGGCCCCTGCAGTAACAGGTCCTCTCTGAGAGGAAGCGGCCAAGGATCTTCTATGAGCAATTCCTGAAGATCCGGATACAAGGCCCTCCGTGGCCAATCTGGAATGACGAGTACTGCCGAAACCATCGTTTGTCTTATGATCCTCAACACTTTTGGAATGAGAGGAAGTGGGGGGGGAACACATATACTGACTGAAACACCCACGGAGTCACCAGGGCATCCACTGCACTGGCTTGGGGGTCCCTTGACCTGGAAAAATACCTCGGAAGCTTCTTGTTGAGGAGAGACGCCATCATGTCTATTTGAGGAATTCCCCAACGCCTTGTCACTTCTGCAAATACCTCTTGATGAAGAGTCCACTCTCCTGGATGGAGATCGTGTCTGCTGAGGAAGTCTGCTTCCCAGTTGTCCACGCCCGGAAGGAAGACTGCTTACAGAGCGCTCACGTGTTTTTCCGCCCAGCGGAGAACTCTTGTGGACTCCGCCATCGCAGCTCTGCTCTTTGTTCCGCCCTGGCGGTTTACGTACGCCACCGCTGTTACGTTGTCCGACTGAATCAGGACAGGTAGACCTTGAAGAAGGTGTTCAGCTTGCAGAAGGCCATTGTAAATGGCTCTTAACTCCAGAACGTTTATGTGGAGACAAGTTTCCTGGCTTGACCATTTTCCCTGGAAACTTCTTCCTTGTGTGACTGCTCCCCAGCCTCGGAGACTTGCATCCGTGGTCAGCAGGACCCAATCCTGGATCCCGAACCTGCGTCCCCTCTAGAAGGTGAGAACTTTGCAGCCACCACAGGTCCTGGAAGATAGACTTATTTTCCGGTGCATGTGCAGGTGAGAACCGGACCATTTGTCCAGCAGGTCCCACTGAAACACCCGGGCATGAAACCTGCCAAACGGAATGGCTTCGTAAGCCGCAACCAGCTTCCCTAGCACTCGAGTGCATTGATGAATCGACACTCTTGCCGGTTTCAGAATCTCCCTGACCATGCATTGGATTTCCAGAGCTTTTTCCGCCGGAAGAAACACTCTCTGCAGTTCCATGTCCAGGATCATGGGGGTAATTCCAAGTTGATCGCAGCAGGATTTTTTGTTAGCAATTGGGCAAAACCATGTGCACTGCAGGGGAGGCAGATATAACATGTGTAGAGAGAGTTAGATTTGGGTGGGGTGTGTTCAATCTGCAATCTAATTTGCAGTGTAAAAATAAAGGAGCCAGTATTTATCCTGCACAGAAATAAAATAACCCACCCAAATCTAACTCTTTTTGCACGTTATATCTGCCTCCCCTGCAGTGCACATGGTTTTGCCCAATTGCTATCAAAAATCCTGCTGCGATCAACTTGGAATTACCCCCCATGCCCAAGAAAGGCAGCCGAGTTGTCGGAAACAACTGAGACTTTGGCAAATTTAGAATCCAACCATGATGTTGCAGAACAGTCAGGGAGAGTTCCAAACTTCTTAGCAACAGCTCCTTCGATCTCGCCTTTATCAGGAGATCGTCCAAGTACGGGATAATTGTGACACCGTGCTTGCGTAGGAGTACCATCATTTCCGCCATCACTTTGGTGAAGACACCCTCGGGGCCGTGGAAAGCCCAAACGGCAACGTCTGAAATTGGTAATGATAATCCTGCACCGCAAATCTCAGGAAAGCCTGATGTGGAGGATATATCGGGACGTGCAAATAGGCATCTTTTATGTCGACTGACGCCATAAAATCCCCCCCTTCTAGACTGGAGATCACTGCTCGAAGAGATTCCATCTTGAACTTGAAAGTTTTTAAAATACAGATTGAGGGATTTTAAGTTCAGGATCGGTCTGACCGAGCCGTCCGGCTTTGGCACGACAAAGAGGCTCGAATAAAACCCTTCTCCCCGTTGGGACGGGTGTACCGGGACAATGACACTCTGTAGACACAGCTTTTGTATCGCAGCATTCACTACCTCCCTTTCTGGGATAGAACTGGCAAGGCTGACTTGAAAAATCGGTGGGGGGGCACCTCCTGAAACTCCAGTTTGTACCCTTGGGACACTATGTTTAACACCCAAGGATCTAGGCCTGAGTGAAACCAGACCTGACTGAAGAGTCGGAGACGCGCCCCCACCGGTACGGACTCCCGTAGGTGAGCCCCAGCGTCATGCGGTGGACTTGGCAGAGGCCGGGGAGGACTTTTGGTCCTGGGAGCCTGACACCGCAGGCAACCTTTTTCCCCTTCCTCTGCCTTTTGAAGCAAGGAAGGACGAGCCTCTTACTTTTTTGTATTTATTAGGCCGAAAGGACTGCATCTGATAATGGGGCTTTTTTCTGTTGTGCTGGAACATAAGGAAGAAAAGATGACTTACCCGCTGTAGCGGTAGACACCAGGTCAGCGAGGCCGTCACCAAAGAAGACACTACCTTTATAAGGGAGAGCTTCCATAGCTTTCTTGGAGTCGGCATCAGCAGTCCATTGATGAATCCACAGCGCTCTCCTGGCCGAGACTGCCATGGCATTGGCCCTTGATCCCAAGGGGCCAATATCCCTCGCCGCATCCTTTAGGTAAGCTGCAGCGTTCCTGATATAACCGAGAGTCAAAAGAATGTTATCCCTATCCAAGGTATCCATGTCATAGTAACATAGTATCTAAGGTTGAAAAAAGACAATTGTCCATCGAGTTCAACCTGTTTGTGGTCTCCTATGCACGATTATTTTGTATAAAATTTTGACTTAAGTTGCTGACTGCCGTTCCGATTAACCCCTCTTTTTTATAATAACCATAGTGCGTGACTATGCCCCGTAACCCTGGATATCCTTATCCATTAGGAATTTATCTAACCCATTCTTAAAGGTGTTGACTGAGTTGGCCATTACAACTCCCTCAGGCAGGGAATTCCAAACACGTATCGTCCTTACCGTAAAAAAGCCTTTACGCCGTATTGTGTGGAATCTCCTCTCCTCTAAACTGAGCGAGTGTCCACGAGTTCTCTGTGTTGATCTAACCAAAAACAGGTCCTGCGCAAGATCTGTATATTGTCCCCTTATATATTTGTAAATGTTGATCATGCCCCCTCTTAATCTTCTCTTTTCCAGTGTAAACATGCCTAGTCTTGCAAGCCTTTCCTCGTATTACAGCGTCTCCATACCCTTAATTCATTTGGTCGCCCGCGTTTGAACCTTTTCTAGCTCCAGGATATCCTCTTTGTAGTAAGGTGCCCAGAATTGTACACAGTATTCAAGGTGTGGCCTCACAAGTGATTTATATAACGGGAGTATAATACTCTCGTCCCTAGCATCAATTCCCCGTTTTATGCATGCTAATATCTTATTAGCCTTCTTTGCTGCAGTCCTACTTTGGGTACTACTGCTTAGTTTGCTATCTATGAGGACACCTAAGTCCTTTTCCAGTAGGTAGGTGTTATTTTTGTCCTTGTTACCACAGTGCATTACCTTACACTTGTCTGTATTGAAGCACATTCTCCATTTCGCTGCCCAAGCTTCTAATTTAACTAAGTCATTCTGAAGCGACTCAGCATCCCCCTCCGCATTTATAACTTTACACAATTTGGTATCGTCTGCAAAAATTGACACCACGCTCTCTAGACCTTCTGTTAGGTCGTTAATGAAAATATTGAACAATAGCGGTCCTAATACTGAGCCTTGCGGCACACCACTTAGCACTTCAGTCCAAGTTGAAAAAGATCCATTAACCACAACGCACTGCTCCCTATTATCTAACCAGTTTTTGACCCAAGTGCATATTGTGCTTCCTAGCTCTGATTCTTGTAGCTTGTAGATAAGTCTCATGTGTGGTACAGTATCGTACGCTTTGGCAAAATCTAAAAAGATTACATCCACCTCTTTACCCTGATCTAGGTTTGCGCTTACTGTTTCATAAAAGCCAAGTAAGTTGGTTTGACAGGATCTGTCCTTCATAAACCCATGTTGATTCCTTTTAATGACCTTATTGACCTCAAGGAACTTCTGAATACTATCTCTTAGAATACCTTCCAATACTTTCCCCACTATAGATGTAAGACTAACTGGTCTATAATTACCTGGTTCAGCTTTACTTCCCTTTTTGAATATAGGCACTACTTCCGCTATAGGCCAGTCTTTGGGAACCATACCTGATATTACTGAATCCTTAAAGATCAAAAATAGCAGTTTTGCAAGTTCAGAATGAAGCTCCATTAGAACCCTTGGGTGAATACCATCGGGACCTGGTGACTTATTAATCTTTAAATGTTTTTTTTTTTTTAAACTCTTTATTTATAGCAGGAGAAACAAAGAAATATACAATACAGAATCAATTGCATAATAAAATGTAAAAATCAGTCTCCATGGAAATATTTTTTCAAATAATTTTGTACACATTTAGACAAGCATACAAAGATGTCTCCCAAGCGGGGACCAGGGCCCTCATTCCGAGTTGTTCGCTCAGTAAAAATCTTCACATCACAGCGATTTTCCGCTTAATGCGCATGCGCAATGTCCGCACTGCGACTGCGCCAAGTAAATTTGCTATGTAGTTAGGAATTTTACTCACGGCTTTTTCATCGTTCTGGCGATCGTAATGTGATTGACAGGAAATGGGTGTTACTGGGCGGAAACAGGCCGTTTTATGGGCGTGTGGGAAAAAACGCTACCGTTTCCGGAAAAAACGCAGGAGTGGCCGGAGAAACGGAGGAGTGTCTGGGCGAACGCTGGGTGTGTTTGTGACGTCAAACCAGGAACGACAAGCACTGAACTGATCGCAGATGCCGAGTAAGTCTGGAGCTACTCAGAAACTGCTACGAGGTGTGTAATCGCAATATTGCGAATACATCGTTCGCAATTTTAAGATGCTAAGATTCACTCCCAGTAGGCGGCGGCTTAGCATGAGCAAATCTGCTAAAATCCGCTTGCGAGCGAACAACTCGGAATGAGGGCCCATATACATAAAGAAAAAAGAACAACGAGGAATAATGAGAGAGGAAAAAGGGGGGAACGAGGAGAGTAAGGGGAAAGACAGATAGAGAGAGAAAAAGAACAACCGGGCCGATCTATGCCATGAGAGGAAATTAACCCCCAATGTAGCTATGAACAGTGCATACTCTGTACAATGTATATATAGACATTCGAGCTATGTATCGTTAAATAGCAAATAGGGGCCTGGGAAGGGAAGATGGCGCCCGGAGGGAGGGTCCAGGTGCAGTATGGCCATAAATTCAAAAGACGGGGAGAAGAGAGAGGTTTGAACATCATAGTGGGGGGGGGGGGGGGACATCGCAAGCAACCAGGGGCCCCAAACGAGTTCAAATTTGTGGGAACAGTCATGTAGATAATAAGTGATTTTTTCCATATTAGCAACGAACCAGATATAATTATTCAAAGCTGGGATAGTAGGAGCAACGGAGGTTTTCCAATTTTTAGCTATTAAAAATTTAGCAGCCACTAATATATGGGAAAACAATTTGTTCAACAGGGGGTCAAGATCTGGATGTGGACGGGCCAATAAAAACATCCACCGGTCCAGTTCAAGCGCTAGTCCAGATAAGGAGTTCAGTATATCGAGTACCTTATTCCAGAAGTTAACAATACGTGGACAGGTCCACCAAATATGGAAGAGAGTTCCACGTTGACCGCATCCACGCCAGCACACCGGGGTGGCAGAGGGGAACATCCGAGATAGTTTGTCCGGGGTATAATACCACCGATAATACAGTTTATAGGATGTCTCCTTGAGTCGGGCAGAGATAGAACTTTTAGCAATACCCTCACGTACTTCCTCCCAGCAGGCTTCGTCTGGTGGGGGGCCTAGGTCCCTCTCCCACTCCCGCTCATGGCGAGTCTGCGGCCCCGAGGAAACTCCAACCAATATAGAATAGATTCGCGAGATTAGCCCTCTACATATGGGTTTTGTTGTACATAGAGACTCAAAAGAAGTAAGATCCCGCAGAGCGTCGGCTTGAGGCAGGGAGAGAAGGAAATGGCGGAGCTGAAAATATTCAAAAAAAAAGGAGGGGATAGCGAGGAAAACTTACATTTGATATCATCTATTGACATCCAATGGCCTTGTAGAGAGATATCATGTACCACAAGGATCCGGGCGTTAAACCAGGATGTGAACCGGTAGGGTGAGACCCCAGCGGGGAAATCAGGATTGTCCCAGAGGGGTGTGAGAGGGGAGCGTGAGGAGGACAGATTATATTTCGTAAAAGATTTATGCCAATAGAAAGATGGAATTTAAGGGAGGGGGAGATGTTCGTTAGTGTTAGTTGATGTGGTTTGCCCAGACCCCATAGCGAAGCCAGTGAACGAAGCCCCAAAGAAAGTGCAGCAAAATCGACCCAGGCAATAGAGCCACGGGGCGCATAGGAGGCCACCATTTGGCTGAGATGACTAGCCAAATAATAAAATTTGACATCAGGAAATCCTCGGCCCCCCTCCAAGCGAGGGAGCCGGAGCACAGTAAAGGCTATCCGTGGGGGTTTGTCGTTCCAGACAAACTTCACGAATGAGGCCTGGGCATCCTTAAGGACCCTCTCTGGAACCCTCACAGGTAAAGTTTGAAAAAGGTAAAGAAGTTGTGGTATAACTGTCATTTTAAGGGCAATAATCCCACCCAGCCAGGATATAATATGTGTTCTCCATCTTGCCAAATCAGATTTGATCTTGGTCAATAACCGCGGGAAATTTTCAGAGTACAGAGCATTATAAGGAGAAGTAATATAAACACCGAGGTATTTAATCTTAGTGGCCTACCAACGAAGGTCATATGAGGACTGCAGGGAGCGTTTGAGATCCCCAGGTACATGTAATAACATGGCTTCAGATTTAGTAAAATTAATTTTATAGCCCGACAGGGAACCATATTCCTCTATAATCTGATACAAGGCGGGGAGAGAAGACTACGGCTGAGTAAGAGATAGCAGTACATCGTCGGCAAAGAGCGAAATCTTAGACTCCTGCGAGCCCGCCCTCACTCCCCGAATTCCACCAGAGTTTCTTATCATAGCGGCAAGGGGTTCAATGACCATGGCAAACACCAGGGGGGAAAGAGGACACCCCTGTCTGGTGCCATTGGATAGTGGGAAGGCAGGGGATAAAATTCCGTTTGTAAGGACCCTAGCTATGGGGGAGGAGTAGAGAGCAGAGACCCCTGTCAAAAATTCCGCCGATATCCCAAATGCCTGCAAAGTCTGAAATAAGAAAGGCCATGAAATACGATCAAACGCCTTCGGCGTCGAGAGAGAGGATAATAGATGGGGTTTGCCTGCAATTCAACAAATGGATAATGTCAATCGCTCTTCTAGTGTTATCCCTGGCCTGACGTCCAGGGATGAATCCCACCTGGTCATAATGTATCAGACCGAGGAGCACACCATTGAGGCGAGTAGCCAAAATTTTTGCGTAAATTTTAATATCCAGATTTAATAAGGATATCGGCCGATAGTTAGCGCAATTTCGTGGATCTCTGCCCTCCTTGTGGATAACTATAACTCTAGCCTCCAGCATATTGCTTGGGAATGGGGTGCCATGTAGTACAGCATTGAACAGTACCCTGAGATGGGGGACCAAAAAGGGGGCACATTTTTTATAGTAAGAGGCCGAGAAGCCATCAGGGCCCGGAGCTTTAGAAGATTTAAGATTCCTCAGAACGGCAGTTATTTCTTCATCAGTGATATCTTTATTCAGCTCCGAAGAGTCGAAGTCAGATAGCCGAGGTAGATTGGCCCGATGCAAGAATTCTGAGATTAAGGCATCAGGGGGGCCGGGAACTGAGTTAGTTGAGTTTAAGTTATAGAGTTTAGTATAATAGTCCCGGAACACCCTGTTTATACTCCCTGGGGCATACGTGACCTCACCAGATTCGGCGTGCACCGCCAGAATATTATTAAGTGACCGTTGTGCTCTAAGGCGGGAAGCCAGGATTCTATCGGCTTTGTCGCCCTTCTCATAGAAGGTCTGATTAAGCCTCTGGAGAGTCTTCGCCGTACGTTCTGACAGAGAGAGCGACATTGCCGATCTTGCTTCCAGCAGGGACTCTAGGTTAGATGGGGTAGGGGAGAGTTTATGTTGGCGCTCAAGGGCCTGGAGTTTAGTAGAAAGGGAAAGGAAGTTAGTTTCTCTGGACTTTTTAAGTCTAGATGTCTGACTAATCAAGTGACCGCGTAAAACAGCTTTATGTGCCTCCCATAGAGTGATAGGTGAAGTCCCCGGGAGGTCGTTAAGGAGAAAATAGTCAGCGAGGCAGTTTTTAATCTGGTTAGTAACTTCCGGACTATAAAATAGGGAATCGTTCAAACGCCAGGAGGCAGGAGGGGGACGTGGGGCAATAGATTGGAGATCGGCAGTGATCGGACAGTGGTCGGACCAAATCATAGGGAGTATGCTAGTAGATTTAAGTTTAGAAGACAGATCCCGGCTGAGTAGGATCATGTCGATCCTAGAGTAGGACTTATGTACAGAGGAAAAAAAAGTATAGTCCCTAGTCAAAGGGTCAGTTAGTCTGAAAGAGTCAAATAGCAACTGGAGTTTCAGAAGATCTAGCAGAGCAAGAGATGCCGAGGACGGGCGGGGATGGGTAGAAGAGTGAGGAGAAGGAGGGGAGGACCTATCCAATGAGGCGTCAAGCAGCTCGTTAAAATCGCCTGCAACGATGACCTCCCCTCTGCAGAGTCTGGTCAAATGTGCACTCAACCTCCTAAAAAATGTAGCCTGGTTTTGGTTCGGTGCGTAATCATTAACAAGGGTGCATAGGATATCATTTAGCTTCCCAATAAGAATAAGCCATCTACCCGATTTATCCACATGACTGTCCAACAATTCAAACGTAAGGTGGGCAGCTATCAAAATGGAGACCCCCCTCTTCTTGTGTGTAGCATCACAGGCATGAAATGTAAGAGGGTAGGCTTTAGATTTTAAATCAGGATGGAGGGATTTCTTAAAGTGGGTTTCTTGTAGGAAAACCAAATCACCTTTGGCCTGTTAAAGGGAGAGGAAAAGCTTGGTGCGTTTGTTAGGACTGTTCAAACCTTTAACATTATGTGAATAGATTTTAAGAGCCATGGCCAGCTAGTTTTCAGAACGCCTCATCTCCTCCCTCCGGACACCACAACCCTATAGCAAACCAGAACAGAAACATTGTGAATATACATGGCAATCGGCGGACAACCGTACATATTTGAACAAGAAAAAGAAAAGAACACAGAAACAGGGGGAGCAAAACACGGGAAAAATAGGGAAGAGGGGAAGATTTGAGACCAGAAAAAACTACATCTGGTCTATCGTGCCGGTCAGGGGACAACAAAAAGGGGTCACTAAGTGACAACAACCGGACTCGGGTATAAGACCCAACTGTGGGGACGCGGCCCGGCCGGGCCAGGTGCATCAAGAGCAGCGGACACTTACCATTGTGTCCCGAGTCTAGGGACCAGTGTTAAGGAGATAAAGGAGTAAACAACAGTTCCCAATCCCTACTACCACATAGGGTAGCTAGTAATGTAAAAGTGGCTATCCAAAGCTGAGACAAATATTACCATAAGCGGAGGATAGCACTAACAAACAGTAAAACAAAAGGTGTCAGTTCCAGCACATAGGGATACATTTCCCATAAGGGGAGCTTCAGCCCTATACTCTCCCTGTATACATGGCTACGGTGGGAAAAGCTAATTGGCTAATTAGAAATGCCAGGTGTAAGGGGAGCCGGACCAGTGGTGGAACGGAAACAGAGTGAAATTACATCTCCACAAAATAAGCATACGTAGAAGTAACAAAATACATAAATGAAACAGTATTTAGACATGTAAGGCATCAAGCGTTAGGGCCGGCAGAGGTGGATTTCCGTGCCGAGGGCACTCGCGACCAGTCTCTGTTCAGGGAGCGTCTCGGAGTGTCAGTCAACTCTACAGAAGAAGCTTGCACCTCCGCTGTGGAGATTCAGGCAGGGTCGGAGGCGGGGAAATACCCAGGTTACGTAAGAGTCCTTTAGCTTCGGCTAGATCCCTAGCCGAGTGGAGGCGGTTATGATGCCATACAAGAATGCGAAAGGGGAAGCCCCATCTATAACGAATGCCACCGTCTCGAAGAGCCAAGGTAATGGGTTGGAATTCTTTCCTTTTAAGCAGGGTGCTAGGAGCAATATCTTGGAATATTTGAAGAGAGTGTCCCAGGAAATCTAGCTTGGAAAGCTTCCTAGCCTCCCTAAGCAAGTCCTCTTTAGCCGAATAATAATGGCATCGCAGTATAACATCTCTGGGTTGAGCTTGATCCTGAGAGTGGGGGCCCTATCCAACAAAAACCGGTCTGTTGGAGTTGAAGGCGACAGGTGCACAAACAGTTTCTTGAGGTAGTCGTGCAGGGACGTCATATCAACGTCTTCAGGGATACCCCGGATGCGGAGATTATTCCGGCGCGCCCTATTATCTTGGTCCTCTTGGCGTTCTAAGAGTAAGTGCATTTCCTGCTTTAGGCCTTGGATTTCATCGTCTGCTCCCTGTTGAAAAGCAACCACTTCGTCCAGTTTAGACTCTAAGTGATCCGTCCGGACTCCAATGTCGGTAACGTCAACTTTAAGAGAGGCAATGGCCGTATGTACCTCCGCCTGCACCGCCTGCACAGATTTCCTCGTCTCCTGAATTTCGCGGAAAAGCAGATGGAGATCTTTCCGGGTCAACGGAGAATGGTCTGAGTCTTCCGAGTCTGAGACGTCAGGTTGCGAGGGAGTCCCCTGTCCCGGAGATGCAGTATTTGAGTAGGCATATTTTTTCAGGCTCTGGCTCAGGTCTGTGCCGTGTTGCTTTTTGTTACCTCTAGGCATGGTGGAACATACGTGTAGGACAATAATAGAGAATCACTGCATCACTGTGCTAGAAAAGTCCCGGTAACAGGGATAGGACAGTGCAATTATTATGACATAGACGGTCCCGAGACTCAGGGCAGGTTCCAATGAATCACATTATGAGGAAAGCAGGTTCCCCCAAGCAGCCGAAATCAAACAGTAAAGCTACCAGCAGAGGGAGCTCCAACCTCAAATATCATAGGTGAAGCAAGGCATAGATAGCAGAGGCCTTCGCAAAATTTAAAGAACGGGCCCAAGGGGTCCCCCTTGGTCACAATTGCGGCAGCCCCGCGTGATCTGGCCCCCCACAGTGGTAGGGTAACGTGGTGCAGATAGATAGTGTCAGGGCAGAATGCAGTATGACCGCAGGCACATACCCAGACCACCCTCCTATTCAGC
Source organism: Pseudophryne corroboree (assembly GCF_028390025.1). Classification (NCBI taxonomy): domain Eukaryota; kingdom Metazoa; phylum Chordata; class Amphibia; order Anura; family Myobatrachidae; genus Pseudophryne; species Pseudophryne corroboree. The sequence continues at coordinate 333,773,093 of NC_086452.1, read as the reverse complement.
AATATTAGAGCATGGTGGGGGCAATAGGCAGGGTCTATTAGGTGGTGACCCCCAGCCACGGACCAGCCAGTGGCCAGGGCACCACCCTACCTCCAGCTTCTGAGAGTGGCCGGAGCGTCCCGGATTCCGGATCCAATATGGCCGCCGTCAGCCAAGGGAGCTCCACAAGCTCCGGGTGCAGGACTCACTGGGCGTCCGATATCAGGGAGCAGGTGGCCTCAGTGCGGCAGAGGAAGGCCGCTTCCAGCACAGTCCACCCGGCAGGAGGGCCGTCCGCCGGCTTCCAGGGACCCGCGGCGGTCGCCCCGGCAACCACGAGGTCCGTCTCGCCAGACGGAAGCAGGCCGCTGTGCGCACCAGGTCCCCCGCCCCGCCGGGCAGACACGGAGCACCTCCCGGCGCACACGGAGGCCACAGGCGGGACTCCGATGAGAAAACGGGAGCAGTGCAAGGTGAGGGTCGCTCCGCTGGGCCAGTCAGCTCATGTACACCACGGCTGGGTCTCAGTGGAAATCCAGCCCCCGGCTTCTGCTAGGCGCGCAGGCCCCAACCCGCAAGGAGGCAGGAGGCCTCCCCCGACTCCGGGACCCGACACACCGGGTGCAGGGGGAATTGGGGCAATAATCAGAGGGCACGTAGACAGTGATAAGGGCTGGAATGAGGGCCAAAGAAAGGATTTTACACGCTGGCAGCTGGAGCTAAACACAGGCACGTCCTTCCAGCTTGCCTGCCAGGCCACGCCCCTCAATCTTTAAATGTTTTAATCGGTCACAGACTACTTCCTCGCTTAAATAAGTACCTATCAGTGGGATATTCTCATTATTGAGATTATATGTTAGTCCCTGAATTGGGTCCTCTCTAGTAAATACTGTTGAAAAAAACTCATTTAGTGTGTCCGCTATGTCATTATCATTTTTGCTTAAGACTCCCAACTTGTCTTTTAAAGGGCCTATACTCTCCTTCTTTAATCTCTTGCTATTAATGTATTTAAAGAATTTTTTGGGATTCGCTTTGCTTTCCTTTGCTACTAGTTTTTCAGTTTCTACTTTAGCCGCTCTTATTTCCTTTTTGCTTATTTTGTTACATTCCTTATAGTGCTGAAATGACTGCTTCCCAGTCAGATTTGTATTTTTTAAATGCTCGCCTTTTCTTGCCCATAAGTTCCTTAATCTTTTTGTTAAGCCACATCGGTTTATGATTTTTATTCCTTTTTTTGCTGCTCGTAGGAATAAATTTGAGTGTATTTTTAGCTAGCAGGAATTTTAGTACCTCCCATTTCTCTGTAGTATTTTTTCCTAAAAACAAACCTTCCCATTCAGTATCCCTGAAAAATACCCTCATCTTTTCAAAATTTGCTTTGCTAAAGTTTAGAGTCCTAGTTGAGCCAGTATAGGGCTGTTTATGGAAACTGATATTGAATGTGACCATATTGTGGTCGCTGTTTCCTATGGTTTCCCCTACTATAATACCTGATACCAAATCCCCATTGTTTGTTAATACCAGGTCTAAGATTGCATTGTACCTAGATGGTTCCTCAATTAGTTGAACTAAGTAGTTATCATTTAGTGTGTTTAAAAACATATTACCCCTAGCAGTATCACATGAATCGTTTTTCCAGTTTATCTCTGGATAGTTAAAATCTCCCATCACTACTATGTCTCCTACTCCTGCTGCACTTTCAATTTGCTTTAGTAACAATTCCTCATCAGATGCGTTGATACCAGGCGGCCTATAGCATACACCCAATACTAACTTTTTTATTCCTTTTTCCCCGCATGCAATTTCTACCCATAATGTCTCGACAGTGTCTACAGTCCCCTCCTGAATATCTTCCCGTATATCAGGTTTTAAAAACGTCTTTACGTAAAGACACACCCCTCCACCCTTTTTATTTAGTCTGTCTCTCCTAAACAGTGTATAGCCCTCTAGATTAACTGTCCAATCATGAGATTCGTCCCACCAAGTTTCAGTAATGCCTATAATATCATACTGTTTGCTTGCTGCAAGTATTTCTAGTTCACCCTTTTTACCAGTAATGCTTCTGGCGTTTACATACATACAACTAAGATAAGTATTTTCCCTTGCGTTAGGGACATCTTTCACCTTATGTAGCAATGATGACCTGTAATCGTCACTGGTTAGTGCTTTGGTAAAATCTCTTTTAGTACCCATGTTAGTAACCTTACCGCCTGCTCTTACCCTCCCCCCAACTTCTCCCCCATTACATTTACTACCGCCATCCCCACTATTCTCACTGCATGACCCTTAGTTTCTAGCTAAACCCTCCCCCCAGGCTCCTAGTTTAAGACACCAAATTATCAGCCCACTTAGCAATAGCACTACTCACCCAAGCCGACGCCACGGCAGGTCTGAGGAGTGCACCCGTAGTGACATAAATGGCCTTTAATGTCGTTTCCTGCTTACGATCCGCAGGATCCTTGAGGGCAGCAGTGTCGAGAGACGGAAGCGCCACCTTCTTGGACAGCCGGGACAGAGCCTTGTCCACATTGGGAGATGACTCCCACTTTTCCCTGTCGTCAGAGGGGAAAGGATATGCCATAAAAATTCTCTTGGGAATCTGCCACCTTTTATCAGGCGATTCCCAAGCTTTTTCACAAAGAGCGTTCAGTTCATGAGAGGGGGAAAATGTCACCTCAGGTTTCTTTCCCTTATACAAACAAACCCTTGTACCAGGAGGTCCAGGCCAGCGTCTCTGCAATGTCTGTGAAGAGAGAAAATAGCGCTGGTAAGTTGTGAGGGCTAAGCCACGCCCCCGCCCGGCGCGCTGTAGTCCCGCTCAATTTCAAATATTTATACTGGCGGGGGCTTATAGTTAGTGCCTAGGCACTTATAATATGTCTTTCTGCCAGTTTTATAGCCTCAGTAACATGCTGCCCAGGGCGCTCCCCCTGCACCCTGTGAGTGCCGTTAGAACTATGTGTGGGAGCATGGGGCGCAGCACGACCGCTGCGCTGTACCTCGTTACCGAAGTCTTCTGCCGTCACTGAAGTCTTCTTTCTTCTGTATACTCACCCAGCTTCTTTCTTCTGGCTTCTGTGAGGCGGTTGACAGCGCGGCTCCGGGGACAAGCAGCTAGGTGCACCAAGTGATCGAACCCTCTGGAGCTAATGGTGTCCAGTAGCCTAAGAAGCAGAGCCTTTAACTCAGAAGAAGTAGGTCTGACTTCTCTCCCCTCACTCCCACGAAGCAGGGAGCCTGTAGCCAGCAGGTCTCCCTGAAAATAAAAAAACTAACAGAGTCTTTTCAGAGAAACTCAGGAGAGCTCCCCTAGTGTGTGTCCAGTCTCTTTGGGCACAGAATCTAACTGAGGTCTGGAGGAGGGGCATAGAGGTAGGAGCCAGTTCACACCTATTCAAAGTCTTATAGTGTGCCCATGTCTCCTGCGGATCCCGTCTATACCCCATGGTCCTTTTGGAGTCCCCAGCATCCTCTAGGACGTAAGAGAAAAACTGATTCACGCCCTTTGCATTATTTGTAATTTTTGCTCCTTATAGTAATGCCCCTTGCACATTATGCCACAAAACATAATGCCCATTCCACACACCATAATGCCCATTCCATATTAATCTACACACCATAATGCCCATTCCACATTATGCCACGATTTACGCCATACACTGTAATGCTCATTACACATTATGCCACATATAGTTAAGCCCCTGACACCATTTTATGCTCCACATACAATAATTTCCTTTACAAATTATTCCCACAGTAAGGCATCTAAGTATTTTTAAATTACCTGCTCATTGCCAAGGGTTTCATGCCCTGGATTCCATGCTCATTGCCAGCGGTTTCATCCTCGTTGCCAATGGTTTCATGCCCTGGGTTCCATGCTCGTTGCCATCTGTTTCATGCTCATTGTCAACGGTTAAATGCCACATGACATGCCAGATGTGGCAATGGGGCACTTTATATCAGATATATATCAGCACTTTATACCTAATGGTAGTGTCACTTGTTCCCCCTAAACAGACAGAATAAGTGACACAATGAAGGCCAGTTATTTAGCTTTTCCCTAGTTGACACTGTATGAGCTGCGGGGAAAGTGTCAGCAGAGGCAGAAGCAGGGGAGGGGGACTTCACTAATTGTGTGCCCGCAGCTCTCTGGAGCAGCACCGTGATGAGGCTGTGAGGTGCGGTCGCGGGAGAGAGGGCTGCGGGGCTCTGGCTGCCATGTAGGTCTCCTGCGTGACGAGGATGGGGAGAGAGGGGAAAGCGGCAGCAGAGAGGAGGAAGCTGTGGGAGCTGCACGCCCAGAACCGCTGCAGCTCGGAGTCCGGGATCACGGTTTCCGGTGCGGCGGCGATGGGGGAGGACGGACAAGCTGCGGCCCCGAGTGTGCCGTACAGAGGGGTACCGGGCTAGCTGGCTCCCTGAGCAATGCTTAGTCGCTGAGGTCTGGGAACTTCACTCCCAGTTCCCCAGCGCCACAAGTAGGCAGAGCAGCCGCTGAAGATAGAGCTTGTCTGTGAGGCTGTTGACCAGTAGCGCATCAGCCCTGCACAGTGTACGAAGTGGCGGTATACCATACCGTTGTATACCACCCCTCTTTGAGCACTATATATATATATATATAAAAAACAAAAGATGAGAATAGGCGCCTCCTAGTGCATTAACTCACATAAACATGTGACCTCCACCTTAAATAACACCCTGGTGAATTCAAGGTGTACCTTGTATGGTGGAATTCCAACCACCTAAATGAATCGCAAAATACCATGTATTTCAGTGTGTAATGGGGATATTTTTCATCACGATGATCCTGGTGGTGCTTTTCCCAAGTTTGTATCTCACATAAAACAGGATAAAAGCAAAAAGGGACCAATAGTGCAATATGTTTCATAACAAATAAAAACACATTTATTTCAAAAAATTGGTCATAAATAAAAGTGGTTGCCCGTACAATATGAAAGATAAAAGACAGCTTATCTGTTATTAGTCGTCCATACGATAAAACACTCAACGCGTTTCGTCCTTTGCCCACGGCCTGGACTTCCTCAGGAGTATAGTGATACATGCTACACTGATCCTATATTTATACCCATATCAATCTTTCAATCAAACAGGAAATTGATGGCTATCAGGTTCCCGGAAGTGATGTCACTTCCGCCCGGAGGACTTAAGATCCTATTGTTACCATAGTGTGATCGACATTATAAATTTAAAACAAATTTAAAACAAAATCCTAACAGACTTGCTAACCCTGCGCTACTGCACAGAGTTATATTATGTGTGGTAGGGACACTGATCCGCTCCAGGCCGCCGCGATCGCCGGAAATCACGGACGGATAGGGCATCACAGCCGCCCTTACTTTATTCAGCCTCGCGGCGCACAGAGCGCATGCGCTGGCCCAGCCGGTCACAATGCCGCTTGCCGTCGCCGCACCCCTACGTCACGGGCATCTAAAGCTAGTGTCCACACATACGGCGCCATGTTAGAGGAGACCAAATGGTACACGATATGAACGGAAGTATTACACTGATGTAAAACGAAGAGATAAATCATAAAAACATAATTAAAATAGCTAATATCAAGAGATAATTAAGAAATAAGGATAATGTACCTTATATACTGACCATTTAAATGTGATTACTGTGTCATCATTAAAAGTGCTCAATTATTATTTGTATTTCTACCAGCCCCAAAAATTATGTTATATAAGAATAGACTACCTTATCACCTGTATAATTACGTGTATAACGTGTTTGTGCATTTTCATCAATTTACTGATTAATATTTAGATTTAAAGTGACAGTGCCTTTTAGTAAAGTGCTATTAGTGTTAACAATATCTAAAGAAAGGTGCATATATATAGACTCTCTTAAAACTAGAAGAACATCTTAACTGTTAGGGATACATAAGAAAGAAGGAGGAAAGGAAAAAAGGAAAAAAAAGGGAATAAAAGGGGGTTATTAATTTTAAATACATATAAGAATACTTCAAAGGAACGGTGCTATTTCATAGTAATCATTTAAGCCATTTGGAGCCAAAGTTTTTAGTTCATAAATCCAATACATCTCTCTTTGTGAGAGTCTCTTTTCCCTATCACCTCCTCTTTGTCCCACTTTAATGATCTCAAGAATCCTAACTGTCAGACCCTTAGGGTCAGATTTGTGGAAAAGATTAAAGTGTTTGGGTACTGAATGGTGTTCTTGTTTATTTTTAATGCTCCTGAGATGTTCTTGGATACGTAGTTTCAATTGTCGTTTCGTCTTTCCTATGTATCTCAGTCCACAGGGGCATTCGAGCATATAGACCACCCAATTGGTATTACATGTTGCTCTTTCTTTCATCAAGTAGGTTTTTGAACCTTCAGAGCTTTTGAAAGATTTAGTATTAGGATTAATATACTGGCAGATGTTGCAATGCTGGCATTTAAAAAGTCCATTCATGTCCCAGAGACTCTTTTTTTCTTCTCGTTTGATGGGGAACAGCATACTAGGAGCAAGGCGGTCCTTCAAGTTTTTTGCTTTTTTAAAAATTACTCGTGGTCTGTCCGGTAAAATGGTATTCAAAATGGGGTCCATTTTTAAAACCCCCCAATGCTTATTTAAAATCCCTCTAATTCTTTTGTCTTGACAATTAAAAGTAGTAATAAAATTCAGCCCGGTGTTTTCTTTATCTTTGTTTTTATACCTCAAAAGGTCTTGACGATTAGTAGCCATTGTTTTCTCGCGTGCCTCATCTACTAGATCCTTAGGATAACCTCTTTCACGGAAACGTTTTCCATATAGACTCAATTGCTTTTCTGTGTCCTCTAGATTAGTGCAGTTCCTTTTTATCCTGCAAAATTGCGAATAAGGAATATTGGTTTTCCATTTCATCGCATGTCCACTCTTGTAGTGTACGTACGAGTTAGTATCCACTTCCTTAATAAAATTTCTGGTGATTACTTCAGTGCCATCATTAGTTAAAATCAGATCCAAATATTCAATCTCTGTAGTGCCCATCTTGTAAGTAAAAGACAGGTTATAATCATTTTTACCTAAATGAATCATAAAATCTTTAAAACATTCAACAGTTCCATCCCAAATTAAAAGTATGTCATCAATATAACGTTTATATACAATAATGTGTTCAAGGTAGGGATTGTTATGATACACATTCCTATGTTCCCAGCTTCCCATGTGCAAGTTGGCGAAGCTGGGCGCGAAAACAGTGCCCATGGCTGTTCCGCAAATTTGTAAATAAAAGTTTTCTAAAAATTTAAAATAATTGTGTTTAAGAATAAACTTAATGAATGTGCATATCAATTCTCTATGTTTTTCATCCAAAGAGTCATCATTGTTTAAAAATTCCCTACATGAATCTATCCCTTTCTCATGTAATATAGAAGTATACAGGGATTGTACGTTAATCGTTACCCAAAAATACTCTTGTTTCCATTCAAAATTTTCCAAAAATTGTAATAATGAGGTAGTGTCCTTGACGTATGATCTTAACTCTGGGACATATTTTTTCAAGAAAATTTTGACATATTGTGACAAATTACTGGTTAGTGATTCAATGCCTGCCACTATGGGCCTACCAGGAGGATCTTTCAACTGTTTATGTATTTTGGGTAAAAAATAAAAAATGGGTATGGTGGGATGGTTTAGAATTAAAAATTGGTATTCATCTTTGGTTAAAATTCCCTCATGTAAAGCTACAATTAATATGGATCTGAGTTCCTCAACAAAGTCCTCAGTAGGATCTTTTGACAATCTTTGATATGAATTGGTGTCCCCTAACAGACGATACGCTTCTTTTTCGTAGTCTGTGCGGTTGAGTATCACCAGACCCCCACCTTTGTCAGCTTGACGTATGACAAGATCTTTATTACCCTTTAAGTCCTTTAGAGCTTTCTTCTCAAAGTTTGATAAATTAGTTTCAGTGCCAGGTTTAAGGGATTCCAAATCCTTTTTTACTAGTTCGTAAAATACCTCAATTTGGTTACTTCTAGATTCAAGTGGGTAATACTTTGATTGTGGTTTGAGACCTGATTTGGATACTAATTCAGGATTTTCCTTATGGCTTATGGCCTTTCTCTGAAAATGTCTTTTCAGGGTAAGTTTCCTTATATATTTATTCAAATCTGTGAAGGCTTCAAAATTGTCCATCTGAGAAGTGGGGGCAAAAGAAAGTCCTTTAGATAATAGGGCAATTTCCGCAGAGGTTAAATTATGATTTGATAAATTGAAAATCCCCTCATCTCCCATTTTTAGGGTGTCTAATTTCTTATGTTTCTTCTTTTTTTGTATTCGCTTAAGGCCCCCCCTTCTTCCTCTTCGATATATATATATAAGATCTGCAATTTAAAATTGCAGAATTGTGGCTACTGAGAATCCAGGTCAGGTGTTACGGTTGTTCAAGATTGAGAAACAGGCTGTAAGTGTGTTAAAAGTGTTCCAGGAACAAGGGAACAATGCTTCTGATAGTGACTAGTATCCAGAAGGGGATACGCACACACATATACAGAGAACCCAGCACTCTCCTCGTATTTGTATACGTGAGTAGGTGGTCACAGCCCACTGCATCCCAACCTAGGGGTGGAGAGTGCATATATAGCACATACATACATATACATATATAGATATAGTAATTTCAGACTTTGTTTTTTGATTTATGCTCCTTTCCCTGACGCCACAACGAGATCACACATACAGTTCCTCAGTTTTTTTGCTAGGTCACTAATACCCCTTTCACCCAGCAGAGCTGGGTCGCACCCGGGATTTTGTTCATGAGTGAGACCTGGCTGAGACCCCTTTAAGACTGATGGTCCATCCCTCTTATTGCATGGATAATGACATCAACGATGATGCATCTCGAGCCAGAGCTTGGAGATGAGATAATCTCTAAGCGCCGGATCATCATATGGTGTGAACTGCTCCCAGGTCGTATCGACTCAGGATACCCTTTCACACTGCACCACGAGCCGAGTTGAACCCATGTTCAACCCTGTTTGCTATCCGGTAGAAGACAGGTGTGACATACAACCAGCAATAGTAATCAATGTAGAAATCAGGTGTGACATACAACCAGCAATAGTGATCAATGAAGAAGGCAGGTGTGACATACAACCAGCAATAGTGATCAATGTAGAAGTCAGGTGTGACATACCAGCAATAGTGATCAATGTAGAAGTCAGGTGTGACATACCAGCAATAGTGATCAATGTAGAAGTCAGGTGTGATATACAACCAGCAATAGTGATCAATGAAGAAGTCAGGTGTGACATACAACCAGCAACCGTGATCAATGTAGAAGTCAGGTGTGACATACAACCAGCAACCGTGATCAAGGAAGAAGTCAGGTGTGACATACAACCAGAAATAGTAATCAATGAAGAAGTCAGGTGTGACATACAACCAGAAATAGTAATCAATGAAGAAGTCAGGTGTGACATACAACCAGCAATAGTGATCAATGTAGAAGTCAGGTGTGACATACAACCAGCAATAGTGATCAATGAAGAAGTCAGGTGTGACATACAACCAGCAACCGTGATCAAGGAAGAAGTCAGGTGTGACATACAACCAGAAATAGTAATCAATGAAGAAGCCAGGTGTGACATACAACCAGAAATAGTAATCAATGAAGTAGTCAGGTGTGACATACAACCAGCAATAGTGATCAATGTAGAAGTCAGGTGTGACATACAACCAGCAATAGTGATCAATGAAGAAGTCAGGTGTGACATACAACCAGCAACAGTGATCAAGGAAGAAGTCAGGTGTGACATACAACTAGCAATAGTGATCAATGTAGAAGTCAGGTGTGACATACAACCAGCAATAGTGATCAATGTAGAAGTCAGGTGTGACATACAACCAGCAACAGGGATCAATGCAGACACACACACACACACACACACACACACACACACACATTTGCGAGGATTAAAGCGGGGCGAGCGCAAAGAGTCCTCTTGCGGGCTCGTTACACTCGCCACGCTGTGGGCTCGGGGCTCGCTACATTCGCCACAGGTTCTATCCCCACTCTATGGGTGCCGTGGACACCAACGAGTGGGAATAGCCTCTGTAAGTCGGGATTCCGGCTGGTGATATTGCCAGCAGTCAGGATTCCAGGGTCGGTATCATGACCACCGGGATCCCGACTGCTGGCTAATTAACTGCAACCTGTGACATACAACCAGCAATGGGGATCAATGTAGAAGTTAGGTGTGACATACAACCAGCAATGGGAATCAATGTAGAAGTCAGGTGTGACATATAACCAGCAACAGGGATCAATGCAGACCCACACACACACATTTGCGAGGATTAAAGCGGGGCGAGCGCAAAGAGTCCCCTTGCGGACTCGCTACGCTGTGGGCTCGGGGCTCGCTACAGGTGTGACATACAACCAGCAATAGGGATCAATGTAGAAGTCATACAACCAGCAACTGGGATCAATGTAGAAGTCAGGTGTGACATACAACCAGCAACTGGGATCAATGTAGAAGTCGGGTGTGACATACAACCAGCAATTGGG